>NC_135369.1:70928112-71228870 GCF_049243985.1 Paroedura picta
TTAACTTCACTTTAAGATAGGAGGAAAAGAACTGTCTAGACCTGGACCTGTATAGGGCTTCCTTCTCTGCTTGTAATAGATGTGAGGAGGGGGGGGGATCCATTCGTCATTTTATTTTCTTTTTCTGTAGATGCAGTGATGAGAAAAAAATAGTCACCTAAACTTCGAGCCTTCGTGCAGCAGTTTAAATGATACTGAACCATTCCATCATGTTCGTAATTTGTCTATGCTTGTAGTAGTCTGAAGTATGTCTAGTTTCATAGAGATGTGCAGAGAATTGTAGCTGAAGCCTAGTTATGTTTTTCCATCATTTAAAAATAGTTCTCAAATAAAAGAAAAATAAGCAGGTAGGCCTTTTTCCATCCTTTTGTTTTCTTGCAAGAAGACATAGGATCAGGTTAGTTTAAAGGTGGATTGAAGTAGATGCCATTTAAAACAAGCAATTTGACATCTCTAATGCTATAGCAGAAGAAATAATTATCTAGATTGATTTGGTTCTAGAAATGTCAGTGCAATAAAGTATCAATGAAACTGAAATTGTATATTAGAATCGCCTCTGTTTGGTCTGTAATCTTTCCCCCAATGTCTCTTACTGTGTGTATTTTCTTATTTTTTAATCCCTATTGGTTTGAGAGGGACAGAACATTTAAGGGAAATTGGAAACTATTTTCTTATCAGATCTATTTGTACTTCACTAACTTAAGAACATAACTATTTTATAAATGATGCATACATATTATGTACTCTTGTATATTTCTCAAACTAAGAACACTTAAAATCAAATTTGAAAAATGCCTGTTCTTAAAGATGAAGCAGCAAGCCATTGCACTGAACTGCCACAACACTTTCTGGGGATCGGGATAGAATGCTGAGTAAACTTAGTAGGATAGCACTATAAGATTCATAACCCTATGCTGAGCTTGTTAGAAAAATATATAAACTTTCAACATTACAGTAAATGAAGAGAAGTTTTAAAAAATTGTTCAGGACTCTTTAAAGCTTATTGTGACATTTTTTGGTGTTTAATACAGTATGATAATTATAAGTGCCATATAACCAAAACAGATCCCCTCTATGCAGTCCATACTATCCAGAAACTGGCAACTCTTGGTCACCAGAAGCATCACCACAAACAAGGGTCCCTCTTTCAAACAGCATCCAACAGTGCAATCCTAAGCAAAGGTACACCTTTCTAAGCCCAATAACCTGTATTATTTATATGTTTAATGTAAACTGCCCTGAGCCTCCGGGGAGGGCCGTATAGAAATATAATTAATAATAATAATAATAAGTCTATTTAGGATTGCACTGTAACTCTCCAGACAAATAGTCTGGATATGGAGTTAAATTTTATAATAATGTTGAACCTCGCAGTAATGTATTAGTTGCAATAAAGGCTGTAGTCATTCTGAACAAAATTGGCTACTTGTCATTTACACCAGTGGTCCCCAACCTTTATGAGGCTGGGGACCGGCAGGGCATTGGGCCGCGCCCGCGGGGACCGCAGCCGCACTGGCCACGCCCACGTGGCGGGCTGCGCCCGCGGATCGGGCTGCGCCCGCGAGCCGCGCCCGCGGATCGGACCGCACCCGCGGGCCGCGCCCGTGGATCGGGCCGCACCCGCGGGCGCGGCCTGCACGGGCGCGGCCCGGCCCTGATTCCCTCTCCCCGCCCTCTCGCAGTAAGAAGCTTCCCGGGCTGCAAGCTTGCGGCCTGGGAAGTTTTTTACTGCGGGGGGGGGGGGAGAGGGAGCCGCGGCCCGGCGCCATGGCCTTTGCGGCCCGGCGCCATGGCCTTTGCGGCCCGGTACCGGGCCGCGGCCCGCAGGTTGGGGACCACTGATTTACACAATAATATATTAATACTAAGGGCCAGCCCATTTCATTCAGGAATACAACTGGGGCTAAATTGGGGGGGGGGGAGAACTCAGTGGATGGCCCCCACCTCTCCCCAGGACCTGGAAAAACTGTAGGCAGCTGTTATGGAATTCATTGGTAGGGGCAGCTCTCACACAGCAGGGATCTACAGCTTCCAAGCCATGGAGAGAAGTGGAAGGAGGAGGGGGTGGTCAGGGGAGGGGGATGGAAGGCAATTGGTTGGCCACTGGACAGACAGGCAAGCCAGTTGGAGGAGGAGGCATTCAGGGGTGGGATAGCAGCCCTGAGTGGGTGTTAACTGCTGAGTGGTACTTAATCCATGAGACATGCTCCTCCAAGCCCTTACTAGAAATATATTATGTGGAACAGATTATATCCTTTAGAATATTAGTAGGACAAGTTTATGAAAAGTAATAGCTTCCAATTCTGAACTTTCATTTTTATCTAAGTAGATTCAAAATTTGCAGGGACTGGAACAAGATTCTCTGCTATTTCATTGTTTTAGCATAACTCTTGATTTGGTGTAAATATTTTCTTGATTTGGGATAAATATTTTCAGAAGGATGCCAGTTACTTTCTTATGCATCAGAAGGAAGAACTGGCAGTAGGCAACAGGATCTTAGAGTTGTACATAATTACAAATATACAGGAATTGTAACTCTAATACTTTTGATAGCCTTATATAGGTATAACAAGTGAAAGTTATAAAGGGGGGCAAAATATTTGAAAATATTCCTTTAGAATCATTTCGATCAACATTGGAAAGTAAAATATTTCATGAGAGGTTTTAATTCCCCCCCTAAATGGCCATTTTTTTCATTTTGTAAAACTGAAGAAGTCCCCATGACTCCAGGTATTCACTTCGCTGTGTGTCTCTCAGGCAATAACAGTTCCACAACACCATGATCTATGCTAGGGTTGGGAGCTTCAGCACCCGAAGCAGCGTTTGCTCCCACTGCAGCCAGTGCCGTGCCACAGGGGAGGAGGGAAGGCACAGGTGTCAGTGCGCCAGTGGCCGCACACAGTGTGCTGATGCCCGTGTCTCCCCTCCCCCCTGCGGTACGGTGCTGGCTGTGGCAGGAGCGCCCAACCCTAACACAGTGTATAATTCCTGCAGACTTGATTCCAGTGGGAGGTTTACTGTTCTGGCTTCCAAGAGGGAGCATACATCAGGGGTGGACAAGGTGTACCGGGCCAAATGCTCCCCAGCATGGGTGCAGGAAGAGGTGGGGCAACTTAAACACCAGCCTGCAGCCCAGCACAAAACCTGCAATGCAGAAACTGAGCCTTTGTGGCATCCAAGGCAATACAATAAATAGTCACAGTTCCTTTTACTGTTGATGCATTTGACCTCTATAGGCTGGGATGAGATGGAGACATAAGGAAATCATGGGAAATGGCTTCCTGTAGCACAAATGCTGTTTCACTTGATTGTTGTGTTCATGTGAGTAGGCAGAGTCATTCTGATTGGCACCTATTGTAGGGATAACAAGCATTACCTTGTTGTCCCTTATCTCCTGTTGCCTTCCTTATCTTCACAATAATAATCTCATTCCCTTGATTTATTGATTTCTTTGTTCTAATGTTCTCCTCTTTCTGAAATTTTGATGCAGCTAAAAGCAGCAACCATCTACTGCTGTTTGTGATCAACATGGAGGAAAGTTTACTTTATCTTCAAGACTAATGTTTCTTGTTCTCTCTCCTATCCAGACCTTGGTGCATGAGACCATCCTGTTAATCTATATGTATTCTAGAAATATAACTGCCCTTTAGGGTTGATTGCCTTCAGCATCAGACTGAAACCAATACACTTCAAATAATCAGGGACAGGCAGTAGCTAGAAAGGCTGAGTTAATACAAAAAAAAAGAAGCTATGTTTTTATTATAAAATAGACTTCTTTCTATACTTCATTTATTCAGTTCTATCCAATAGAGAATCACTGTTTCTCACCAAGAACGTTGCTTATTACAAGTTAGAATATGATTATAGGGATAAATGTTATCATTTTGATCCTCAGAATACCATCAGTAAGCATCAGTGGAATGTATTCAATATTCTTCAAATAAAATCCTTTTCATGAAGAGTTCAATTATTGCTGATATTTCATAGTGAACTATAATTCTGCAATTTATGCTCATGTTTATTGCAGGATGGGGAGGGAATTACACCAAATGGAGAGTTCTGCAGCATTCCATTTTATTTCCCGATACTATTTAATATCTATTTGAAACCACTGGGAGAAGTCATCAAGAGATACGGGCCGCACTGGATCAATATGCAGTGATACTGCACTCTACCTTTCTTTTCCACCTAATTCTATTGGCATTCTGAACCAGTTCTTTGGGTCGGTATTGGGATGGAGGAAGGTGAACAAGCAAAAACAATCCCAAGAAGACAGAGGTTCTCTGGTTAAGTAGAAAGGCAGACCAGGAATTGAAGATCTCTCCTGACTTACAGTGGATTTTACTCCCCCTGAAAAGCCAGATTTGCAGCTTAGAAATGCTACTGGAGACAACAGTTGCCTTAAAGAACCAAGTGGCTGTGGTGGCAGGTGTATCAGCTACACCTGTTTCTAGGGAAGTAAAATCAAGCCACAGTGATTCTTACCATACTTAGTTACATTGATGCTGGACTGTTGCTTGGGTCTACTTTTGAAGAGTGTTTGAAAACAGAAACTATGCTGCAACTAGACTGCTGCTTGGAGACAGATACCAGGAACAAGTGATCCTGATACTACAGCAGGAACAAGTGATGCTGATATTACAGCAATTAATCTTGCTAGTGATCAGTTCCAAGATGTCAGTTTTGACCTTTAAAGTCCTAGATGGCTTATGAAGGGTATCTTCTGAAGGACCATTAGGAATCTATCTGAAGGCCTAGAAATTAAGGTGTGAGAGAGAGATTCAAGTGGGTAGCCATGTTGGTCTGAAGTAGCACAACAAAGAGTCCAATAGCACCTTTAAGACCAACAAAGATTTATTCAAGGCCTCTGTCTGTGTGTGTGTGCGTGAGAGAGAGAGAGCTCATTAACTATCCCACCAATCAAAGAAGCTCATCTGGTTCCATAAATGCATCTCTGGTGATCCCCCCCCTATAAAAAAACATTATTCAGAATAGCAGTTTGCATGACCCTCTAAAGATGATAGCAATAGCATTCAGCACAATAACAATTGCACGTTTGTTTAAAATCCAATTAAAGCCTTTTCGTTTATTCCACAGAATTGATGAACTTGATTAAATGATGATGGGGTTTCAAAGTCTGATAGTCATTTAACAAGAACCTTAGATGTCACATTTAGTAACTACCTCAGTAAATTCTTAATGAGGTGGATGGGCTTGATGAAGTGATATCAGTATTACTGATAAGGAGAAAGCCAAAAACCTGTGGCGATATCACACAAAACTTTTTTTCAACATAGATGTGCAAGCTGTGTTTCAGGTGCTGTTCAAGTCTTTAACCTAAAAGTCATTCCTATTATCCTTTAAATATAAATCATAAGAATAGTCTCAGTAAATGAACATATTGACCACTTTCTTTTATATTTTCTGAGACAATTATAAAACATACCTTGCTGTGTAGCCAGCATGGGTCTATGCCAAGGGAGCCAGCTTGCTGTAATGGTTAAAAGCATGGTCTTCTAATCTGAAAAGCCAGGTTTGGTTCCCCACTCCTCCACATGCAGTCAGCAGAGTGACCATGAGCTAGTCACAGTCCTGTTAGAGCTCCTTCTCACAAACCAGTTCTTTCAGGGCTCTCTCAGCCCCTCCTGCTCACTGGGTATCTGATTATAAGCTGCTATGAGATTCCTTTGGGTAGTGAAAAGTGAGGTATAAGAAACAGCTTTTCTTCTTCTTCTGATCAGAACTTGGCCAACCTTGAGGCAAGAGCTTGGTTACAAGCATTTAACCAGTTCATCAAGTAAACTTGAGCAACAAGGGCTACCTGGCATTCCTGAAAGAAGACTCTTATATATTGTGGTTTAAGAGTATCTTTGAGAAACCCTTGGCTCTTTCCCTGGATGGTTCCTGAACAGCCCTAGGACAAGACCCAAGCCCACGGCAGCCCCTCAAGACGGGACAATGCTGCTGCCGCTGCCCAGCTCCCTGGGGCTCCGCACGCAACCATGTGACGGGAGCGCGCGGTTCGGAACGGGCTGTATGGCTCCGTATTGTGTCACCATCTGAGACATATTTGCCAGAGTCCTGCACCTCTGCCCCACGATGGCCACGCTCCACCTGGCTGTGTTCTTCTTGGCCTACTCCATGCCTCGTCCACCTGCCTGCCCTGTGTGCCCGCCTGGTGCCCATCTCTGCTGGCTCGGGGCTGCCCACTGGGAGAGGTGCACGATGCATACAGCTGCTGCATACAGTGCGGCCAGGGCGAGGGTGATGTGTGCGGCGGCTGGGGCGTCTATGCGGCCGGGCTGGAGTGGCAGCAGCGCCACAAGGGCCAGGTGGGTGCCTGGCAGGCACCTGCGTGTGCAAGGGCCGCTACTCATGCCAAGATTTTACCTGAGAGCTTAAGAATAAACAGTAAATGGATTGGAGAAGGTAGGAAAAGATCTCCTCTGCCTTTTTTCTTTACTTTTTTATTTTTTAGAGCATGAACTTTTCTGCTGGATTCAATCCAAGGAATTGACCCTTCCTTTTGTGACACAATATCCATCAATTTCTGCAAAAGTTCCATGTTCCCTGCACTTTACTTGGGGGATTAACATGTCTAATATTAAGTCACATACAATTTATTAAAGGTAGAGCCTCTTGTGGCGCAGAGTGGTAAGGCAGCCGTCTGAAAGCTTTGCCCATGAGGCTGGGAGTTCAATCCCAGCAGCCGACTCAAGGTTGACTCAGCCTTCCATCCTTCCGAGGTTGGTAAAATGAGTACCCAGCTTGCTGGGGGGTAAACGGTAATGACTGGGGAAGGCACTGGCAAACCACCCCGTATTGAGTCTGCCATGAAAACGCTGGAGGGCGTCACCCCAATGGTCAGACATGACTCGGTGCTTGCACAGGGGATACCTTTACCTTTACCTTTATAATTTATTATATAGCAGTTCAGAGCTGCAATCAATTAGCCACTATATGCATGCAGACTTAGGAAGGAACTGCATCATACAAAGCAGAACCACTGATGCTCTAACAATAATTAGTATAGTATTTCTTAATTTTCAGCTTAGACTTTGGGGGCACAGTAAGAAGCTAGAAGGTTTCAGCACTGTTCAATTCAACATTAAAGATTCAGTGTGCTATGAACACAAATGGGGAAATGGGGAAGTAAATGTCAACAAAATTTTACCTAATTATTTGAATAAAATTTTGTTGGTCTTAAAGGTGTCACTAGACACTTTTTTCTACTGCTTTAGACCGACATGGCTACCTACCTGAATTTACCTCATTAATCACACAATATCTACCAATTTCAGCAAGATTTCCATGTTACCTGCTCTTTCCTTGGGGGATTAATGATATGACTAGCATGTCTAATATTAAGTTGCATACTGTTTACTATATAGCATGGGCCACGGCTGCAATTAATTAGCAGTTCCATCTTATCCCCCCCCCCATGCTATCTAATATCTATTTGCAGCCACTGAGAGATGTCTTCAGGAGGTATGGGCTTCAATGTCACCAATTTGTGGATTATATCCAACTCTACCTTTCTTTTCTAATTCTGAGGATACTGTTGATGTTCTAAATCAATGCTTGGAGTCAATAATGGGCTTGATCAGGATGAACAAACTGAAACTTAATCCTGACAAGACAGAGATTAGTAGAAAACCAGACCAGGGACTTCAGATCTGCCTTATTTTGGATATAGTTGTATTCCCCTTGAAAAACCAGGTTTCACAGAGAGCATCAATTTCCAACAAATCCTGGTATATTACCCTTGTTTCAAAATACTTTCAGTGTCGCTCATGAACTCAATTCACCCCTTGAAATCTCCAGTCCGTACCTGGAGGTTGGCAACCCCATAGTGTCTCCAAGCTGTGCAGGCTTGAGTGGTGATTCCAGAATTCCAGGCCGTATCTGGAGATTGGCAACTGCCCGGTCAATGGCGTCCCTCTTTACCAATCTTAAAATCTGGTCACCTTAGTACAATGCCATAGTGTCTACCCTCAAAAACATCCATTTCCTTCAAGGGAATTGATCTTTCTAGTCTGGAGATGAACTGTAATTCCAGAGGATCCCCAGGTCCCACCTGTAGGCTGATATCCTTAACGATTAGGCTGGGAATTGAACATACATTCTAAATCATATGTTGTACAACTATTTTTAATGTGAAGGTAATCACATCTGTATGTTAAAATAATGTACTTTATGTAGGTCATATCATTGATGCCATTCTGCATGAGTTATGTAATAACAGCTACTGAGTCTCCATAATTGCTTTATTTCCAGAAACATCTCTGAAAAACAGAAAACTCTTTGTAGGTTCTGCATTCTAAAGCCTTTTTTTTCATGAAACTGCGACTCCCTCTCTCACTCACTCCAACAATTGAAACGTGTCCTGTTTGCTATTCTTCACTGTGTGTTGTTTGCCCTCAGCATTTTAAAAGTGGTGGTATTCCAAGAGAATACAAAATCAGCTGACTGCAGTGTGTATTTTTTTAAGTGATTATTTCAATCAGATGAAGAGTCTCTCTTACAGATTCGCACCAGCGTAGCTTTCCTTGTTTGATGGTAATTTAGCCCTCAAGATGGGAAGGAAGATGTACAGCACTTGTGACCCACTCCATTGGACCCTCTCTAGGGCTCTCCATGTGCACCTCAATTGGGCAATCATGACTCAACCAAAACAAACAATATCACAAAAGGTTGATTATGTACAGGCACATCCTCATCTACTTGAACTGAAGCAGAGAACATGATGTCCATTTTTTGTTGTTGTTTTTTCATTTAACCCTGGGGCACAACCCAGAGTATAACCAGGGTGGGACTATTGGGTGCCCAAGAGCTATGATGCACCCCACCTATTTTTCCCAAAGATGCTCAGTGTTCATGTACAATAGGACAATATATGAAGGAAAAAAATGCTATAGCAGTTGGTTGTCCTACACCTCCAAATGGTAAGGTCAAAACCCCATCCAGTTGGTGCGTGCAGTTCTGCCCAATCCAAATTACCTGCAGCTTGTGGTAGATACTACAGCTGTGAATATGGTAACATGAAAGGTAACTTAAGGGAATGATTAACTCTTCAAGGAAAGTGTTCATTAGAAATAAAAGTTACTGATCTTAAAATTATTCCTGTGTAAGTTTTGGGTCACTATAAGTTGGCTGTGACTTGATGGCACTTAACATGCATACAGGATTAGGTACGAGGGATGTCGTTCAGATCTGCATTTTTAAAGGGTCAATTTTTTTGTCTATTGCCACACTGAAATTCACCTTTTCAAGCGCATACTTGAATCGCCCCCTCAGTAACCCCAATGCAAAGGAATCACCAGAAATCCACTTTTCAATTTTTGAAGCAGGGTCTAGTGGAGACTATTTTGGGACTGTTCAGTGTGGAAATGCATCCATTCTGTTTTTCATAGTGCCCACTGTTTTCAGTGTTTGGGCATGCCTTTTCCTCTTCATCATCCTCCCTCCCCATCCCATGGGAAAGGTGCCCTAGCACTCTCCTCTTCCTGTTTCTCCCCCTCCCCCCACAGACACACCCTTCAGAAGCCCTCAGCCTTATCCAATCCTCCAGGGATGGGGAAACAAAACAGTCTTGCTTGTTACAATGCCACAGCATTGTAACACAATAACTTTATTTTAAAAAAATACCTGGGAGGAAGGGGGGAGGCACGGGAATGTGGAATGAAGGGGCACAATTAAAAGACAGGTACAAGCAGGCACCATTTTGCAACAAAAATGAAAATGCTTTGAGAAAGAGGAAGTTAGCCTCAGCCTGACCCCGGAGGGGAAAATATACAGCGAATTACAGCCTGGCAAAAGGGGAAGAAGCCCAAATACGGAAAGCAGAGTACCAACTCACATCATCCATTTGAAGTCCAAAGCGAGGCTAAAATTAGGTATATCTCCTAATGCAGAAATGGTTACAGTGTGCTCCTATGTAGAGCGATTCCAAAGTCTGACTGGAGAAACTGTGCATAGGTTTGCCCTTTCTTTAGATTTTAAATCTAAAAAGTCTATAACACATGGCTTTATATTTGAAAATGTGCTTACTTGGTCTATATTTTTTCTATGTTTGATATATTTATATACTCACTCTCCAATGCAATTTCCCAATAAAACCACCTAAGAAACCACAAAATATATTAAAACAACACTGATGGGCTAACTATATAAAACAAACAGCATAATCAACGTTAACAAGAGCATAAAATATTATAATAAATTAGATGCATTAATGTTAATGTATATTAAAGTAAGCAGCAGAAATTTTTAATTAAGACACAATCTTAGAACAGCAGAGGAAGACCAACCTCCAATTAATAATTTGAAAAAATTCCTGGTAATATGGAAAGCTTTTGCCTGACACCAGAGAGTAAGCAGATTTGATGGCTTGCAGAAGGTTAGAGAGAGGCTGTTCCCAAGATAAGAGGCTACAGAAACAATGAGGAAACCATCCTTTTTGACCACTTCTTCTGAGCCTTTATCTGGTGGAGGCTGTCTGCTGCTTCTGTAACACAGAGAAGACTGGCATTAATCTAGTCATTAAATGAACAAAGGCTAACTCACAGTTTGTATCATTACATTGATTCTCTGCTTGACTTCTGTCTAAAAGTTGCAGACAACTTTCCAGTTTCTGAGTATGCAGGTTGGGATATTGCCAGCTATTTCCAAACAACTAGCATTTTCAGAATAGTGCCATACCACCCATCTTTGGAGACCAGAGTATTTTTAATAATAATTCTTTCTGTTTCTATGCCTTATGTCAAATGCATATCCTGGTAGAGATTAATGCCCATTTACAAAGGGCTGTGTTGACATTGAATCCTGTTTCTGTGTTCCATCACAAACATTCCAGTTGATCCTGTGCATCACTAGCATAAAAAGTTGATAGAAGCAGTTTTGTTTCCAGTTTGTTTGTTTCCTCTGTGACTGCCCCAAAGGTGTGATACTGGAAAACATGCTTGGTCAAAGAGGTCATGTAACCTAGGGCTAGATAGACATGAGAGTACCCTTTTAAAATAATTTTAAATGTTTCAAACACAGCACTCTTGTTCTTCCCTTTCATGCCTTTTAAAGTGCTGAGATAGCTATGGGGAGACAGCCATTTCTGTACTTGCTAAGCCATAGGCGAGTGAATGATTCAGCCCACCACACTAAGGGCATGATCTGGATCAGATCCTCACAACATATTAAATTCTCTTTAAAATGTTGGTAGCATCCTCACAGTGGCCACAAAAGCCATCACTTCTACTTTGACACAAAGATGGCTGAAAAATTGCCCCCTCCTGCATCTTCCATTAACAATCTTTCCACAGCTGTTGTTAGAGGGATAATTTTGCCTGTTTTCCTCTTCCCCTGGCAACTACATAGGTCTCTCCACCTTCCACATCACCTTACAGGAATCAACCTATAATGCCTAAATCAGCTGAAATGCTTTCCATTAAGCAATGATGTAATGGAACAGGTGTTTTTGGAAGCATGGATATATATCCTGAATATCAATTTGATTTAGTCTTTTTAAAACATCAAGTCCAAATAATTTGATTAAGAGATTTTTAGCTGATTATATATCATATTAGACAGATTGTGTTTATTTTGTGGTTTTTAAAAAGACAGTTATAAGCTCTGAGAATCTATTAAATGTGAGAGCTGTACAGAGCAATCCAAGCTGATCCTATGGAGAGATTTCTCTCCCAGCATTAGCTTTTTGTTGGGCTGTCTGTGAGGGTCCAGTTCTAAACACGCACACCCCAGCCCAAGCTAATCCCATGGAGGGACTTCTCTCCCAAGATTGCTGTTTGTCGAGCTGGGGGTGGGGAGAGCTGATTCAAACTGGAGGCCCGAACAGACCCCAAGCCCACCCTGTGGAGAGAGTTCTCTCTGCAGGATCAGCGGTTTGACGAGCACTGAATGTGTCTTGGTCCCTTTAAATGCCCAGGAGCCAGAAACATTTGGATTCCTGAATATTTTCTGAATCCCAATATTTGGGAATAACAGGAAATACCAATATTTGGGGAGTCCAATATACCTCAACCACCAAAATACCAATTTTCTTTGCACATGCCTAAGTCTCCAATAGTGATCCCCTCAGCCAGCTGAGCCAATGGAATCAAGGTGAAGGTGGGCAAAGCAATAGGGCCTCTGTAGCAGTGAGGATTGCTCACAAGCCTCCTTGCAGATGAAACTGCTAGATCCAGGCCTTCCCAATATCACCAAACGATGGCTCCAATTCCAGATGGCAACTATACAGTTTATGCTTTTCACCCCATACCATCCCATGTGTTCAGATTCTCATTTGTGTACTTCCATTTCTATCACACACAACACTGATTGAAATCAGTGACACAGCAACTGATCGCTCTGAGTGATCTGAAGTCAGGTTCAATACCTAACAAAACTTAGGCATTAATATTTGGTTACAGGATCTTACATTAAAAAGAAACCTGCAGGGGGCTGTTATATGTCACTGTTGTTAGTTGCGAAGTCGTGTCTGATCCATCGCGACCCCATGGACAATGATCCTCCAGGCCTTCCTGTCCTCTTCCATTCCCCGGAGTCCATTTAATGTCACTAAGAAGGTACAGTTAAGAGTATATTACTTATAGGCTTGCCAGCTTTTTAACCTATTACTATAACTATGCCTTCAGTTTGATATCCAGACAGAACAAGCAATCATGTTTACATTCCTGTAACAAAAAGTATCATCTGCTTAAGGACAAAACAGACCACATCAAGTCTTTTTCTGGTCCATTGCTGGCCCCAATGACATACTTCTCACGTAAAATACTGCTGTGGCCAGCTTCGCTGCTCAAGGGCAGATGCAGCCAACCCATGCATGTCTCTTCTCTACAATTCTCTGAACATTTGAGGCCTACCCTGTAAGGTTGTTGTGCAGATAAAACTGGATGCTGTTGTGGAGGTTCTTTTGCCTCCTATTTTATCTTCACAACAATCCTGTGAAGTAGACCCCAAGTGTTTCATCTCCACAACAACCTGCATGGGAGGCTTTAAATGTTTCTTTTGCACAACAATCCTGTCCACCTTCCAAAGCAGCCATTTCTGCCTGGGTAAAATCTCTAGGGTTAAGGAAAAATCAGAAATATATTTTTAAAAATTGCTGAGGGTTGTGTGTGTTAAAAACCTGCAATAATAGAAGCATCACCTGTAGCTTTAAGAAAGACATGTCTTCTAAGGCTGTTGCTAGGCAACCAGAACAGTATTGCCAGTTGGAATTTTGTTTTCTGTCAGTAAACGACAGCGTGTTTCCGGGGCTATTTTGCTCTTTGGGACCATTTATGCACTGGGAACTTCACTGCCCCAGCTTCCAGGCAAGAACAAAAATCGGGGGCAGATGAGGTACACCGGGCCAAATGCTCCCCTACGTGGGTGCAGGAAGATGTGGGGCAACCTGCCATGTCTAAAACTCCAGCCTACAGTCCAGCATGAAACCTCCAGTGCATAAACGGTCTGAGAGAGAACCAAGTACAACAGCAATATATGTGGAATATATTTCTACAAAAGTATGCACCCTTCCTCACATGGTATGAATGTCTGTCACTGTAGCACCAAAGTGGGACTCTTTAATGTGGAGGTGGATGTGGGTGGGGTGTAAGAATTATGTTTCTTATGAATGCAAAAGGAAACAACTATTGAACTGATTTCCTAATATCAACTCTGATAGACTAACTTTTTAAAGGAAATAATAAACAAGGGCAACTCTGATTCTTTTTCTCTGCAGGCACCCTGATTCTCTCTTAGTAGCAAGGGAGAGCACCAAGCTCACCAGAGCTCAGTCCGGTTTGGCCTTTGCCAGTCCATGGATGGGGAACATGAAGGAAGACCAGTGCTGCTCTCGAGGGGAAAGCAATGTCAGCCCACCTCTCCTCGTCCTTGTCTTGAAAGCCCCTTGCAGGATCACCATAAGTTGGCTGCAACTTGACGGCACTTATTATTTTAATTCTGTGTTGTCCACCCGAGTCCTCTGTGGGATAGTGATGCTTCCCCTTGTAAAAACTAATAAGGCCAAAGCTGTCATTGTTTTAAAATGCTGCATCTTCTGTTTGTCCTCTGGAGTGCTGCCTTTGGCTCATAAAAGCTGAAGCTTTAATCTATTATTTGGAAAGCCTAGTGGGATATACTGGAATGGCAGATGCTAATATAAGTGCAGCACTAGATTGCTATGACTGTCTATTACCAGCCATCTTCAGATTTAAAGGACAAAAATAAACACATGCACACACTAAAAAATGCTTCTGTAGGTAACTGCAGAGAAATGGCTTAGCTTTGTCTTGTTACTGACCTTCTGTTTAGTCCAGTGAGAGAAGGTTGCTTTCACCTTTCAGGAGAAAACCTTGAAACCATCAAGAAGCAGTGTGGGATATATAAGATGGGCAGCCTTTCTATTCTCAATAGGACTGGCTCAACCTGACTTGATAACTGCCAGGAGTACAAATAATTTAGGGTACCCTGGCTCAGCTATTGAATTTTTTTGGAGATTTGAGAGGGAGAGAGAGAGCTGCGGCTGTCTGCTGCACATCTTGAGCAAGTGCAAAGAGGCAGCTTGTCAGCCAGGTGAAATACCCCACGTTTCCTGGGACCCATCCCAAACGTCATCAGCCATCCAGTTGTCAAGGGTAAGAAGAGAAGAAATGACAGACATTAGAAATGAAAATGAGATGGTAATATCCTGGTCAACTCTCATTTAATGTGCTATTTTTACGCTGTTTAGCATATGAGAAGACACAAGAGGGCCAGCAAAATATTAATGAGCGTAGTGTAGTAAAAAAATTCTTGGGCTGGCTCCTATTCTCAAATAAGGTTAATCTGTTATCTAAAGACAGTAGCCTGGGGGCCAGAAGGTTATTTTCCCTCACAACCCAAGTTTTGTCACATTCAGAACCCAAAGACAAATCTTTACTCAGGACAGCTTTTAAAGATGATTTTTGTATTGAGAGGAACATTTGATAATATTTCTTGGTAAGCAGTCCTGTTTCAAGAGCCACTAGTTTTGTATCCCTGGTATAGTAGACATTATAATATAGCTAGACTAGAAAAATTGAGTCCAGTACAAGAAATGCAGTTTAGAGATTCCAAAACCTGTCTATGGTACCAAAGCAGATATTCAGGGAACTGATCATTACTGTAGAGCCAATTTACATGTTCTAAAGTCCTTTAGGCTATGAGGACTTTTGATCAGACTTATGCCAGAAGATCCTAGGTATACAGAGGCATTATTATGGTCAGGGCACATCACACATAGCCGGAGGGGGCAGAAGCATTCCCCCTATACCATTTTTCTGAGCTGAAATGTCTGTGAGAAGCAGCTAGTTGCCCCCTGGGGAAACGTACCTATAGCTACATGTATACTTCCTACAAAGGGCAAATAGCTCTCTGTGACTGATTCAGATCAGGATAACAGTGGAGGGAGGAGGCTTAAACCCCCTCTTTCCACATGCTGTGGTGGTGGTCTCACTCCAGATCAAGTCTACACATGCCTGGGAATTAAGTTCTAAGCACAGAACTCCTACCACATTTCTAAGCGAGAGTCTTTGTGGCAGCCACAAGGGCTTTATAATGTGTGAACTGGCCCACGGGGTGACCACACAGATGGGTATTGCTTCCCAGCAGAGATTATTCATGTGAGTTTGGAAACTCACTCTCCATAGCAGTGTGAAGTGTCATGGAGACATCTACAAATATTTCATTGGAGTCCCTATTTCTTCTTTGAGTTGGCTTTGTCCACAGGGACACAGATTTTGAACAACTTGCTCAGTCACTGTCTCAGTTCCCTGCCTACAAAGAAAGGTAATAATGGCCCACCTCATGAAGCTGAACATACTCTTGCCATACAAAATCATTGCGCTTGATGATTAGCCCGGTCTACTTTTTCTTTGCCTGAGATGCTGGGGGGAGGGGGGGGCGGAGTTCCCCAAGAAAACTGTAGCACCTCCATATGTCGACCAGTTTCCAGGTTTACTAGGCCTGAAGTTTCTCCTCACATGTCAAGCAGAAGACTCTTGAGCTTGCAATGGGTAGAATCCCCTTGAGTTTACAGAGAAGAATTTTCCCAAGGGTCAGACTTTAACTATTTTCTCAGCGAATTGCTGCCCTGGAGAATTGCTGGTAACCAAGGGCAGGCAGAGCTGCCAGCTTTATCAGAGTTGAGCAGTTTCTACTGCAGTGCAAGCTCATGGCATTGCAAGGGCTGTTCGACTTGGCTTACTTCTAGGCAATTTCAGCTCTCCAGTCTGACCATGAAGTTCCCTGACTTCCCTCCTTTTCCAGCAGCCTCCTGTGACAATCAGAAAGGCATTTTCAGGGAACGCTCTGGGACAAAATGCCTTGTTGCACAGAGGGCTGGCAATGGAGAAGGCAAAGTGGGCAACACCAGCCAGCCCTTCCCTCTTCTGTTTGTACCACTGCTTACACCAGGGGCAGTCTTGCTGGTTGGAATAGGAAGAAGCATGAGTTTGCCTGTTTTATTCTTCTTGCTGCAGCCTCTGGTGAACGAGACTTTTTGTTCTAGAGGTCTGAATCCTGGCAAAATCTTTTCAACAGTTTTGGAGAGGGGAGACTGCTCAAAGAAGGAGGAAAGTCCATGTTTAAAAGCATAAGTTTATGGATTTAAGGATTCAGCCCAATGCAAGCAGAAGTTTGGTTAGCATAACTGACCTTTTACTGATCCCCCTTCCTTCTTGTTTAAATCTGACTCCTGCATTCTTTATTAATATGTGATGTGATAATGTTTAATCTCTGAGGCCTTTCAAGGTTCATTTTAAATATGTTAATTTTGTTGCTTATGATATTATTGCATTGTTGGTTTTTCTGGACTTTTAACATTGTTATCAAATACTGCTCTGTTTTATTGTTTTAATTATGTTGGAAGCTGCCTTAGAAGCTAGTCCAGTTGAAAGCATGAGCTATAAATATTTTAAATTCAAATAAAAAGTGTTCTTTTCCCACTGTTAAACTAAGCTAAATGAGATTTTAGTGTTTAAGAGAAGGAATGCCTTGGGAAAGGGTAAAAGGACTCTGAAGGCCTTTCTCAAATGTCTGAATGATAACTGCAGTCCCATAATACTTCCCTACATGCCTCTGTGTCCAGACTGCTCAGATGCACCTGCTCCAGGCTCAGATGTTCCTGGAGATTTGGGGGTGGAGCCCAGGGAGGGCAGAGCTTGGGGAGAGGACAGTGTTGCTCTTATAGAGTATGGAAATAGGGTTGCCAACCTCCAGGCAGGGCCTGGAGATCTCCTGGCATTACAACTGATCTCCCAACTACAGAAATTAGTTCTATGAAGTGAATGGCTGCTTTGAGGAGTAGATTATATGGTATTAGACCATTTTAGGGTCCCTCCCCTCCCTAAACCCCACCTTTCCTTGGTTTTACTCCCCCTAAGCTCCAGGAATTTCCCTACCCAGGGCTTTTTTGCATGCAATAAATATAGTGAAATGCTTACCTAATGTAGGCATTATATTCCAGCTGCTCCGCATGACGTCACCCACATCCAGTGCCAGCTAAATCCTCCATTTTATAGCACAAGTTGGGGAACCACATAAAGTGTATTCACAAACCTAAAAAAAAACACTAGCTACTGGAGAACAACCAGCAGGCAACCTGCAGAAGGAAGGTATGAAGGCTCAAACACACTAAAGTCACTTGCTTCATCCTGCCTTGCACCTGCCTCCCTCTCCCTTGTTCCTGGGGATGGAAATTTCTTTTTAAAAATGGTGACGTGCCTGGAACAACAAATAAGCAGACATGCATGTAGGCGATGCCAGAAATAAAAGAATATTTTTTTCAAAGTTGTAACACAAAGTGTGCCTCTCAAAAGTTCCCCTCCTCAAATCAGGAACAATATTAATTTTTAAATATATCAAAAGACTCATGATCCCATAAGGGGTGGCATTCAAAAAGCACTATGCATATATGATTCCATGCAGAGGCATTGCAATGGAGAAGTATGATTAAAAATAAATAGCAGGCATTGTGGGATCTATAAAATGAGTCAAAATATGGAGGAAGGGGATTGGTTTCCTGAATTGATTGACAGGCAGAAAGTAAGTTGCATATAAGGCATGTTGCTCTCATTTCCAGCAGCAGATATGGAGGCTGAGACATGCAAAAGGCAGCAGACAAATATGAGACAGCAAAAAGGTGAAGAGTGGCTGGGAAGCGTGACAAAATTTAACACTTTGCCATTCAGCTGGCATAATGCTATTTTTACTGATGTGCAGAAATGGGGAAGACATCATGAAGAGCTGCTGTCATTCAGAGTAGAATCATAGAGTTGGAAGGGACCTCCTGGGTCATCTAGTCTAACCCTCTCCACTATGCAGGACACTCACATCCCAATCGCTCAATCATTGTAACCTGCCACCACCTTGAGCCTTTACAGAATCAGCCTCTTTGTCAGATGGCTATCTAGCCTCTGTTTAAAAATGCCCAAAGATGGAGAATCCATTACCTCCTGAGGAAGCCTGTTCCACTGAGAAACCCTCCGAGGCTCTGTCAGGAATTTCTTCCTGATGTTTAGACAGAATTTCTTTTGAATTAATTTCATCCCATTTGTTCTGGTCCATCCCTCCGAGGCAAGAGAGAACACCTCTGCTCCATCCTCGATATGGCAGGCTTTTAAATACTTGAAGATGGTTATCAGATCCCCTTTCAGTCATCTCCTCTCTAGGCTAAACAGACCAAGCTCCCCCAATCTTTCTTCATATGTCTTAGTCTCCAAACCCCTCACCATCTTTGTTGCCCTCCTCTGGACACGCTCAGTTTGTCTACATCCCTCTTCAACTGGGGTGTCCAAAACTGAACACAGTACTCCAAGTGAGGTCAAACCAGAGCAGAATAAAGTGGTACCATCAACTCCCATGATCTGGACACGATACTCCATATGATACAGCCCCAAATCCCATTTGCCTTTTTAGCCACTGAGTCACACTGTTGACTCATGTTCAATGTATGGTCTACTAAGACTCCTAGATCCTTTTCGCACATGCTACTGCCAAGACAAGTCTCCCCCATTCTATATTGATGTATTTGGTTTTTCCTACCTAAATGCAGAACTTTACATTTGTCTCTATTGAACTTCATTTTATTCAGTTTAGCCCACTTCTCGAGCCTATCAAGATCATCCTGTATTCTGATTCTGTCTTTGGTTGTATTTGCTACCCCTCCCAGTTTTGTATCGTCTGAAAATTTAATAAATATCCCCTCTAATCCCTCATCCAAATCATTTATAAATATGTTGAACAACACAGGCCCCAGGACAGATCCTTGGTGTACTCCGCATGTCACTCTTTTCAAAGAAGATGCTTAACCATTAACAAGTACCCCCTGGGTACGATTTGTCAGCCAGTTATTGATCCACCTGACAGAATTAGGATCCATACCGCATTTTAACAACTTGGCAACAAGAATATCATGTGGAAACTTATCAAACGCTTTACTGAAATCCAGATAAACTATGTCCACATCATTCCCATGATCCAGCAAAGTAGTCTCTTTCTCGGAAAAAAGAGATAAGGTTGGTCTGACATGACTTGTTCTTGAGAAACCCATGCTGAGTCTTAGAAATCATAGCTCTTCAGTTCCAGCTGAACAGATGGACCATTATCTGACTGTATAAAACAACTTTTTTAGTTTAGTAAGTTCCCCCCCCCCTATTTTTCCTTTTCTTCTTCTCACCTGTGGTTGTAATTTTAGTTCTGAAAACCAATTAAAAGCATTAATTAAAAACAAAGCCCACACAGATATCACACTTGTATAGTCACAAAGAAGCTCAACCTCTCTAAAAACAGAAATTAAATGTGACATGTAAATTCAGGTCATGAGGTAAAATTATAGATGAGGTGATATTTAAGAAAATGAAAGCAAACAAGAGCAACAAATGGCAGAAGTTTAGTACAACCAAACACCAGTGAACTGCAGCATATCTGAAGTACCTCCTATTAATAGTGTGGAGAAAAATGTGCGTAATGAATGATTTGAATGGTTAGAGGTAAACATCTAGTAGTAAAAATGCAAAGTAAACACACTGCAAACTAGTTGTTCAATTAAACAGGTAGGTATCCTAGAAAGTATCCTCGTTAACTCAGTGAGATACTCACAAAAGCCTCTAAAAAAAGTGGTAGTTGTAAAAAGCGGAACAATACTGGTAGATCTTACACAACAGGCTGTATAATAATTGGCAATGTTGCAGATTATGTATGTAAAATGATACAGATTCAGTGTGTTTTCTGCTTAGGTTCAAAACTGCTTAAAAAGAGAGCTATTCAAAAACGAATTAGACGTAAAGACTGCTATGATAAAAATGATAAATATTATTAATGTTATAGAAGAGACTGAACACAGTGGAACTGGTCATTGTGAAGAGTACATGACTAAAAGAAACAAGGTAAGAAGTCCATGCAATTAATGAACTGTAAGGAGAAGGCAGTTTGGGTGTTCTTGTTTATACCCTCACAAAACATAAGAACAAGGGAATATTCAGTTAAATGGGAAATGGGAAAGAAAAAGAATAGAAAGAAAAACATTCTTGCTGCATACAAAATTCAGCTCATCCCCATGAGCTAAAACTGAGCTTAAGAGATCAGTATAAATCAGAATGGGATTATCCATTTATTATGAATAAAGGGATATAGATATTGCTGTATAAAATAATTAAATATGGATAAAGTAGCATATATTCCCCAAGGAAAGCAACTTGACTTTAGCGAGTCTTATTACTGTCTCCTGTTGAATTATGTGCTCTTGTCTCTAAATATTTTGCTATTATTTCTGGGAAGATGATTTAATTTAGCTCACCAACCTTCATATAGCAACCTTTATATTTTCTTTAGAATGTTCTGCTTCTGATTTAGGCAAAGGAATCAGTACTTTGATAGATGTAAATGAAACTTAAAAACTTTTAAAAACTTTAAAAAATTAATACATTTAGAAGAATCACCAGTGTAATGACACTTTATAGATTAATATATGGAAGGTGAAATAGATAAGTTTATAAAGGATATACTGAATTCTCAACATGGACAAATCTGTGCATAATTAAACCTAGAGATGGGAGCCAGGAACAGATAAAACAGGTCTTTATACGAATCTGAAAAAAAGAAACAAAGAAGCAGAAAAATCTCATGAAAACAATGTCAACATTGTTAATGTTGTTCCCCTACAATAATAAAACAGCACCTGTAGCTTTAAGAAACAAAAGCTCTTAGTGACTGTTGCTAAACAACCACAAGACTATTGCCAGCCTTCAAACTAGAATGCAGGAAACCTGGTCCCAGTCTCAGTTCTGCCATGGTACCTTGATCCCATTACCTTGAACCAATTACATACTATCACCCTAACCTACCTCATAGGGTTGTTGTGAGAATAAAGTGGGGGAGAGTAGAATGATGTTAGCTCCTTGGGTCCACATTGTGGAAAAACACAAGATATAACTGAATATGGCAGAAGGTTTAACAGAAAAAGCTAAGGTACAATAAATAGGGCTGAAGATGGAGGGCAGATAAAAAGTAGGTTGACTGGTGGGTGATAAGGAAAGAAAGAAGAAAAGGTGATGATATGGGAGGAAAGAGGAAATAATATGGGGAAAGTGAGGTGCCTTCCTAAATGCCTTGCACATTCCGCACTGCAAAAGTGGGCCAGTCCAGCTGACACTGCACAAAGTTTTCCTGAGGAGAGACTGCAAGGAAGAAGGAAAGAAGGAAAGCTGAAGACAGGGGGGTGCACAAAGGTAAGTTGGCTAGAGTGGGAAGAAAGGAAGAAAGTGGGGAATGGGGAGAGGCTATGGGGGCTTTTAGGGAAGGGAAAGAGGAAATAATGGAGAAGAGGGAAATGTGGTACTCCACCAGTTCTTTTGGGTCCCCTATTTCAGGCGTAGTCAACCTGTGGTCCTCGAGATGTTCATGGACTACAATTCCCATTAGCCCCTGCCAGCAAACACTGGCAGGGGCTCATGGGAATTGTAGACCATGGACACCTCAAGGACCAGAGGTTGACTACCCCTGCCCTATTTGACTCTATAATCTCCAGGCATGAACAGAGGTACTGAAGATCACAGATCTCTGTCTACATATAGAAGGCAAATTGTATGCATACGCAACCCGGATTTGGATTGTGAGTAACTACATGAAATGGGGAGAAGATTTTTAACCTTTCAATCTGTTCTTGGTTTCACTAATCAAAACTCTCCATGCAGTTATAAATATATGGGTGAAGAAGAAAGAATATTACTTCTGTATAAAGTAGCAATGTTTAATATTAAATAACTAACTTCAAAGCCCATTCCTAAGAATGGACCTTGAAAGGGTCCCCTCCCCTGGTCCTGGGCAGGCAGCTTAAGGTGGCTTTGGGTCACAGCCCACAGCTGGATCAAGTAGGGTGGGTGGGGGCTGGCCAGCTCAGTAGCAGAGCCGGGACAGAGCTCCTTAGCAGGCAGTCAGCAGGCTGGGAGGCCCTCATTAGCAGGACCAGCCTAGCAGGCCTATAGGCCCTCGTTAGCAAGCCCTCCACCACGACTCTTTGCCCAGGGCACTCTACCCTTACCTGCTGCTGGCTCCAGGCACTGAGGTGCATCTGAGAGCAAAGAGGCTAGAGTCCAGGGATGGAGGGCAGGAGCTGCAGGGGCAGGCCCAATGATTGGCCCTATTCCAACATGGACAGTCAGACACAACCCACACCCCAGGCTGTTTCACAAATATATAGAGGAGTCATGGATAAGGATTATAAAGCTTTTATGGGGTGATCTTACTTCTGTAAGAAAATGAAAATTACAAAGAATGTAGGCCTCTGGGCTGCCTGCCCAGCAGTGCACTAAGTAGCAACAGTACTGTTAGTGCGGTGCAGAGGCGACAATGTCAGTTTGGGATCTGGGAGACCCAGGTTCAAATCTCTAGACTGCCATGGAAACTTCTTGGGTAATCATCTGCCAGCCACACGCTCTCAGTTTTATCTACTTCATAGGGAAGTTATGAGGATAAAATAGAAAAGATTACATAGGCTGCTTCTGGTCCCCTGTAAGGAGAAACTGTGGTGTTCCCTTTGCTTGCAGATCAGCTATAGAGGCCCATTCCGCACAAGGATCAATGTGGCAAATTGCTTGCAGAAAGAAATAACGGGATTTAAAATAGTGGAATTTGGCGTAACGCATACCTGCCTTTGTAGTGGAATCCAGTAGCGTTTCAATGATTTCCCACAGGTTTACGGTCTCACCAAAAATCGCTAGAAAGGAAGCGATTTTTTCCGTGCTTTGTCCTGCCCCTGGTCGTCAATCAAACGAGCAGCCAATGGGCGGTTGTTACCATGCTCCGGAAAAGCCCCTTTCCCTTTAAGAACAGGTTTAAAAAAAAAATAAACACACATGTTGCAACGAATATGCCTTGATTCCTTGATTCCTTGCTTCCTCCTAACGTAGAGACCCATCTAGCTGGCAGCTGGCGTGTGAGCTGATGATTCATCGTTGCCACGCTTTCCCGAGTGAAAAAAAAAAATCCCCCCCCCCGGTGTACAGGGGCGATTTTCGGCCGAAAATAAAGTGAACTTGCCAACAGGGCTGTGTTGTGCTTGGTGATTTAGGGGAGCTTTAAAGCAGCTTTAAAGCAGCTCTGTCGAGGGACTGCAGCCGGAGAAGCCTCGCTGGGTGAATGAAGGCTCGCCGGCTCGTTGCTCTCCGCTCGCTCCGAGAAAAAAAAATGGCGATCACTTCACCAGAAATTCAGAGGAGAGAGCCAAGGGGAGGGACTTTGCTGAAACCACAACAATGGGAACGCACAGGTCTTTTTTTGCTAGTGTTGCAGATTGTTTGCAAGAGTGTATTGCTTTTTGGAGGGTGAATCCACCTTTCTGGATTTCCCTTTAAGCGCTACAACGAATCGCTTTTTGCGGATCGGTTTCAGGAGTGTGGCAGATTGTGTGCGACGTCGTGCATAACTGCAAATTAGTAGCGTTTACAATTTGCCACACTCCTGCTACATTTAACTTGTGAGGAATGGGCCAGAGTATTCATTCAGGTTTCTGCTCTTAGGTTTAGAGACAGCTGTGTTCAAGCCACTGTTCATTTATTGCAGGGGTACCCGGTTTGCTAATATGGCAGCAAGGTGGAAACTCACTCTTCTTGCCACTGCAGTTTTGGGCAGCAGGAGAATTTTTTTTTTTTTAATCGTTGGTGTGATATTGTTCTAGGGACCACTGGAAATTCTGTGTTGCCTGTGTTGCCAGTGACACCTAGAGTGGTATGACATCACTTCCAGTTTCCCCTAGAAGTAATATCATGTTGTGTGCAAAGCCAGCACTTCCTCATATCCCTGATACCCATTTCCCTCTGGGTGCCAGCCATTGCACAGGTACTCCCTATGTAGCAGCAAAAATAGTGAAATAATTCCTCCATGTGTGTTTGTTGTGCAAGAAAACTGCTGTGTGTGTGTGGGGGGGGGGGAGGAGGTAGGATCCCTTCCTGCCCATGCCATGCTGTTCTAAGATCTTTTTTAAAAAAAGAAACTTTCCATAAGTTGCTGTGAGGCTGCAGGAAGTAAGAACATGTAAAAATGAGTGGAAAAGATAATGTCTAGTTTGGTTCAAAGGAGCAAGGATTGTACCCACTGAGACTAAGCCAATACACACAAATATCAAAGGAGCTAACATACTGTTCCATTGTAATGAATAAAATAAATACTACACACAAATGAAATAAATAAATCTGTTTTATATGGGTTTTTTTCCTGTAGGACTTAACTCTGAATCCTATTCTTCCCTTTCCTTTCTAACTTTACATCCCACTTCTTCCAACCAAATCCTAATGCCAACCCCCCATATCTCTGGGGCCAGGGATTGCCAACAGGTTGGAGGTAGCTGAATGGCAAGCCCTCCAGGGGACGCATTTGGAGAGGCTGTCCCACTAGCACTTTAAATCTGATCTGGAATTCAATTGGAAATGAGTGCAGTGGTTGAACAGTGTTCTGGGGCTAGATAGGGTGAGAGTAGCTTTGTCTAGTGCAAGTGAAAAAAAAAGCCTAGCATGCCACTTTAGTGACTTGTGCCTCCCTAGTAAGGGAGGCATTGAAGATCACTCCCAAGTTCCTGACAGTCTATGCAGTCTGAAGCTGCACTCTGTCAAGACAAGGGAGGCGTGCTTCCTCATCTGGCCATTCCTTTATAGCTACATGGTGGCTTGATACAGGAGTTTTCATTTTCCCCTTCCTCTTAGAAAATAAGTGTACAATATGTAAATTTTTGAGCCATCAATCCAGTATAAACTTCCATATCAAGATCATTTCCCACAAGGAAGCTGCCCTTGGACAGCCTTTTAGAGGCCCCTCCACACAACGTCACCTGCATCCTAAGGCTGCCAAAGAGCTGGGTTGGGTTTTGCTATTTTTAACTCGCAATAAGGGAAATAGCCAAAACTGGATTTACCACCCTCAATTGCACATCCCATCAGTGAATGACCAGTAAGCAACCAGAGGTAAGTCCATATGAAGGGGAAAAGGTGCGTTAGTCTCCGTAGCATTGTCCCACATTTGCACCTGCCTTCCCCTCTCCATTTCCTTCTCTGAGTATTTTTTTTTAAGTGACGCGGTCTGAATTGCTCTGCAACTGCAAAGGTAAAATCAAATCTTTTTTAAAGTGTCCAGGGTCTTTTTGGGATCAGGCTGGCAAAACACAGACTCTTTTCTGGTTTCTGGAGGGGGGAATGGGCTAGGAAAGAGGGGTGGGTGAGTGATTGAGCAGCCTTCTCCCAATCATACAGAGGTCTGAGCACTTTGTTTTTAAGCCAACCATTTACACAAAATGTCTTTTTGGGCTTCAGTTACCATGTCTAGCCTTCTCACAATTCAGGCAGGCAAAAACAGTCCCGTTTGTGTTTTCTGGAGGTGGGAAATGAGCTGGGAAATGGTCCCTTTTTGGGTTCCAGGGGCCATATTCAGCATCTTAGAAATCCACGCAAAGAGAAATAGAGTCCAAAAGAACACAAATCCCCAAAGGAGGGGGGGGGATGCTGTGATGTTCTGGCGTTTCTCCACAGCAATGCAGCAGTGTTGATTTTTATTTAAAATGCACCTGTGTTTTGGAATTACCACATAGCAATGCAGAAATGCCTTTAAAATAATTTTGAGGCTGGGGGGAAAGAAAGTTTCAGTCCACGGGATAACTGCTCTACTGTGATTGGTGGTTTGCTATGATTGACAAGCCAAAGAGCAGAGGGAAAAGTTCATTTTGCTTTCCTTTACAGCCTCGTCAGGAGGCAAAAAGCTGCAATGGGGCAGAGAGAAAATGCAGGAGGGATCTCCCATGAGGAGGGCAGCAAACATGAGATTTACCATCCTGCGTTTGCAAGCAGGAAGCCACTTGCATTTTACCCCTCCGTGCAGAAATGGTCCACATTTCATCGTGCTAGTGTTAAGGGAGATATCACTTTGTAGCATGTTTTATAACTTTCCCGATTCTGTTGAACCAGGTGTAGGAATTTTGAATCTCAGCTCAATTCTATCATAGGCTTTTATTTTGGGGTGGGGGGGCAAATTTAATTGTGAAATTCATATACTAAAGGGTGGTATTACATTATAGTGTGCTTTTACATTTCCCCACATTGTTCCTATAAAGCAGGTTCAAGCTGGAGGTTGAACATCAGATAATTATGTCATAAATGTACATCGCAAATTTCATCATGTATTTTGGTCATTTAGGGAGATACTGCATTACTACGTGTTTTGCAATTTTATTTTCCTCCCCTTGAAAACAGGTGCAGGGATTGAGCTCACATTTTGGAATGCCGTGTTCAGTTGCTATCAGTTTTCACAAAAAGTTCCACACCAGTATTTCAATCTCTAATGTGAATATTGCATTACAATATTTTGCATTATCCTGCCCTTTTGAAAATAAATGTGGGGCTATCAAGCTGGTATTCATACTTGAACCACAGAATTGTATTCTGAACATGCACAATATATCCTATGGTGATACCTTAATGTTCAAGGGAGGTATCAGGTCCAACCAAGTATGACAAAAACAGTGATTAGGCAAGTTAAACCAAAGTCCTGTGAGGGCAAGCAATAATATATGGTCTCTGATTATTTTAGCTGAACTTTGATTTCATGATAACTAACTACTGCCTGACACAGTTATTATGGTGATCAAAATGGATTTCATTATGATATGGAAAAGAAGAAACACTTCATATTGTACCACCAGTTGCTTTGACTTGGATTAATAAAAGTAATTGGAAAAGTATAATCAGAAAAAAGCTGCAGCATCTAATCAAATTTGTTTATATTGTGATAAATGCTGAAATTTACTTTTTTATCTCTCTAATACTTGACACATCTGTTGGTTTGAATAAATCACAGGGAGCCCTGTATTATAGGAAATGAAAGATTTATATAGATCCAAAGATTTAATTTATGCAAATGTAATAATTTGAGAAAGAATGCACAGCTAGAAACTGTAATTTGATCAGCCCATGTAAGGGATTGAGGAAGTGGGTAGGTATTTCACAAATAATACTAGCAGCAGACTACTAAGACCTCATCATCTAAAGACAACTGGCCCATGGCCAGTAGCTTTTTGCAAGTGATTAGTTTGTCATGGTTCTCAGAAGACAATAGGCATTTTTTAATGTACATGCAAGCTTGGTTGAACTCAGCCTCCAGTTTTTCTCTCCTCTCAGTAAGAGGATGGATATACTCAGCTGAAGGACATTTCCACTAGAATGACTTCTATGGGGGGGGGCAGGAAAGGTTTGATCATAAATAGTTTCATATACAAAAGGACAGGTTTTCAGCATGGTCCAGCAAGCGAGGATATCTGGTGTCATTGCACCTGATACCTTCAAAGATCTCTGCCTCTTGATGTAGATGGTGAAGTCTTCTTGTTCTCACAGCAGGCAGAATTCCAGCTGGTGTGTGTGTTTTGAATCAGCCACTGAAGTGAAAATTCTATTCCATTCCTGCAAAATATTTACTGAGATTAATTAAATTTGAGCTTTGCGCAAAGGCTCAACCTTTCCATTGTATCAAAACTAGTTTTCTGCTACTCTGGAGATGGTGAATCAGCCTGGCTCATCTACATCTTTGCCAGTGCAAAATCATCTTGATGTCTAACTATCATTGCGCCAACAATCAAGCTATAAGGCAATCTCTATTTTATTAATTATCTTTATCTGTATCCATATCTAACCTGTCTGAGACAACTAAAATGGCTGGATTGTGGCCATGGGCTTCAGAGATGTCTGGAGGAGGCTTTTTCTGCCCTTAGTAAAACAGTCGGTAGGGCGGGAACCTCTGGCCACCATGCTGGCTGGCGCACATCATCTACAGGCTATCTCTGTTTGGCAGGTGAAGGTTTTTGACAAGGAATTTAGCTAGTAAGAGGGGTACAAAAGGGATGATTTCCAGTATACGCCATAGTCCTTCCCTTAGAAAATTTGCACAGAGGCCAGTTTGAAATTAAATGAAAAATTATTATATTTGAAAAACAAATTAAATATACAACCAGCAATATTATTATTATTATTATTGTTATTGTTATTGTTGTTGTTGTTGTTGTTGTTGTTATTGTTATTGTTAATGTTATTGTTGTTATTGTATTTATACCCCGCCTCCCCCCGAAGGCTCGAGGCGGCTTACATAACCCCATCCCCTAAAAACCATAAAATAACAATAAGTTCCAATAAATTTACAATAGTTGATAACCAATTGGTCACAGTGGCAACAACGATGGCTTAATCTTACTCATTTAGTCTCCGCATTCTCAACTACAGAAGGGGGGGTGACACTCTCTACCGCCAGTTTGTGGGGGGGGGCTGATCTTCTTACCACCCGGCCTCAACTATAAGCCTGGCGGAAGAGCTCCGTCTTACAGGCCCTGCGGAATGCTGGTAATTCCTGCAGGGCCCTCACCTCTTCCGGGAGGTCATTCCACCAGGTTGGGACCAGGACCGAGAAGGCCCTGGCCCTAGTCGAGGCCAGGCGGGCTTCCTTGGGGCCGGGAACGACCAGTAGGTTAGCCCCCGCAGAGCGTAAAGCCCTGCAGGGGATATAGGGCAAAAGGCGGTCCCTCATATATGCTGGGCCTAGACCACGGATGGCCTTGAAGGTCAAAACCAAAACCTTGAACCTGATCCGGAAGGCGACCGGTAACCAATGCAGCTGCCTCAGAACTGGCTGGATGTGAGCCCTCCACTGTGTAGCTGTGAGGACTCTAGCAGCTGCATTTTGGACGAGTTGCAGTTTCCGGATCAAGCCCAGAGGCAGGCCAGTGTAGAGCGAGTTACAGAAATCTAGTCTGGAGGTGACCGTCTCATGGATCACTGTGGCCAGGTGTTCAGAGGACAGATAGGGCGCTAGTAGCCGAGCCTGGTGAAGATAGAAAAATGCCCGGCTATCTACCTGTTTAACCTGTGCCTCGAGTGTTAGTGAGGCATCAATGGTCACCCCTAAATTCCTGGCCTGAGACGCGATATTAAGTTGCGTCGTGGCCAGAAAGGATAAGCGCGCTTCCTGATCTGCCCCCCTACGGCCCAACCACAGGACCTCCGTCTTGGAGGGGTTGAGTTTCAGGCGACTCTGCTCGAGCCATCCACCTAGAACCGAGATGCCATTGCAGAGCAATATAATAGCAAGATGCAGGCAACTCTGATGAAGGGTGTTTGCGGGCAAAATTCTCAAATTGAGAAGTTGTCTGACTGCTAACACTAAATGGGGATTACATAGTACCCACACGGCTCTATTTAGACAGTGTTGCTTGGTGGGTCTGGCAGTGCATTTTTTCCATATCCCAGAATCATTCTGCAGCAGCCTTTTCATTGCTCTTTGTCTAGGTTCATTGCCTCCAATGTACGGGGAAGATATTTGGATTTTAAAGGAAACACAGTTTCTTTAAAATTTAAATACATTTTGAAAAATGCATTGGTGATGCAAGTGAATTCCAAAGGCATTTAAGGGGCTCTCAGTCTGTTTAAATGCCTTTTGTGAACAGAGAGTTCACTGTAAAGGTATTTAAAGGGACTGAGAATCCATTAAATTATTTCAATTGCAGATTTTTCAAGCTTGGCCATTTTGGAGAGCTGAAAAATAGCAAAAAATTCTGTCTGAATTTATGTAGTTATTTTATTCTGGGATTTATAGTCCACCCTATTTTTGGGAATACAGAGAGCATTTATTTAAATATAGTGTAATGCTTACCTTAAGTACTTGTTATATTTCAGTCCCTCCACATGACATCAGCAACATCCAGCGTCTGGGCAATATCTGGCTGGCTACTTCCTCCATTTTAAAGCATTAGTTGGGGAATTTGTAGTACTATCTAATGGAGAGCAGCCAGCAGCCCACTAGCCAAAGACAGGTATGGAGGCTCAAATGCACAAGGTGCCTGCCTTGTCCAGCCCTTGTTCCTGCCCCCCTCTTCTGTGTGTATGTGCTTGGAGGGGAGGGGAGAGGAGGGAAGGCAGCCGCCGCGATGGGTAGCATGCTTGGAGTAGCAAATAGTCATTCAATCGTACAGGCAAAGATAAAAAAATATATCCCCAAAGTCATAACAGAAAGCATGCCTCTCTAAGCTCCCCCCCATCAGGAATGAGATTTATTTTTAAAAGAAGCAAACCTCGCCATTCCATAAGCAATAAAGCAGCACTGAATGGAGAACTACTGATTTAAAAAACATTAGCAGGCATCGAGGGCCCTTCAAAGCATGGAGAGAGGGGATTGTCTGCCTGGTTTGAGTGACAGACGGAAGAGAGTCCCGTGTAAATCACGATGCTCTCTTTCGCCATAACCAGCAGCACTTGTGGAGGGGGAGAAGTGCGAAATGGCAGCAGAGAAGAGCGAGACAGCAAAAAAGGTGAGGAGGGGCTGAGAGGCGCAATCATATGTAGCGTTATGCCTCTCAGCTGGCGTGACACTCAAGCTGGCCATGTGCAGGAATGCCCAGAGCCTGGATTATCCAAATGAACATTCCTAGTTCACAGCTACAGTAATTGGGTCGCCTTTCCCTAAACTGAGAACATTTCTGTTAGCGGTTTAATTTAGTGATCAGAGGCCGGGGAAAATTTATTCTTTAAAACTTTCTAGTTTTGTGGTGAGATTGTGGCACGTTAAGGTGGCAAAATACCTTCAAAGCATTCTGCTCCCACCAGCAAACTCAGCATGGCTAAGGGTCAGCTGCCTTCTGTGAAAAAATCCAAGTGCATGGCCACCATAATAATTACAAGACCAGCAAAAAGGTTGGCTAGGGATCTGCCACTTGCAAAACTTGGTCCTTCTTGGCCTACAGCTGGCAGCAAGAAATTACCCCCTGGCACACGCTAGGTTTGGCCAGAGCAACACTTCAAAAGACTGTCTCTGACAAAGCCCCTGCTGCAGCTCTAACAATGGTCATTCAGCTGTCCTGCTGGGCATTGTGCAGACACTTGAGTGCCTATCAGAGCATCCTGATCATATAGGTGGGCAACTTTCATCAGTAGTACAGACAGCACCTGCATACAGGATCAGAGCTAAAAGATCATATTTCATGGCAGATTCCACCTCCTTCAGATGTTCCAGAGAGGATGAACTCCAGAGATGTCCCGTACGCAAAAAGAAGTGCACCAACCAACATCAGTCTCAAGAAGCAAGGGAGTGAGAGATTGCCAACAGCAACGTGGAATCAGGTGAATCTTCCTTGGATGAGGTCTCTGTCCCTGTGACAGATGCTTTATAGAATCATAGAGTTGGAATGGGCCATACAGGACATCTAGTCCAACCCCCTGTTCAATGCAGAATCAGCCTAAAGCATCCAGGATAACTAGCTGTCCAGCCACTGCTTGAAGACTGACAGGAGGAGCTCACCACCCTCCTTAGGCAGTCGATTCCACTAATATAGTTCTACATAGTCCTTGAGGTGTTCCTCCCTTTCTCTGTGACAGTTTTATCCATCTGGGCAGATCCTTTTGGGGAGATGGGCCTGCATGCCTAACTCCCCTGTTTGGGGACTCACTTAGGGGTTCTTAGGGGTTTAAACTGCCATGTGCTTTGTCCAGCTCAGTGACAAATGATGCAACTCAGTGGTTCCTGCCCTTGTGGTACCGCATATGTTACTTCCAGGTTCCCCCCAGCAGCTGGGCTGAGAGGCATATTATCAAGTGGCAGGTGGGTTGCTCGATGTTCAGATCTTCCCCTGAGCTTGCCAATGCTTCATGCTCTATAATCAATAAAAAGCTGTGGACTGTTTTATTCAAAATTTGATGTCTTAGATTTTGTTACTCTCTGCAAGACCTCTACTTATTAAGCCTGCAATACAGATATTGTGTGTGTGTGTATTGTTCACTCAGCTGTATATAGAAACTATACAAATGGAATGAGTGGGCAAGTTCTCTATCTGTAAAAGTGTTTTTCATAATAAGAGAAGAGCTTAGCATAACTCCATTCTTGGCAGTGCTTATTTTCTCTCATCAGCTAATAACTCTGGCAAATCCTTCCTTCCAAGTGGGTGCCTTTTGTGTACTAAAATGCTGTCATTATTTATAAAGAACTCTGCATCTGAATGTGCTTAAAGTCAGTCCTGCAGGACAGTTTCAATCAACTTTGGTTCAATTTATTCCATCTAAATGACTCAGAAGTGTAAATAAAATTAAATCAGTGCTACTGTATTTGTCTCCTGTTACAAATGCAGAAGGCTTAAAGTGATGCTGTCTGTTAAATGAGATGAGAATGACACAATAGAAAAAATTATATGAAAGAAGCTGATCATAATCTGGTGCATGCCCAGAAGAAGCCACAGAGGCCACATAACATTTCCTGTAATTTCCTTTTCAGGAATACTTACGTACCTGTATAGTCAGAATTAACAATACCCTAATCTCCTTTTAATTTGATACAGCTTCACTAATGTGCATGTTGGTTCAAAAGCAGATGTGTTGCAGTTTGAAGCTAATTGTTTTCTCTTACTAACAAACGAAATCTGACAAAGATTACCTTAATATGACATCCAGCACTACCTCCTGATGAATGGCCACCCAGATTTGCACCCGAAGTCATTTGCCAGATGCCTGGAAGGAGTGAGAAATGGATCAAGCAGGGTCACCTGAAACTCAACTCTTCAAAGACAGAGGTCCTGTGGCTGGGCAGGAAAAGACCAGACAAGGAGGCATGCTTACCCTACCTGAATGGTGTAAAACGTGTGGCTACATACGAAGCCAGGCATTCGGGTACGCTCTTTGATGCTGTGCTCACAATGAAGGTACGGATCATGCGAGTAGCATGGCTGGCAATTATCCACCTATTCACAGTGATTCACATGACAGTCACCTTGAGACTGGACTTCTGTAACTTGCTCTATGCGGGCCTACCCTGATCCTTGATCTGGAAGTTGCAACTGGTCCAGATTGCAACTGCCCTGATCCTCACAGGAACATATTGGAGAGCCCATATTGGGCCTTTGCTTTGGCAACTGCACTGGCTCCCAGTTGAATTCAAAATCAAGTTTCAGTTATTGGTATTCACCTTTAAGGCCCTCCATGGTCTGGACCCAGTGTACGTGAGGGACCACCTCTCTGCCTATATCCACTGGAAAGTGTTTTGCTCTGTAAATCCCAACTGATTGGTTGTCCCTTGCTCCAAGGAAGTACGTCTGGCCTCAACCAGGGGGAATACTTTTTCAGTCCTGGCCCCTACCTCGTGGACTGAGCTCCTAGAGGAGATCCAAGCCCTAGAATCATAGAGTTGGAAGGGGCCATCTAGTCCAATGCCCTGCTCAGTGCAGGATCAGCCTAAAGCATCCAGGATAAATATCTGTCCAGCCACTGCTTAAAGACTGACAGTGAGGAGGAGCTCACCACCCTCATTAGGCAGTTGATTCCCCTGGTACAGTTCTACAGGGCTTGCAAGATGGAGCTCTTTCATCAAACTTTTGGTTGGAACCAGTGATTTGTTAACATCTAACGGTGCCCCCTTTAAAAAAAACACTTCAGTGTTTACATCAATCTGGCAAGCAACAGTTCTATTCATAGGGACGGCACTTAGGGCCATTCCGCACTCGTTCAAAATTGCACAATGGTTGCAAATTGAAATCGCTACTAATTTGCTGTTATGTACAACGTCGTTGACAATCTGCAACACTCCTGAAACCGATCCGCAAAAAGCGCTTCATTGTAGCACTTTCAGGGAAATCCCAAAAAGTGGATTCACCCTCCGGAAAGCGCTACACTCTTGCAACCAATCTGCAACACTAGCAGGAAAGTTCTCTGTGTTACCATTGTTGCGGTTTCTGCAAAGTCCCTCCCCCTGGCTCTCTCCTCTGATCTTCCGGCGAAGCGATCGCCATTTTTTAAAATTGGAGCAAGCGGAGATCAACGCACCAGCGAGCCTTCATTTACCCAGTGAGGCTTCCCCGGCTACAGTCCCTCCCCAGAGCTGTTTTAAGTCACCAAGCACCAAGCACCACACAGCCCCGTTTGCTGGTTTATTTTCCCTTTATTTTTCACTCTATTTTCGGCTGAAAATTGCACCCGTGCGGGGAGGGTTGTTTTTTTTTTAACCTTCCTTAAAGGGAAAGGGGCTTTTTGGGAGCATGATAATGGCCGCCCATTGGCTGCTCATTTGATTGATGGCCAGGGGCGGGACAAAACTCAGCAATATCGCTTCCTGGTTAACGATTTTTGCCGAGACTGGAAACCTGTGGGAAATGATAAAAAACACAACTGGATTCCACTACAAAGGCAGGTATGCATAACGACGAATTCCACTATTTAAAATGGCGTTTTTTCATTCCGCAACCAATTTGCTACATAGATCCTGGTGCGGAATGGTCCTTAGAAATACTAGGTGCAATTGAATCAGTGTCCAGTAGCACCTTTAAGACCAACAAAGATTTATTCAGGGTGTGAGCTTTTGAGTGCAAGCACTCTTTGTCAGACTAAGAACTCCTTCCATTGTAGACAAACTAAAATGTGATATAATATGTCTACAAGAAACCCATATTGCAAAAAGACATCAAAACTTATTGAAAAACAAAAGTCTAGGAAAAGAATGGATTGTATCAGCAAAGGAAAAGAAAAGAGGGGTGGTGACGTATATTGTAAACCCCAATATAAATGCGAAGATTATATCCGAGGACCCAGATGGACGCTTTTCTTTCCTAAGGATTAAGCTCCCTGACGGTCAAAACTTTGTCTTGGTGAATTTATATGCACCAAATAATGCCAAAGAGATGTTTTATAGGGACTTTTTCTTGTCCAATTCGGATTTATTGGAAAATGAGGTAATGATAATCGGAGACTTTAATGCAGTCCAAGATTCATATTGGGACAAATCTTCAAGGAAAACAGGCTCAACATTTCCTCCCTCTGCAAGATCTAACTTCAAATACCTGGCTCTAGTGGACATCTGGAGAGAACACCATCCAAAATCGCGCCAATATACTTTCTATTCAAACAGACATGATGCTTACTCAAGACTGGATCAATGTTGGGCGTCAAAACAAATGTTACACAAACTGAGAACTTCAGAGATACTACCAAACCACAACCCATTACAAATAGAGCTATGTGTGAAAAGAGTCGGAATAAGAAGGTGGAAAATGAATAATTATCTTCTGGAGGACCCAAAGGTTCAGCAGATCTGTGAAGCAAGTCTACAAGAGTTCTTCAAACTAAATGTCACCCTAGACTCTTCATTGGCCACGGTGTGGGATGCCAGTAAAGCATATATGAGAGGCATACCTTTGCGACTTAACACTACAATAAGAAAAAGAAAGGAAAAGACTCTGAGTGAAATAAAAGAAAAACTGCAACAGACAGAAAAGCAACAGCAAGAACATCAAACTAGAGGATTAGCAAAACAAATAAAATTATTAAGAATACAGAGAGACAATCTAGAGGTGGAGGAAATGAGGAAGAAACTTGATTATCTCAAACAAAAAAACTTTGAATGGGCAGATAAACCGGGGAGATGGCTGGCTCAAAGACTGCGGAAGAGTTATCAGAAGCTTAGCACCACAAAGTTATCACATGAAGGCCTGAATTATAATAATGAAGCAGAAATTCATTCATGTCTTACCCAATTTTTTCAGAACATATTTACAAAAAAGGAACAAAATATAGACCCTGGAACATTCTGTCAAAAAATATCAATGAGCAAATTCACAGACCATCACAGAAAAATTCTCAATCAAAGAATTACAATGCAAGAAATAAATGATGCAATAATGGCAACAAAAGCCCAAAAAGCCCCAGGGCCGGATGGACTGAGTGCAATATATTACAAGAAGATGAGCCATGTTGTCTCTCCACATTTACTTCAACTATTGAATGAGATTATAGACAACCCTGGAAAATCCCTCCCAAAATCATGGCAACAGGCCTCAATAACACTTATTCACAAAGAAGGAGGAGATATGAACTCACCCAATTCGTATAGACCAATCTCTCTGCTAAACGTGGACTATAAAATTTTGGCAAAAATCTTAGCAGAAAGACTGAAAAAATGTATCGGAGACGTTATACACCAAGATCAAACTGGATTTATGCCAAGAAGATTAATGAGGAACAACATAAGATTCGTCTTGAATGTGGCAGACTACGTGCGTAAAGAAAAGTTGCAGGCCGCTTTTATATTCCTGGATGCGGAGAAAGCTTTTGACAACGTTAGTTGGGACTTTCTGTTTGAAACACTGAAAGCAACCGATTGTGGTGGTACTTTCCTGGAATTCATCAGACAAATATACTCTGAACAAGAAGCCAGAATTTTAATAAATGGAATGCTCACAAAACAATCTATTAAAATTGGTAAAGGTACCAGACAAGGATGCCCCTTGTCTCCATTGTTATTCAACCTGGTACTAGAAATGCTGACAACTCAGATAAGAGCTACAGAGGAGATTATGGGAATCAAAATCGATGATCAGGAATTTAAATTAAAATGTTATGCTGATGACGTAGTGTGTACTGTTATGAACCCAAAAGCGTCATTTCCCCCTCTCCTGGAACTACTGAAAGACTTTGGGCACTATTCAGGATACAGAATAAATAAAGATAAAACAAAAATCGTTTTACAGGGAGCCACAGATCTTGATGTGCAAAATATCAACCGAAAAACCGGATGTGAGACAAATCCCAAATGGGTGAAATATCTGGGAATCTACCTAGACAAAGACTTCCAAGAACTCTTCACTGGTAACTATGAAAGACTATGGAAGACTATGCAACTGGATATCAAAAGATGAAACGAGTCAAAACTGACCTGGTCAGCTAGAATGGCCACGGTCAAGATGAACTTGTTGCCCAAATTCAACTTTTTGTTCCAAATGTTACCAATAGTGATCCAGGAGAAAACGCTAAGAAAATGGCAATCAGTGATTAACAAATTTATCTGGAGTGGAAAAAGGCCATGAGTTGCTTTTAAAATACTTCAAGGAGAGAGGAGGCCAAGGTGTTCCCAATCTAAAACTATACAAAGACGCAGCAGCACTTACATACATAGTGGACTGGATTCGGGAACCGCACTCAAGAGAATTGGTATTTGAAAGAAAAACCATGGGTAACAGTTTCCATGAAAGACTATGGCCAGCAGGAAAACAAAAACAAAAAGCAGTAGCAAACACCTGGACTAGTGGGCTCTTGAATGTATGGTCAAGATATAATAAGAGACTATCCCCAGCACCATCAATATTGAAATCGCCAATTGAGGCATATTTTGGGAAAGCCCAACAGAAAAGGTTGACTTGTCTCCAGTACAAAGACTTAATATCAAAGACTGGCAAGTTCAAAGACATACAAACAATAAAGAAAGAAGGAGTAGAAATTCAATGGTTAGAGTACAACCAACTAGTATCTAGATTCAAAGCAGAGTTTCAGCAACCGTTAAATCTAGAGGCTCCAATACCAGAGTTTGAAAACTTAGTAATCCAAGATAAACCACATTTACAGGGCCAAATATATAAACTGTTATTAAGGTATGAGACAGAAATGGAACGGGTTAAGCCATGTGTGATCAAATGGATGCAAAATATTGAGATTAATGTGACAATGGAACAATGGGAGTTAGTATGGTCTAGAATACCAAAGTATACTAACAGTCAAATACTTAAAGAAAATTGGTATAAAATGTTTTATAGGTGGTATGTAACACCAAAAGTGATCGCTAAAATTGCCAAAAATTGTAACAACAAATGTTGGAAATGTGATGATAAAGTAGGCTCTTTTTTTTCATATGTGGTGGAGATGTGAAAAAGTCTATAAGTTTTGGGCAAAAATACATACTATTATGCAGAAAATGTGGGGTCTTAGATTTCCTATGAAAGCTGAAGCTATGTTATTAAGTGTTCCTCCGCAGTGCCTCCCAACCCACACACAGAGTTTTTTCTTCTACGCGACGACGGCAGCAAGACTAGAATTGGCCAAGAAATGGAAAACGCAAGAAATACCCTCGATAGAAGACTGGCTGAATAAACTAGCTGACTTTGCCAAGATGGCTAAACTGACACTAATAGTTAACGGAAGAACAGAAGAGGCCTTTCAAGAACAATGGGGCCCTTACCTGAATTATTTAAGAAAATAATACAAAGGGGATTGAAATGGGGAACTAAGTGTATTAAATGAAGAGCATAACCCTCCTTTTTTCTGTACTGACAATGTAGATTGCATGTATTTCACTGTCTCTAACTCTGGAAAATAAAAATAAAAATTTTCTATAAAAAAAAAAGAACTCCTTCCATGATTGTGGGAATATATAGCAAAAATTAATTCTGTTACATTAGTAAACTGTGTCACACATCCAAATACAGCCAGTGATAATTCTTTGCCAAAACAGCCAATCAATCCTCTTGAAATTCAGTTGTTGTTCACACAAACATGGGAGAAATAAAACTGTCTGTGAAAGTGATCAAAGGCTTCCACACCACCATATGCTGCTTGCCCCATCTGTTTCCATACCAGTGTGAAACATTCTTACAAGGTAATTGCTGGTAACTATCTTATCCCAAGGCAAGGGAGTAAACTCAACATTCCATAACATTACCGTTACTTTACAGTCACATTATCACAATATTACAAATAAAATTAAATTGTGAAAAATATGGATACACAAGTTGAACAAGGTTAGCATGAATCGTGAGATAAAAACCCTATGTCTTTGTTGAGTCCAGGGTAAGTCATAGTTTGGACTGTTGTAATAACTTGCATTTCTGCAATCTCCCCTTCTAGCCTGTTCTTGAAGTTCCTTTGCAATAAAACAGCTACTTTCAGGTCCCTTATTGAATGTCCTGGAAGGTTGAAGTGTTCCCCTCCAGGTTATTTAATTTTGTGGTTTTGGATGTCAGACTTGTGTCCATTAATTTTTTGGCGTAGGGTTTGACCTGTTTGCCCTATGTAGCTGTTCATTAAAGCTGGTTTTAAAGAAGGTTTTAAATGGTTTAATTTATTATTGTAATTGTGCATTGTTCTTATTGATGCTGTACACCACCCTGAGCTGGTATGCCAGGAATTTAATTTATATGGTATATAAATTAAATAAAATAAACAAACATATCTAGGCTGTTCTCTTTCCAAGCTGCTCCTATTTCTTTCTCCCCATTTTAACTTTCCTACAACCCTGTCAGAATAGGTTCTGCTGAAGGAGTACCTGACCCAGTAAATTTCATAGCTGAGTAGGCATTTGAACTCAGGCCTTCGTGGTCCTGCACTACATCCACTACATCATACTGGCTGCCCAGTAGGAGCACTTATTTTTTAAATTCTAGTTCTTAGACACGTAGACTCTAATCCCAGAAATCAGGAACTTAGCAAAGGACCACTTTCAAGGGTGGCATTGATGCTATCCAAGATGGCAGCTCTGAATAAGTAGATGGCCGGACAGTAAATCATCATCTACACTGAAAGCTGGAGCTGAGGTTAAAATCACTATAAAGATGCTGCAGCCAAAGTCTCTTCCCCGTCTATGGTGAATTACTGTTGTCCATCCTGGGACACTTGCAAACAATTATCATGCAATTTATTCCATTACATTTGGGAGTCAGACAATCACATGGGTTTGGGAAGACCCACAATGTGAAGGGAACAGAATATTTGCAACAGGATTTGTGCATAGTGCAGGTTAGTCAGGGCTCTGCTTTCTATGAAGAAGCTGTTTTCTGCAGTAGCCTCATGGGTGTCTTCAATGTTTGCTGAACCATTAGCATAAACCAGTTTCTGTTCATGAATTGGCTTCATGGGTGACAAGGGCTGCATCTGCACAGAGTTTTTATTCCAATCCCAGGTCAATTGAGTCCCCGCCTTCTACGCTGAATGCAATTTCCATTTTGATTTTGGGTGATTTAAATTTTTCATCTGCAATAAGCATGATTGATTTGGAGTGACCCTATCTTTCCCCTGCGATATCCTGGAGTGGATATAACTCTCGATATTTGAAAAATCGACATGAGTAAGTGTGCAGCTGTCTGCTTTCCCTGAAATAACTTGTTGCTGCCTTGTGGCTCCAACACTGTAACAAGGCAGTCTGTCACTGATTGGCTGGGCACCAGTTCAAAGAATTCCTAGTTTCTGGTTGCAAGTTTTATTTTTTTAAAGGTTTAAGGTGACTGTGCTCCAGAATCTACACTTGTTGCAACAGAGATTTGACTTATTCTGTGGGAGGCTGCTGCTGTCTCATCTCCGCTCGTCTCAGCCTCCTCCCCCGAACAACCCCCCTGCTCACGCGCCTGCCCGCCCATTTGCAGCATCATGCAGATGGGTTTCTGTTTGATGACGCGCGGGAGGGAGGAGAAGCACAAAGACTCGGGTTCAACTCAATCTGAATTCAACAGGATCAAAAGCAGGGGAAAAAAGCTCTGTGCAGATTCAGCCCAGGTCTGTTTTGATCAGTTGCCCTTTGTCAAAATGTCATTATATTAATAGCTGGATTTTTTTATTTTTCTACATCTTTTATACATTTTTATGTGAGGTTGTATCATGTGAACAAAATGTTCCTCATTCTCATTCCTCTTGATGGATGCTTTTTCTTTCTCCAAAGCAGCATTCACTTTTAAACCAAATATGGAAGTTTTTACTGAGTGATGTTCCTTGCAAATCTATGGAAATTAACCTGCACAACTTCCTAGAACTGTTTAGATATTTTAAATTCTTATTCGCAATATGTTTAAAGGCATGAACAAATTATTTTATATTCCATTCCTTTCAATGATTCCAGCAATGGTCATTATTACTTTGTAAGGGTTTTAGTATGTCTTGCAAGCTTATCTGAAGTTCCCCAGACAATAAAGGGCAGACAGATAAAACCTGGGATGGAGTTGCCTAAAAGGAAGTGTGTGTGTGTGGGGGGGGGGGAGCTTAGGCAGAATATATGTTTGGCATGTTGCTTTAATCTCTGGGAAAAATATTTGCAGTTTTTACTTGTTTATTGTATGTATTGTTTTATTGCATTTCCCCTGATTGTTTTGTAATTCAGTTTATTGCATTTTGTTACATGGATTATACTATTTTTATTATTACATTTATTTATTTACTTTATTATTAAACTAGAAAAAAAGCCCATTTTATGGAGGCATAAAATGGGCGCTAGGCCCCCGGTCCCCGGGGAAGCCTTCACAGGGCGAAGGTTTCCCAGGGGCTGGGGCAGCGCGGGAAGTCAGGGGTGAGCAGGGGTGCTCTGGCGGCGGTGGGAAGAGGCTGGCCACGTCAGAGAGGTGGCCAGGCTGTGTTCAGGGCCGGGAGAAGGGTAGCGAGGACCCAACCACCTGGGAAGGATGCGGGGCCTTGTGGCAGGGCTCGGAGCAGCCTCGGCGAGGCGGCGAGGCTGTCCTCGTTGTTGGGAGAAGGTCCGCGGCGAGGTGGGGAGGCGGGCAGGAATGGGCGAGGCAGAGTTGGCAGGGGATGTACTGGGGAGCAGGTCCGGGTGGCAGGAGTGAAGGGCGGTGGCGACGGGCAAGCTGCGGCTGGCAGCGCCAACGTCTGGCGAAGGGCAGGGGCGATGGGTGAGCTCCACGCGGCACCAGTGACGTTCGGAGGCTAGTAGGGGGGTGGGGTGGGAAGGAGCAGGGACGCCACGGCGTCCCTGCTCCTTTCCCACCGGGGAGGAGAGGTCTGGGAGAGGCCTATCTGGCTCGGAGGTCTTCTCAGACTGAGCGGCGAGGCCGGGCCAAGCGGCCACTTGGTCCCCGGGTGACACTCGGAAGGGCAAATCAGGAGCCGCTTTGCGACTCCTGATTCGCCCTTCCGAGTTTTTATCCCGGACAGGGCCCATCCTCACTCCCGGACAGGGCCCGCCCTAACTCCTCCCCAACAGCCCTTACTCCTTTATTTAATCCGCTCCACAAGATTAATCCGCTCCATTTACAGATTTTATGGTGGCAAGTTTATTCTCCCCTGCAGACCCTCAACTCTTCTGTTCACAGTTGTTGTATCTCTCCAGATTACCCCAGGCAATGTTAGCCTAAGGGGGGTAAAGATCACAAGGTGGGGGAGGGACCTGATCTTACTCCCCTGTTCTACATCCCAGCCTCTACCAAATGCCTGGTGGAACAGGATGCTCCATCAGGGCCCTTAGCTCTTCCGGGAGCTTATTTCACCAGGTCGGGGCCAGGTGCACGTCCTGGGAACTTGGGACAACCAGCAAATTCATACCCTGTAGGGCCTGGAGGGCCCTGTAGGAGATACGTGGTCCTGCATATAGGTGGGACCCAGGCTGCGTATAGCCTTAAAGGTCAAAACCAAAACCTTGAACTTGATCCAGAAGCTAACCGGCAACCGGTACATTTAAAAATGTTTTATGCTCGGAACCTCACTGAGAAAGGTAGACAAGAAATAATGTTAGTTAATGAATACTCTTGAGTGGTAAGTTTGGGAACAACCTCTGCCCAAGGCCTTCTAGAACTAAGGTGAATTTGAATAGACAATACTGAACTTGATGGACTAATGATAGTGTTACTAACAGTCCTGGAGAAAATGGGCAGTTCTTTTAATAGAGTGTTAATGGGATGCTTTTCACCAGCTGATGTAATCTACCTCTGTTCCAAGAGAAGATGCAACTGTCCATAGGTAAACATTAAAAGGTAAAGGTATCCCCTGTGCAAGCACCGAGTCATTTCTGACCCTTGGGGTGACGCCCTCCAGCATTTTCATGGCAGACTCAATACGGGGTGGTTTGCCAGTGCCTTCCCCAGTCATGACCGTTTACCCCCCAGCAAGCTGGGTACTCATTTTACCAACCTCGGAAGGATGAGTCAACCTTGAGCCAGCTGCTGGGATTGAACTCCCAGCCTCATGGGCAGACAGCTTCAGACAGCATTTCTGCAGCTTACCACTCTGCGCCACAAGAGGCTCTAGGTAAACATTAGGACTATATTAAAAGGAGAGGTCATTTTTGCGCCAGTCAGTTAGCACCCCATATAGAATCGTAGAATCATAGAGTTGGAAGGGACCTCATGGGTCTTCTAGTCCAACCCCCTGCACTATGCAGGACACTTACATCCCTATCGCTCATCCACTGTAACCTGCCACCCCTCTGCCTTCACACAATCAGCCTCTCCGTCAGATGGCTATCTAGCCTCTGTTTAAAAATTTCCAAAGATGGAGACTGAAAGGAGTTTTGTATGTGTCCATTTACAGTACCCCAAAGAAGCTTTAGTGTTGACCTGACTGACTACAGAGACAACTTAGCAAGTTCTTAACAATTAGGCTGTAGATTTGGAATGGAAATAAGCCAGAAAAGGAGAAATAAATATTGAGAACTGCTCCTAAGAGGGCAATCATAGGCAGGTCTACTAATAAGTCAGTCCAATTTTATTCAATGGGACTTACTCTCAGAAAGTTATTACGTTTTGAGGATTGCACAGTAAATGAGGTTTGAAACATGGCTAAGGCTGCAGTACAAAGGACACTTTCCAAAGAAATAAGCCCATTGAACAGTATGGTATACTGAGGAATGCTCCCTAAAAGACAGCCTGCTTGGCGGAGTGCTTAAGAGCCAGTGGAAAGAAAAGCATGGGTCTTTGGCATCATTGTCATAGGCTGTTTAGTTAGGAGATCTGTTTCGTTTCCATATTTAAATTATAATTAGAAAACACCATAATTTTATAATTATTTTAATATATAATGAAAGAAGGGCACAAGACCAGTCTTCTTGTTCCTATGCAGAAAATGAGAATGCTTAGATGAAAGATCTAAAACAGAGCTGACAGACTGTTACTTCCCTCAGTTCTTCTATTTACCCTAATTGACATTTGTTGCTGAGTGATCTCCAAATAGTCTGTGAACTGTGAATATTCTCAGAATGTTCAGCAAATATTTGATATTCCACTTTTGTTTGACATCCAAGGATTCTGCAGACAACATTTGATGGCATTTGACAGCTAGTAGTATATTTGATATCCAACATGCTTCAGCCAGCATTTGACAATAACTGATATCCAACATTAAGTGGAAGTCAGTGGTGACAGTATCTGACATTCAGCAATCAACATTTGACAGTCTCTAAGTGCAGGCATGCAATGGCAGTCAACATAGAGTATGCAGCTACCAGTACTTGTTATGGCTGTTCTTCAGTGGATGATGCACAACAGTGGGTAAGACACATATACCAACAACAAGGACTGTTAGAAATTGAGCACATGCTCCCATGGTATCTTTTTGCATTCGGTTTCCCTGGCAGGATTGCATTTTATGTTTTTAGGGCTATCAGCTCTAGCCAAATCATGGCTGCAAATTTGAGGTAAGAAGGAGGAGAAGAGTTGGTTTTATACCTTGGCGAGGAGTCTCAAAGAGCCTTACAATTGCTCTCCCTTCCTTTTCCCGCCACAGGCACCCTGGGAGGTAGGCAACACTGAGAGAGTTCTGAGAGAACTGTGACTGTCCCAGGTCACCCAGCCGGCTGCATGTGGAGGATGAGTGTGGAATCAAACCTAGCTCTCCAAATTAAAGCCCACTGGCTCTTAACCAGTATACTGTACCAGTGAATTCATTATTTACCCCTTTTTCTACCATCCCCTTTTCAGCTGTTGTTGCCTGTCCTGCCTTTATCATTCCTGTCCTTTTAAGCTCTGAAAACTTGGTTATTTCTATTGATTCTAACTGAATGGTCACAGGAATTATTTTAAATTGTTTGCTGCTCTCCAATGTGAAACCGCTGAGTGTAAAATGTCTCTCAGTTGGGGGCATCTAGCAGGATCCTCTTGAAAATTACATGCATCTTCCAATGGGCTCCATATCGCTGTTGAGAGCTAAGCCTAAATTAGAATTACGCCATGCAAACAGCGCATAAAACACCCCAGGAATCAATTAAGTATGTCTCTGTCACATGAATCTGATGAGAAACTTCACATTTTCTTCCTGTTCCCTTTCATTCTTTAGGTCGTAGCCACTGAACTGCTCTCTCTCTCTCTCTCTCTCTCTCTCTCTCTCTCTCTCTCTCTCTCTCTCTCTCTCTCTCTCTCTCTCTCGTACATGAATCCTAAGTGAAACAAATCTAGTCTGTCCTTCTTTGCATGATTGCAGCAATTCGCTAATACGATTCTTTCCAGAATCATATAGTTGTAATAGGTGTATAATGGCCAAATCCATCTCAGGCTGCAAATCCCTAGAAATGGATGGAATTATATCAGAAACAAGTTTGGCTTTTTCTTTTTTCTTTTAAAATGTTGCTTCACAATGTCAGGCAAAGATTAATGGTTTCTATTCTGTTATTCTCACTATGAGCTCAATAGCTAAACTTCTTCTGGATATTATTCTGTTGTCACAACATCAAATGGATGGAAGATGAGCAGCAAAAAGCCAAGAGATGGTAGGAGAGCACTCTCCTTCTCTTCATTGTATTAGGGCAAAATTACACCCAGCAGCAAAGTCAGTGGACCTCTGCCCAGGCTGAGATCAAGGAGTCAAGTAACTGCAGCTAGAGCCAACATGGATGGTGTTCTGGCAACATGAAATAAGGCCTTAAATACTCTTTCAAGGAGGTGGAGATAGTGGCTCTTTCTCTCCTGGAGCAGGCAGCCTGTAGTTAAGAGTTATGATGGCAAGTACTGCGATGGAGCTGAGATGGTTCACAGCTTTGACAGGCTTGAGGATGAGAGAACTCTGGTTCAAGCAGCAGGCTTCTGGGTGAAGGATTCTGGGTTCAACTAAGAAGGCGAGAATCCTGTTTACAGACACAGCATGTCGACAAGGAGTAATTAGCCATCAGAGTTTGTCCAAAGTCCAAGTACCAGTTAGTCCAAATTCAAAGCAACACATCCAAGAGGAGATCCAAAAGAAGAGCTCTGAAACACAGGCCAAAGCTCAAGATGGGAGAATCAGTTCAGGATACAGTCTGCAAGGCCAGTGACTGACATGTTGTTTCCACACAGTCTCACACCCTTACTGGCTGCTTTTAGCAACATGGTCAGTACTTGCCAGCCACCTCAGCCCTGCTCCTGCAACCACTCATTGTTGATGTGGAGCCAGCATTGTGTGGCTAATGGATCTTCTGTCCTGCAGCTCCCCTCTTATTTCCTCCTGCATTGTTCCCAAGGCTCTGGTGACAGGGGAAGTGAACAGGCTGGCAGATGAGAGTTGCCCACTCTGGGCTGAGGGGCTGCGAGGCCATTCTACTGGGACCTGGTTGCGGATCCATATCCGGCTCCTCAGAGTCTGCCTCCTCCTTCAGTGTCCCTTGTTACTGTCTGTGGGTTTGGATCAAGTCTTCTGGCAGCCCCTTCCTCTGAGGAGTCCTCTTCATCACTTGACTCTGCTAGAGCTGACTGATCCACAACAGCAGGGCTATATCCCAGGCAGGGCTGCTAAGTCCCCCATCATGGGAGGAGACCTCCTGCCAGCAACCTTCTCCTCCTACTGCCTCCTCTTCAGGCAATGGGGGATCTTTTTTTTTTTTTTAATTGCCAGGATTTTGCATGACAGGGCATTACTTCCAAGCAAAACCTGGAAGTGACATCATGTTGTTCTATGAATCAGAGGAAATAGTGCCCAATGTCTGCACCCCTCTGCCCCTGGGCCCTCATGAAGGAAATCCCTTTTCTTCTTCGGTTAGTTACAAACCCTTTGTGGAATCACACCCCTTATCTTGCCCATTACTGCTACACAAGATGAAATCTTCTACAGAAGATTTGAATTTCCTTTGGATGCTCTGAGTTGACTCTAGCATTTCAGCCTTTGGGCTTTCCTCCCCTTATTTCCCAGGCTGAAATTCATGACATGCTTTCTGCATTGAGTCCGATGTAGACAACTTTTCCATCATGTTTTGCTCCCTTCCCGTTTACAAAAAATGTTTTAAAAAATAAAATGGTGCCTGCTAGCACCTTTGTCTGCATTGCACCCCTTAATCCCACCATTCTGTGCCCTTTATTGCCTCCCCCTTAAGTGTCCTGAATGCATTTTTTAACCCTGGATTAAAACATTATTACACTGCTATGCAAGACTGCATTAACCCCCCCTCAGAAACAGCATTCTAACACAATCACCCCCCCCCTTTAAAAAAGGCAGATTTTTCGGGAGGGAGGAAGGGAGGAGGAGGGAGGACAGTGATAAAAAGGGGCATGCCAAAATGACCCAAACCACTGGGTGTGAAGGGAAACCCAACCGCATGCATTGCCACATTAGTCAGCCCCGAATAAGGCTCCATTAGACCCTGCCTAAAAAGACAAATCCTGTTTTCGGGGGATTCCTTTGCTGCATGGCAAGTAAGGGGGCAATTTGGAACTACACCTGAAGAGGCAAATTTTAGGGCAGAAATGGACCAAAAAGTCGACACTTAAAAATGCTAGAGTGGAAACAGTCTCTTTCCTGTCATAAACCAGGTCAAAGGCCTTCTCATCCATTAGGCTTTTGGCATAGATTCTATGGAAATACAGCTGAACTTGCTCGCACTCCTTGCTTTTTCTCCTCTCCCTCTGTTCTCTCTTCATTTACCCCACACCTCAATTTAGATTGTAATCTCCTTTTATGTTTGCAAACTGCCTTGTCCCGCAAGGTGCTTTATGTATAATTTTTAAAATAGGTAGAAATTTGACCATAGGAAGCAAAACATCAAAGCCAAATTTAAAGTCATCAAACCTCAGAAACAAATGAAAAAGTGGAGAATCATAAGCCAATACTGGTTTTTATTTTATTCTTGCTCTGAACGTTCATACCAAATCCATTTTACTTGCTATAAAAAATTCTATAGGATTAGTACTAGTTCTAATACAGAATTACATGAGTTCTCCTTTAAGCATTCCCATATCGCCCTCTGGGTGAATTACTGCTTATCCAGTGCCTTAAAGGGTGCTGTTTGAAGGTATCTGCTTCTGCAAGTGACTTGTATTTCATGGAAAGATGAAGCCTTTAGAGCATAAATGCACATATGAGCTCACGAGTCCAGAACATCTACACAAATCCTCTGAGTGAATGAGGTCAAGCAGTTTTTCTCCCCTTGTGCAATTGCTGCAGCAGCTCCTTAAACTGGTCTTGTGTTCCCTGACAGCTGAATGCAGGTTCAGTAATGCCACCAGTTTAGAATGCTCTTTTAAATGTCATTGGCGGAAAGCAGGTTGTATGTAAATCTTTTGCAAAGCACCAGCTGTCATCCCATATCCAGAGTCTCATGAGGTCCAGGAAGTGAGTGCTCATATTCCTTCTTTCAGATTTATGAAATTGGGCACAACAATTCAAATTGTACATCTGTCACTGAATGCTCCACAGCATGAAGGCTGATTGAGCTCGGCTGCTTGGAGGAGTGCGGAGACTACTTTTTAGTGGCCCAAGTGTCTTACTGGAGAAGCTCTTGCCCCCCTAATGCTGCCTCTTTTCCTGTCTCAAGCAATTACCTGAGCATTTCTCTCACTGCCCTTTCAACCTCAACTTAATCCTTGTGATGCAGATTCATATGGGAATCATGTGAACCAGCTAATGGTTGCTGCTTTACCAACAAGGCAAAACTAGATTCTGGTCTGCCCTGATTCATATTTCAGATTCTTGCAACAGGCAACTGGCTATTGTAACCATTATTTACTAACAACAACAACAATACCAACACACACCACTTTCTGAGCCTCCCCTGAGCATACACAACCATGCATAGAATTAACGATTAATGTAGTCATTATTTTTACTATTACACATTGAGAGGTGAGAATGGGAATGGGAGGAAATGGTCTTCTTGTTCTTTGGCAAGTATGAAGAAGAAGAAGAGTTGGTTCTTATATGCCCCTTTTCCCTACCCGAAGGAGGCTCAAAGCGGCTTACAGTCGTCTTCCCATTCCTCTCCCCACAACAGACACCCTGTGGGGTGGGTGAGGCTGAGAGAGCCCTGATATCACTGCTCGGTCAGAACAGTTTTATCAGTGCTGTGGCGAGCCCAAGGTGACCCAGCTGGTTGCATGTGGGGGAGCGCAGAATCAAACCTGGCATGCCAGATTAGAAGTCCTCACTCCTAACCACTACACCAAACTGGCTCTCTCTGAGAAAAATTGAAACACATGAAGCAGCTAGGGAGTATCCACCAAGAATATCTCAATCAGCAGAGAAGCAGGTTACTCAGAAGTAAGTCCCATGACATTCTGTTGGGAAACAATCAGCCAGTTATTTGGAGCAGGCCTACCTTGTAGGGCTGGTTGTTCCAAACTGCAAGGTCCTGGTCATGCACTCAGCAGAGACATCTGGTGGAAGCAGAATACAAACCACAGTTGTTGCCAAAAGGCATGCATTGGCTTGTTCCTTCTAACTCACCTGAATCTTTTGTTTCAAATGGGAAGGCCCATTTCTTCTTGCACAGGCAAAGAAGGGCAGGGTGCTTTGTTTCCAGTCAGTCTGTCTCAGAGTCTGGCTGTCTGCATGTCCTCCTCCATGTTGTAGCAGCATGAAATGCACCATCAGTCCTTGTGATCTTTAAGCAGTATGGAGTTTTTGGACTGGAAAAAAATTCGGAGGTAGTTATCCTTCTGTCCTGGTCTAACAAATTGTAACTTTGAGGGGCAGCTTTGTGTTGTGCTTAAGAGTGGCAGCCTGTAATCTGGAGAACTAGGTTTGATTCCTTACTTTCCTACATACAGCCAGCTGGATGACCTTGGGCCAGTCACAGTTCTGTCAGAGCTCTCTCAGCCCCCTCTTCCTCAATTTGTGGAGCAAATTGAGGTGTGCGGGGAGAGGAAGGGCTACTTTGAGATCCTTCAAGTAGTAAACACTGGAGTACAAAAAACAGTTCTTCGTCATCTCCGCCTCCTTTTCCTCTTCTTCCTCTTCTTAGGGCATTCCTTGCACTGATGGTGGCAGGGACTCTGACTGAGAGATGATATCTTCCATGTCCAGCTGCCCATACCACTGAGGATAGCCCTTAAACAGAATAAATCATGAAAACTTAGTTTGCAAAATGTAGGCAGTGTGAGGCAAAGAAAATGTGAAGAAATTTTACTGCCAAAATACCAGCTACATGGAAAATCATTGCTGTGTGGTAACAGGGTTGCCAACTGCCTGGAGGAAAAATGCTATGTCCATTGAATAGACTTAATTGGATGTTATTTGCCAGGTCACTTTTCCTTGTCTGCATGCCATCAGGCCTTTATTTAATGGACAGTTCTTAAAGTGTGTTGGCATTCCTAACTGTGGCAGCAGTCCTAGATATGCATTTCACATCCACTGTTGTCCTTGCCTGGATGATGATGTAGTCACATCCACATATAACAAATGATCCAGAATCTTTCGTATAGCAATAAAAGAATTCTTGTGGCTTGATAGTCAACATAATTACTTATAAGTAGCCAGAACCTTGTCCTTTCTAGATCACTTGGAGTTTACCGAGGGATGGGCCTTTGAGCAGAGTGTTACAGTAGCCTCATCCTCCCAAAGTTAAGTGCCCATCAGGATAAAGTGTGGCAAAGAGTTTAATGAGTGCCTAAGGGAAAGGGGGAATCTACCTGTCTAGCATTGCCTATGTTCTCTCTCTCCTATGAAGCCTTCCTGTTATGCTGTTTCATGTATTGGTGACATTTGGACCTTTAGCTACAGCTCTCCTTCCTGTCCCTGCACATCTCACTCCAAAACTGTCTTTTCCTCCTGGTTTTCTCAAAGGGTGACATTTCTGACATCTGCTCTATGAGCAGGAGAGCAGGAAGCAGCAGCAACAGTGGCGGCAAAAGGCCTTGCTCTTTAAGGATAAAAATATACAGATATGCAAAACCCAAGGATGGGAATGACAGGAGCTGTCAATGCATCTTTTCCTTATTATGCCTGCAGTTACCGATGAACTAAGCAAGTATAGTGTAAAATTAGAGCTCCCTGGGGCTCAGATTTGGCATCTGTTTTCAATGATGTGACTTGGGAGGCCTTTGAGCATGGGCAGAATAGGAGCTCTTCACCTCTGACAAACTACCACTCTTGTACAGTATACTGAAAGTTATGGGAATTTACGTATTTTCTGAAAAGCATCCTCACAGTGCTTAAAAGAATAAAATAGTTTTATTATGAAGAGAAACAACTTTGTATAGAAAGAGGAGAGAGATTCCTAACTGTTGTGTGCTGTCAGTCTGTTGAGGAAGCGTGCTCAAAGGAGCAGGAAGTCTTCAAATGAGCCAATCAGAACACTGGAGGAGATTATGAGGGAGGGGGGGGCAACCCAGAAACTTCCTATTCCATGCTAAGTATGATCTCCTTCAATGCCCCCTGTAGGATATCTTCATATTCTTTGGATTCATGCACATGACAGATCTTGTAGATATCACATCTCTGCTGACCCCCTACCCCCCAAATCTCCAGAAATTTTCCAAATTGGAGTTTGCCACCCTAGCAGTTGTAACTTTTGGTGGTCTGGAAATAAATAATATCACATTGACACTTGTCAAAAGGACAGAACACTTTTTCCAGAGCATCTGGGGACCAGGGTTAAGGACTTCTGTGTAGAGATGCTAGTCCTCAAGGGGGACCTTGGGATACCCTGGTATTACAACTCATCTCCAGGTGGCAGAGGTCAGTTTCCTTGGAGAAAATGGTTGCCTTGGAGGACAATAGCATTCTAATCCACCAAGGTCCCTCCCCACCCCAAATCCTGCCTGTTTCTCTCCAAATCCATCCCCCACGTACAGGTGGCTTGGCTCTCTTCCCACGCACTATCCCCTCTACAGGCAACCCCCAGAGAAACTCTGAGAGCAGAATGAGGTTTGCCGACAGTACAACAGGCCCCTTTTCCAATTCTGTTTCTGATTGCTGATTTTCAGGTACAGCCTGAGCTCCCCCCCCCCCCCAGGTATCTTCAAAGTCCAGCTGTCTTCATTTCTTCAATCATGCCAGACAGCAAATGAAAGGCTGCACTGAGGTGATCAATAGAAAGAAAACCAGAATTTATTTTAGGTTGCTGAACCCTCTTCACAAGCCTTTTATACTTATTTTTTTATTTGTGCCTTGTCTTGTTTTGATTATGGTTAAAGAAGGCCTTGTCTCGAAAAATTCAATAAGAATTAAAGTTGCACAGCAAGAAGGGTTACCTAGATCAGCTCCCTCAAAGGGAATTGTGGGGAATCATGAATATAGCAAAAGGCTGGGTAATGCAAGATCTTTTCTTCCAATTTTTACAGGATTCATTCCCTGGGAGAAACCCTTCTTAAATGAAGATTAAGCGTACACTCAAGTCGATTTATTTGGGGAAGATATTGGGGTACATTCAAAACACACACAAGCAAAAACAGACAAACACTAAGTTTTACAGAGGGAAAGGTTAAGGATATACTGCACCCGTCTTGGATCCAAGCAGCAAAGACATAGGGTTGACATGTAGAAGATAAGGTCCAGTTCAGATCACATGGAAATATGGTCTGTCTTTTCTAGACAAGAGAAAGAAATCTAGTGAAGCCAAAACAAGATGGAGACCTGGACTGGCTTCCTATGTTTGTTGAGGGGCCCTACTGACTCCATAGTCAGTCTCTGCCAAGCTGGTTTCTTTGTATACCAACCTCCTCAGCGTCCAGTCATGGGCTTCTATGCATAAAGGTGCCTCACTGTGAGGCACACATCCATTATGGGCTACCTTTATGGCTGGGATGGGAATATTGGGCACAGCTCTTAGCTGGATATACTCCTTTCTCCATAACCAGGCTCAGAGGGTTGCTGTGGGGGAGGGGTTTTTGCATACCTATCGACTCCCATGTGGGGTCTCTCAGGGCATGGTTCTCTCCCCCACATTATTCAACATCTTTATACGCCATCTGGCCCAGCTGGTGTGGAGTTTTGGGTTGGGCTGTCATCAATATGCAGATGACACCCAGCACTATCTCCTCATGGACGGCCACCTGGACCACCCCTCCAGAACCATTTGCCAGATGTTTGGAAATGGTGAATGAATGGTTTGAGCAGAGTTGTCTGAAACTCAGCCCTCTTAGACAGATGTCCTATGGCTGGGAGGTAGGGGGATGGGCCAGGAAGCATGCTTACTCACCCTGGCAGGGACACAACTTACGACTGTGCCCCAGGACAGGAATTTGGGTGTGACCTTCGATGCCTCGCTAACTATGGAGGCACAGGTCAAGAATGTAGCTGGCCAAGCATTTTTCCATCTTAACCAGGCCCAGCTACTAGCACCCTACCTGTCCCCTGAACATCTGGCCATAGTGACCCATGTGACAGTCAACTCCAGAATACATTTCTGTAACTTGGTCTACCTGCCTGCCCTTGGTCTTGATCTGGAAATTACAGCTGGTGCAAAATGCTAGGGTCCTCACAGGAATACCATGGAGGGCCCATATCCAGCCAGTGCTGAGGCAGCTGCACTGGCTACCAGTTGCTGTCTGGATCTGGTTCAAGGTTTTGGTTTTAACCTTTAAGGCCTTGCATGGTCTGGGACCCACATACCTGAGGGACTGCCTATTGCTCTATGCCCCCTGCAGAGCCTTATGCTCTGTGAGTGACAATTTATTGGTCATTCCTGGCCCCACAGAAGCACACCTGGCCTCAACCAGGTGTCCTGGCCTCAACCTGGTGGAATGAGCTCCCGGGTGAGCTGAGGGCCCTGCAGGAGCATTCAATGTTCTGCAGGGCCTGAAAAATGGAGCTCTTTTGCCAGGTCTATGGTTGAGGCTGGGGGTAGTGAGGAAGATCTGTGTACTTAGTGTACTTAGCAGTCAATTGTCATCATGATCCTCTTTGTTTCCCCCTAGAGTTTTTTGAGGGGGGAGGTTGGGGAGGTTTTACTGCCATATTGTTCTGTTTTTATTGTAATATTTGCTGTCAGTTTTAATGGGGTTTTACTGGGGTTTTACTGGACAGTTGTAACCCACTACAAGCTGGTTTTGGGAGTGGCAGTCAATACATTTAATGGCAATGACAATGGCAATAACAATGTTTGTTTTGCAATTGCTAACCCCATTTTTTTAACATGTGCAAGACCTGGACAGCAGTGAGGTAGGTAGAAAAATGTAACTTCATCCCAGATTTTGGAAGGACTAGGATTGCAAGTTTTGGATTTGGAAATCCCTAGAGATTTGGGAAATGGAGCCTGAAGAGGAAATGGTTTGGGGGTAGGAGGGATGTCATCAGGGTACAATGTCATAGAGACCAAACTTCCAAAGGAGCCCTTTTCATCAGGGCATCCAATCTCTATAGATTTGAGATCATTCATTCATTCATTCATTCATTCATTCATTCATTCATTCATTCATTCATTCATTCATTCATTCACCTCTAGACTGGACTTCTGGAAATTGATTTATGCAGGCCTACGCTTATCCTTGATTTGGAAACTGCAACTGGTCCAGAACGTCATGGCCAGGATTCTCACTAATATACCATGGAGATTCCACATCCAGCCTATACAGCTGGCTCCCAATTGAATTCCAGATCAGACTTAAGACCTTGGTAATTACCTTCAAGCCCACACATGTTCTGGAACCAGTGTAACTGAGAGACTGTCTCTCTGCCTATAACCCCAAAAGAGCCCTATGTTCCACCCCCGCCAACTGGTTGGTGATCCCTGGTCCCAAAGAAGCATATTGGACCTCAACATGGGCCAAAACCTTCTCAGTTCTGGCCCCCACCTGGTGGAATGAGCTCCTGGAAGAGATCAGAGCCCTGCCTGAACTCCTTCAATTCCACAGGCCTGCAAAAGGGAGCTCTTCCACCAGGCATTTGCTTGAGGCTGACTGACAACATCCACTGGTTCCCCCCCCCAAAAAAAATACCCCCTCCATGACTTAAACCAATCTGACCTCCCTGGGGGGGTTCTGTTAAAGTTGTCATTCCTGTTATAGTTTTTAATCAAACTAATTGTTATTCTTTGACCTTGACTGCTGAAACTGCTGTTGATATGTTACGCTATGACTGAGTTATATGCCTATGATGTCCTACAGAATCCCCTGTGAGATTGTATGTAAACAGGCCTGAACTCCATTGGAGGATGGTATAAAAATCTAAGAAATAAATGAACAAATCATTTAAAAATCTGGCCACCTTACCACTGATGACTCCATGTCGTGCTTGATCTTTTGCATGTACCTAGTGTCATGGTTCCGATTACTATTTTCATCAAACTCCATGTCTCTTTGAAACAGCAGGTGGCTCTAATGGAACATGAAGGTTGCTTTCCAAAGCCAGGGAAGACAAACCAATTCTTGAAGCTGCTACATCCCTGCAGTTCTAAACCAGAGGCTATAAAGTATCTTTGTTCTCGAGTCCTGACACAGCCCTTAGATCCATTTTCTTTTGTGCTCTGTGAACCGACATTATTTCATTAAAAAAATTTGACAAATGAGCCAATAGGCCAAGGAGCAGGTCACGTACTGTTCAGTAAGCATTTTATATTTCATTCCCGACTTCCTCATATCAATTGAATACCCATTGAATCTAAAATTAAAAATTAATCTTGCCCCTAATTACACAAAACAAAGCATCATACTGTGAGTACTTAATGTAAATCAACGGTGATCTTTCCATGATGTTCACATCTAGGAATCTCCTTGGCCCCCCCTCCAGAAAGTCCACATCCAAAACATCTCCTTATCCACAAGTGCTGTGCCTTGCAAAAGGAGTCTGAACTAGATCAGGAGCCAAGTATTTGCATATTTTGTGCCGTCATAAAAAACACAAGCTAGAAAAAATAGATGTAATCTATTTTTGTCTGTAATTGTTCCAGTTTATTTAAAGAAATGAATAACTTCAATAATTATTATTCAATATTATGTTCATATCTGTAATATGCAAACATAAACCAAAACGGGGTCTGGATAAACAACAAAAATTTTTGTTTTAGCCTGCTATGGAATCTGGTATCCTAAGAATATCTACGTTTATAATAACTGGATCAGATGGTTTTGCAGAAAATTTCAAGCATGAGAAAGTCTGCTTTAGTCTGTGCCTGACAAAGACTCAGAAACTAAAGGGACCTTGACCTACACCCCTAGCAACCCATCACATAGTTTTTTGTGAGTGCAGAAGCATCAAATTCAAATGGTTTGTGGAACACCATCTGTGAGTACTCATTGCTTGTGCATGTCAATGTACAATAAAGAAGAGCTCCCCATCCACTAGGTAACATTACTGCTTTAATCAGAAATCAAAAAAGGTCATAAAGGAAAAAGGGAAAGCCCCTCTTCACTGACTAACTGTACAATCTATGATCAGATAATTACATACCAGGAATATATAGATATGTTTCATTGTATGTATATGGTATTCAAATCATGATTTTTCACTGTACGTAAACACAGTGAAATTTCTGTCTGTGTAAACACCTTCCCTATGAAGAAAAGTTAAAGAGGTTAGGGCTTTTTAGCTTGGAGTTGATGATTGAGGGGTGACACAATATACGAGGTTTACAAAATTATGCATAGGATAAAGAAGGTAGAAAAAGAATTTATTCTCTCGCAGTACAAGTACTTATGGGCACTCAATGAACTTAATGAACAGTTGACTTCGAATAGATAAAATAAAGTATTTCTTCACCTAAAGACTAATTAACCCATGGAATTCTCTGCCGCAAGAAGTGGTGACAGCTATAAACATATGTAGCTTTAAGAGGGGACTGGATAAACATACGGAAGAAAGGTTTCTCAGTGGCCATTAACCACAATCTATAGATGTAACACTATGTCTGAGGCAGACCCATTAAGCACAGGGGTTTTAGCGCGCATTCGGGGTGGAATGGCGGCGACTAAAATCACCGATAACGCACGGTGGTGGTGGCAACTGGCTGCAGTCTTGATGCACGCCGCCGAAAAAGCCGCATTAGCGGAACGCAGGAGAAACCGCAGCTTCCTTGACAACCAGGGCCCAATCAGACGCGGCGCCGAAGGAGCCACGTGCATAATCGGGGAGTTCCGGGTTCAGCGGCAGAGGCAAAATCGAAGCGGCTGCTGGAACGCCGCGGCAGGCGGGAGGGCACCAAAGGGGACGGGGACAGAAAAGCGTCCGGAGATCCCAAAGGGGAGGGGAAGCAGGGGAGCCCCGGAGGCAACGGGCCGGGGCGCTGAGCTCCGGCGGGGAAGAGGGGGCAGCATGTCCCTATGAGGGATGGCACAGAGGCCACCGCAGCGACCACCCACCAATCCCCGAACCCTCCCCCAACTACAAACGACAGCAGAGGCGAGGGTGTGTGTGAAAACAGACAAACTTTATAAAATATTAAAACAGTGTAAAAAAGTGCAAATAGTAAAAAACAGTACAAACAAGGGAGAACAGCAAACACAATACACGAGGGGGAAACAGTAAGAAAGGGGACGACCTAGGGGGCAGATGGAACGGGGCAGCAAACAAGGGGAGGAGTGAACCCCCAAAGTTCTTCCCCCAAAGTGTGAAAGCAACTACAACTAAATTCTTGTGCATGTATGGATCAAACCTCAGCCTACATCATACATAAAATGGCAGTTTTCAAACAGAGGACTGAGGACCTCTGGGGGTCACAGAATCATTGAATCATAGAGTTGGAAGGGATCTCCAGGGTCATCTAGTCCAACAATGCAGGAACTCACAACTACCTGCCCACCCACAGTGACCCCAATTTCATGCCCAAATGATCCTCCCAACAAAATTCTTCAGAATCCAGCCTGGACTGGAGGGAATTCACCTACCACCCCACAGGGGTGATCAGCATTTCCCCTTTTATGCAAGGAAGGGCCACAAGAGACAAACGCTGATGACATCCCTTCCTTTCCACTCACTCACAATGGGTCCATGAGCATATTGTTTGTAAGGAGGGCAAGCCCCTCTCACACTCAACTAAATGAAATTTTCTCTGTTTTCCTTGAAGGGGGGCTTTGCAGCAGCAGAAGGGAGCCAGATGGGCTTTCCCATCTTTCAGAGGGTAGGAGTTTCTAGAGCCACCCATACCCTAGCTTCCGGATTACCTCAGAGCACTAGCTTGAAACACAGGGCTGGCTTGTTTTCCTCACTGCTGCCCCAGGGAGGGGTGCCACCTCCAGCCTGGAAAATTCTGGGAGATAGTGCCAAGAGAGGGAGCTCAGCAGACATGTAATGCCACTCTAGGTTTAATATTGTTCCTAGACCAAGCTTTCTCAACCAGGCGTTTTGTGACACACTGAGGTTTCTTGACGGCCCTGGAAGGTTTCCTGAATTTATTTTTTATATATTTTTTAAATTTGTTAAACATTTATCAGGTGATATGACCAGATATGGTCAAGTGAAGCGCTCTCCCCCCTCCCAAAATGGTCAATGATGGGCCTGGAGGGTGTGGAAAGGGGGCCCTGAGTGGGCATCTACATAGCTATGTTTCCCAACCATATTCTGCATGATCACACCACCTCTGGGGTTTCTCAAAGCCTGAAAAATATTTCAGGGGGTTCTCAAGGGTCCAAAAGTTTAGAAAGACCAAAAGTTTAGAATCTGCTCGAGTCTCTTTTGGTCTTTCTTTCAGACTTTGACCTCCAAAGCTGCTATTTCCTGCATAGGAATGGATCTTTGTAGTCTGGAGATCAGATGCAGTCCTAGGAGTATCCCAAGTCCCATTGCACATGCTAATCCCTGAGGCAGAGTAAGTGCCTCTGCAACTCACCCTGGGGGGATCCTGGATGAGCAACAATGCAACTTCAGAAGGCACATACCTCCTTTCTTGCCTGCCCAGAGTTAACGTGACCATGTGCCCTGCTCCGGGTTCCCCCCAAATGCCCCGCATCCCAGACAGTTGCCAAATTGATCCACGCTGTCCTCTGGGCCCGTGCCCATTCATTTCCCTGCGGCTGCCCTTCCCTCCGCCCTTCCTTCTGGGTGCAGCGAGGGAGGCCCATGGGGAGAAAGGGAAGGAGGGCAGGCTAGGCAAGAACCCTGCATGTGGGGCGGGAGGACACGCTGCGCGCAGAGCCTCCCACCACCCGGCATGGCTGCCAAAGTCCTTGGACAAGGTAGGAGGGCGGGAGGAAGGCTCTGCCTTTGATGTCTCTCAGCAGTATAATTAGGCAGGAGGGGATGCCAGGGGTGCCCCACCAGTCACTTCCTTCATCTTGGTGACCCCTGTTGGTGTGGCAGCCTAAGCTTCAGTCACTTGGGCAATGAACCAGCCTTGTAAGAAATGCACTGATAGGTTGCTGGGAGGATCCAGTAACACAGCCTTAGAAATTCTAACTGGTTGAGTGGCACTGAAAATGTATACTTTAAATATAGTCATCAAAGTTAACAGCAGGTATTTTAAAAAAATGAACTAGTGGTTATGTCCCATGCAAGAGATTTCACTATAGAAAGAGAGTTCTCTTTGTGTTCATATACAACAGCAACCATAGGCATTTTTGCCTTGCATCCTAGATATTCAGATATTGTATGATGCTGGTCTTTTTTCTTATCATTATAAGCAGCACAGAAAAAAATTTCCCAACTATTTCCCACTATACAGAAATTATTCAACAAAGAAGGTTTTTGCTGTCTCTAGTACAAAGTCTCCTGTAATCAAGGGATAATAGTAATCTGATCTTGGACCAGGAACTTTTTAGATGTGGCCCTATAGAATCAGCTGGCCTCAAAGATTTCATTATATCTGTTTTTAGAGGAAAGTGCCATCAAGTCACAGCTGATTTATGGCAACCCTGAGACATTTTCAAGGCAAGGGACATTAAGAGATGGTTTGCCATTGCCTGCTTCTGGGTCATGACCCTGGTATTCCAAGGAGGTCTCCCATCAAAATACTAGCCCTGCTTAGCTTCCAAGATCTGAAGAGATCTGGGTAGCTTGGGTTTTCTTGGGCATATTTTAGACTCAAGTTATTTTGAGCAGACCAGAAGATATAGAATTCGAAACGGCATGCACAGTTTGCCATGTGCTTCAAAGTGGGCTGTACATTGAGTGGCAGGCACCAGTGAGGGAAGAGGGGGGCACAGTTTGGAGGGAATGTGCAAAAATCTTTAAACCAAAATAGGTGTCCCCAAACTACTAAAGCTTGAGAACCTCTGCTATAGATTGTTCTAGTTACAGATGTACAAACTAACGATCCATACACTGCTATTCATCTGCTTTCTATTCCATTAAAAAAATCTTCTCTTTCTCCCTGACTGAAATGGTAACTCATATGATCTCAAGTAAATTGCTCCCACAAGATTTATTTTTGCTCCAGCCTTTTGGATGTGCAAAATCTGGCATATTGTGTTAATGGATAAGAAAGAAAAGTATATAATAAAATAATATATATGATATAATGCAGTATTTAAGAAAATCCAGGAAGAAGAAACTAAAGTTCAAAAGATCTTCCTGGAGACATGGTTGTCATTTATTTTGGACTGGAATAGAAATAAATCTAATTAGCAGGTTAAAAAAGATATTTTGAGTTACACCTGAACAAAAGATTATTGGAGGGGGGGGAAGATTTATATCAGACAGTAGCAGGTGCAAAATGAGTGTTTAATTACGAGTGGCAAATATTACAGACTGTAGCAATATAGTATTTTCTTTTTCTTATTGTCTTTAAACTGATCTGGGTATATGATAAATGATGTATATGGTACTCTTTTGTGCTTTGATCACTAGCATATGGGGGAAATATTTTAAATACCATATTATTTTTCCTTCTAGTATTAATTTGCACTTTTGGGTTAGAAATGAGGGATAATTGCTGCTCTGAAAAATGAAAAATGTTTCTTGAATAAGTTCAAACTGGAATTTACTTGGGAAAAATGTATTCTCATGTGAAAATAAATATTTTCATTTATAGATAGTGTTGTATCTGGGGTTTTTAGGAAGAAATCCTATATTTATTGGGTAAGTTAATGCAGTTAAAAGGTTATATTTTTAATGTTCTTATAAGGAAGAAATGGACCAGCAGAGAGCTGGATAATACTAAAGGTATAAAAGTGCTGGGTCAGCCTTAGAAGCTTCAAGGTATTGCTTAAGAGCTGTGGCTCAAATCTGTGGGTGCCATGCAGGGCCACTGGAGAGCATATCCTACTAAGCATTTAAAAATGAAGCAGTGCAGGGGACCAATTCAACTTTCTGCTGCACAGAGAGAGGGCTTAATTGCCCATCCATTTTTGCCCCCCCCCCAAACCTTCATCCTTAATAACAGCCTGTAGAAATCAGTTTAGATCAGCAAAACTACTTGAGGAGTGAAACCTCCTCTTCTATCTGCCCCATTATTAACTGAAGGCTCCAAAGGTCTTCTGCTAACATTTTAAAAATATTGGAGGATTCTGTTCATGGACCTTCCAGGGTCTTGACTGTTTTGACCTTCTGCAACTATTGGCAAATGCAACCCTCAACCATGGTCCCAAGTAGCTGTCTGTTGGGATGCAATACAGGCTATCTCAGTGAAAAGATGCAAACATCACTCCACTTTCCTGCCAACACTCAAGGAAAACTATAAAACCAGCAGCTCCATTTGTGGTGGATAGGGCTGCTCTTTCTCACCCTTTATTTTTAGACCATATTGTATTATTTTTCAGATCTACCTATCTTTCAGGTTGTTTTGCTCCTAAAAATAATACTCAGACAATTATATTGGATGAAAGGTGTGCAGTAGCCCAGAAGTGCTTAGGAAGACTTTTCTGTCCCCTTTTTGGCATGACAAAAAATACACTCTCCCTTTTCTTCCCTGCAAACTGTCAAGAGAAGCACCTATCTGTGGCTGAACTGCTGTGACTCAGCTGGTGACAACAACAGGCTTCTTCAGAAGCTGAATATATAGTGCCCCATGCAGATCCATCACCTTGGGCAGAAGGTACAACTCTCATATCGGTGGCCACCTCTGCAGACAGGACTAGAGATTTTCCTATTTATTGTGCATCAGACAGCCAGGCTCCTGGCCTTATTGTAGCTAGCTGTTCTCCTAGACAGAATATTTTGCACTCCCAGTAACCCAGGCGATATGAATCTCTTATCTCTCTTGCAAACACTGCCATTATTTTTACATGTGACATTTGGTAATGTAGCAATGGTGCAGCAAACCCCCCTTCAGTTTCCAGAGATGAATAGCTCCTGCCATTTCCCTTTTGTATCCACTGCTGAGCTATTTGAAAAGAGCAGGAGATAAGTACCCTTATGACCACTGCAGATTAACAGACACTGGGGCGCCAAATGCAGGTTGCTGCTGCTGGGCTGTTGAATTAACGTTTATACAGACCTTTCAGTGCAAAGAACACTGTGAATAAAAGGCCATGGGCTATGAACTTTGGGGCCTCAAAAGCCTTGCAGAAGTAAATACACTGCAGGGGCAGTGTGGCCGTCACCAGTGCTTAGTGCCTGCCAGACCAAAGTTTCTTTTAAATGGGACATGAGCCAGCGATACAGCAGTTTGCAAAAAATCAGGCAGCTGTTTTCTACAGCAAGTCCATGAGATGGATTTTGCTGGCCCAGCTGTGCTCTGTGTTTCTAAGAGCAACCTGTGTCATTGCCCAGGGTTTGGACACTTCATCATCAGGAAGGGAACGGGACATCAATGGTGCAGTCCTGTACAGATTTACGCCTTTGGAAGAGTGTTGATTTAGAAGAGTCTAACTCTGTGTTAGGATTGCACTTCTAAGATCATCATAATAGGGCAGGGGTGGCCAAATGGTGGCTCTCCAGATATACATGGACTACCATAAGTGCCTGCCAGGGGCTCATAATTGGACTGAATCTGCACTGGGCTTTTTATTCCTGGTGACCCTGAATTTAAAAAGTCATCTACACGTTATTCAATTTCTATTTTGATATGTAGCGCTTTAAATTTTCCTTCTACAATGTCTATGATTGAACTGCTGTGACACTACCTTTCCCTTGCAATGTTCAGGAGCGGATATAACTTGCTACATTTGAGAAAACTGCTCCCAAAGCCCCAGTATTAAGTGTAGATGTTCTGCATTTTGAAGAAGAATAAGGGTTGGTTCTTATATGCCGCTTTTCCCTACCCGAAGGAGGCTCAAAGCGGTTTACAGTTGCCTTTCCATTCCTCTCCCCACAACAGACACCCTGTGGGGTGGGTGAGGCTGAGAGAGCCCTGTTTGGTCAGAACTGTTTTATCAGTGCCATGGCGAGCCCAAGGTCACGCAGCTGGTTGCATGTGGCGGAGCGCAGAATCACTGCTCCCCTCCACAATCAAGCAAGAAGGAGAGAGCAGCCACACAATTAAGTAGAATGTAGTCTGTTTCAATTCGGGATAAAGGAAGGAGGAAGACCCGGATTCAAATAAATCTGAATTCAGCAGGATTGACAATGTGGAGGGGGAGGGGGAAGTAAGTGCAGAACCAGCCCTGGATAGCCACAGTTTGGCTACCAATAGGGAAACTCTGTGAACCATGTCAAGGAGCAGCCACTGAGGTAAGCTCTCTTTTAAAGACTTCCTTATATGAAGAACTGTGATGATCAGACATTTGCCAATCACCTGATTCAGTCCTGAATGATGCAAGAGCCTGCCAGACATGCTTGCTTTCCCCCAAAGAACTGTGCATATGCAAAATGTGCAGATCCATGTAGACCAACAGCTAATATGTATATGCAGACAAACACCAAGTGGTAGAAGTTTTCTTAAACTCAGTCTCTCTCTCTCTCTCTCTCTCTCTCTCTCTCTCTCTCTCTCTCTCTCTCTCTATCTATCTATCTTTTATACTGCCATTCCCTTAGGTTCACAGCTGTTTACAAGATAAAAATTGCAATAAAACCCATAGTTAAAACCATTAAAACCAATCCACACTATCAACGTTATCAACGTTAGGCAACAGGTGAGCACTAACTAACCCCCTACCCCCCCAAACCGACCCACGTTAGCCAAGGGACATCAGGTGGCTAATATGGGAGTGAGGGAATCAGATCATTCAGATGAACCCAGGGAGCCCAGATCTAATGTCGGGACCGCCCACCCTGGCCTCAACCATATGCCTGGCGGAAGAGCTCCGTCTTGCAGGCCCTGCGGAAAGCTGTTAACTCCAACACGGCCCTTAGCTCTTCCGGGAGCTCATTCCACCAGGTTGGGGCCAAGGCCAAAAGAACCCTGGCCTGGGTTGAGGCCAGGCGAACATCCCAAGGGCCCGGAACCACCACGAGGTTTGCACCCACAGAGCAAAGGGGCCAGCGGGGGGTATAAGCAACCAAGTGATCCCATAGGTAGGCAGGATCCAGGCTGTGTGTAGCCTTAAAGGTTAAAACCAAAACCTTGAACTTGATCCGGAAGCAAATTGGCAACCAGTGCAGATGTTGGAGTACCGGCTGAATGTGGGCCCTCCAAGGTGTTCTAGTGAGGACTCTAGCAGTGGGGAATTTTCTGTGCAGCTGCTGCCCTAGAGGAAAGAACAGCCAAGCCAAAATGGCTTGCCAGCTCCTGAGGGGTCACTTGGCTCAAGCCTTCTTGCAGTAATGTTTTCATTCATTGAATAATGTTTTCATTCATTCCTTCTTCTTCAGTAATGTTTTCAGTAACGTTTCATTAATTCTTCTTGCAGTAATGTATTCACTCACTCACTCACTCACTCACTCACTGCCCCTCCCAATGTAGCCAGCTCAGGATGGTTCCCAACATTTAAATGGAACAACATTTAATTCATAAAAGCAATAAAACAGGACTCAGCATTAATATAAAATTAAAACCTATTCAAACAATCAAATCAATTGATGGTACATGCTGGTCTTTTGTACTGTTGAATTAGTCTAGATCTTAATTTTGAATGTTAGGTTGCTGGAGGGGGGGTATCTTTATGGATGTCAGGAACCAGGCTGAGCCCAGCCTGTGGAGTCCGAGATAAAGGCGCATCCGAGAACCCAACAGCCAGTTGTAGATTCCAAGAGAGCTTTATGAGACAGAGTCCACAGAATGCTAAAGCAAGCCAAGATTTTCCTAAGCAAATATCTTGATAATAACAAAGTACAAAAGAACAAACAAGGCAGTTATAGGGCCCACCAAATAAGGGAGGGGGGCACGTAGGTATTTTGGCGGGAGAGCGAGAGAACAGCAGTGGTAGGTTGATTCCCAAGCTGCCAGATGGCCCGGAATCTTATCAAGCAGTTGGCACTTTGTTGAGACTCTGATTGGCTCCACAAGAACACTTACAGTAAGATTGATACATTCGCATGGAGCCTCTCCCGCTGCGAAAGGAAGGGAGGCAGAAAACCCAGCCGACAGGTTTATTGCTTTATGGCCTTGGCCAGAGCTGGCTGGTGAGATCTGAAGGGGTGTTGAAAATGAAACCTAGATGGTATGAATCGGGGTTCATGACAATGAATGGAAGTCTGGCAATATTCTAGGTGTTGTTATCGCAGGAGTACATTGTCCCAAACCAAATGCATGGTGGAAGAGCTCTGTTTTGCAAGTCCTGGGAAACTGAGTCAGCTCTGACAGGGCCCTCAGCTCTTCCTGGATCTCATTCCAACATGTAGGGTCCAGGACTGAAAAGTTGTGGTCTCTTGGGCCGGGGATCATCAGCTTGTTAAACTGGCAGGGTGCTATACTCTTTGGAGGGTATAGTCAGTCAAGCAGTCCCTCAGATATGTTGGACCCAGACCGCATATAGAATCATAGAATCATAGAGTTGGAAGGGGCTATACAGGCCATCTAGTCCAACCCCCTGCTCAACGCAGGATTAGCCCTAAGCATCCTAAAGCGTCCAAGAAAAGTGTGTATCCAACCTTTGCTTGAAGACTGCCAGTAAAGAGGAACTCACCACCTCCTTAGGCAGCCTATTCCACTGCTGAACTACTCTGACTGTGAAAAACTTTTTCCTGATATCTAGCCTATATCGTTGTACTTGAACTTTAAACCCATTACTGCGTGTCCTCTCCTCTGCAGCCAGCAGAAACAGCATCCTGCCCTCCTCCAAGTGACAACCTTTCAAATACTTAAAGAGGGCTATCATGTCCCCTCTCAACCTCCTTTTCTCCAGGCTGAACATTCCCAAGTCCCTCAACCTATCTTCATAGGGCTTGGTCCCTTGGCCCCAGATCATCTTCGTCGCTCTCCTCTGTACCCTTTCAATTTTATCGATGTCCTTCTTGAAGTGAGGCCTCCAGAACTGCACACAGTACTCCAGGTGTGGTCTGACCAGTGCCGTATACAATGGGACTATGACATCTTGTGATTTTGATGTGATGCCTCTGTTGATACAGCCCAAAATGGCATTTGCCTTTTTTACCGCTGCATCACACTGCCTGCTCATGTTTAGTTTACAATCCACAAGTACCCCAAGGTCTCGTTCACACACAGTGCTACCTAGAAGCGTATCCGCCATCCAGTAGGCATGCTTTTCATTTTTCTGACCCAGATGCAGAACTTTATACTTATCTTTGTTAAATTGCATCTTGTTCTCATTTGCCCATTTTTCCGTTGTGTTCAGATCTCGTTGAACTCTGTCTCTATCTTCCGGAGTATTTGCCAGTCCTCCCAATTTGGTGTCATCTGCAAACTTGATGAGTAGTCCCTCCACCCTCTCATCTAGATCATTAATAAATATGTTAAAATGTACCGGGCCGAGCACCGAACCCTGAGGTACCCCGCTACTCACCTCTCTCCAGTCTGATGAAACACCATTGACAACAACTCTTTGAGTGCGGTTCTCTAACCAATTCCCTATCCACCTAATGATCTGAAAATCCAGATTGCAGTCCTTCAACTTATCCATCAGAACATCATGGGGAACCTTGTCAAAAGCTTTACTAAAATCCAAGTAAATGACATCAACCAAATTTCCCCGATCCAGCAAACCTGTTACTTGGTCAAAAAAGGAAACTAGGTTGGTCTGGCAGGACCTGTTGGAGACAAATCCATGCTGACTTCCTTGGATCACCAAATTGTCCTCCAGATGTTTGCAGATCACTCCCTTTAATATCTGCTCCATTATCTTCCCCACAACAGAGGTCAGACTCACTGGTCTGTAGTTTCCCGGGTCATCCTTCCTCCCTTTTTTGAAGATCGGAATAACGTTTGCTCTCTTATATGTTTAACACCAATGTTTAACACCAACACCATATGTTTAACACCAACACCCCAAACCAGATTTGGAATTCAACTGGGGGCCGGTGCAATTGCCTAAGGGCCAGCCAAATATGAGTGTTCTCATGAGGACACAAGCTGCCGCCTTCTGGATCAGTAGCAATTTCCAGATCAAAGTCAAGGGTAGGCCCGGCTAACCTAGAGGTGATCATCACGTGGATCACTGTGGCCAGGTGTTCTGGGGTCAGGTAGGGTGCTAGTAGCTTTGCCTGGCAATGATGGAATGTCCATCAGTTGGGTCACCAGTGGTCTTCTCTTGCGCTGCCATCAGTCTGTGGGGCAAAGCATGGGGTTGGTGTTCTTGGTGCTGCTCAGCAGCACAGACCTGCAGCACAGACTTGCAGCAATGCTGGGGCTGCTTGAGTTGGCTTCTTCTGGGCCCACTTTAACTTTCCAGCCTGCTCCTGAGCCCCAGTGATGTTTTCAGCCAGATAAAAGCAGCTGCCCATAATTAGGCCATTCTGCATTTTCCACAGTGATTGGAAACAGTGCTCTATGGTTAGGGGCAGGGATCTTCCACGTTCCAGACTCCGATAATCTTTTATAGAAAACTATATTCATTTAACTTCTGAACCAGTAGGTATCCTTCTGTGTACCTTCTATGTGGGCCCTACTTTCTGATCTGAAATTCCCAGAAGCACGTATCTTCTGCATAGCAGGGGAACCCTAGCCCTTCCCCTCAAGAGGTGCCAACCATAGAATCTGCTTCACCCTTTAAGCATGTCAAGAGACAAAGCAGTGTAAGATGCTGTGCTGCTTTTGTGGGCTTAGAGCCTCCTCTACACACAGTGCTTTCCAGGAACAGGGGAGAAGGGCACTAGGGCTTCGCTTGCTGAGTTTAGGGTTTCCAAAACATCTAATGGCTGGCTGCAGCATTTTTTCACAAGGCAAGTAGTGCAGAAGTGTGTTGGGGAGTGGTGGATATAGAACGTCTTTCCTAGCTGCTGTTTTTCCTGATCTTCCATTATACTGTTAAATGAGCAACCTTGGGGGGTGGAAGACCGGCCGACTCCATGGCAGAGAGTCAGAGCAATGTGCGTATAGCCAGTGTCCTTGAGATGCAGGCTTTGGCATATCCCATAATCACTTTGGAAAGCATATCGCTATCAAGGGCTTGCACAGCTTCCTCAAGGGTGGCCAGGATGAGAAAGCAACATCTGCCATCCTGCCAGAACAGGAGAAAGGCACTTGAGTCGCACCAGGTCAATGATCTGAGCCACACTTTGCAATCCTCTGGCACCCTCTAATCACCTTCTGATTAAAATTGCCACTCGCATTAATGAATTTCAGCCTCACAACATTCCAGGGAAGGAAGGCCTGTGTCTCTGTTCCCATGTTATTGATAGTGAAATGGAGACACCTAGAGGGGAAATTCCTTTTTCAGGATCAAAGAGGGCCCTTCCACAGTAGCAGGTTACAGAGCAGCAGATATGCCATTGCTCATTTGGGGCATGGGGCCCTGAGTTCTTCTTTAAAAGTAGTGCTTTTGTGGCTGGCACACTGCACTCAAATGGCAGCATAATCAAATTTTTCTTTAGATGGCAGACTAATTGCAATTTGGGAGACAGTTTCCAATTTAGCTATTCAAGAGCCACAGACATTGACTGGATAATATCCTGTGATCTCACTAATAAGGAGCAATACAGAATCATAGAATCACAGAATCATAGAGTTGGATGGGGCCATACAGGCCATCTAGTCCAACCCCCTGCTCAATGCAGGATCAGCCCAATACACCCCATCCCCGAAAACACTGCATGCTATAAAGTCAAAGTCTGCAGAAAAGAGATTCGAATGGGATGGGAAATCTATTACTCCCAAGGCAAAAACTGGGAAAGCCTCTTGCAAGTGTCCCCATGGCTGCATGATTTTGAGTTCTGAGTGGGATTTGTCCTTGCTCCCCAGTGACTCCAGCAAGGGGCTTTGCCTTCTCTTTGCCTTGATAAGTATTCATAGTTAACATCGCTGCACATTTCATGCAGTAACGGTATTTGTCAGAAGTATGGGGGGGATCACAGCAATGTCTCCTAGAGAAGCACACTAAACATATGTAGGACAAGACTACTCCTTAACTCACAAAAGACACACATCATCAGACAAGAGTCCTTGGTACCAGTGTTTGGGGATATTCACTTGCCTTTCACTCTTTTCCTGATATTTATTGTTGAAATCAAAAGCACATCTGTGACAAAGCCAGGTGGTTCATCAGTGGCTCTTAATTTCCGTTTCCATGAGAGTCCCCTGTCTGTAGCCTGAGCTGGAGTGCCCATCATCCAGACTACGCAGGGAGAAGTGAGAGCACAGTTACAGCCAACTGCCCATCCATTCAACTCTTTATGTTTTAATACATAAATGTGTGAGCGTGTAAAATGCTGCAAAGTCACAGCCCATTTACCGCAACCCCAGCCAGAGACTTTCCAGGCAAGTGAGAAGCCGAGGCCTTCCTCTGCAGTGTCTGCCTTGCTGGCCTCCCTTCCAAGTACTGATCTGCCTTTGCTTTCCAGATCTGACGAGACTGAGCTACATCATGACATCTCCCTTCCCTCAATGCATTAATTCTACACATATATTATAAATTTTGTTTGAAGAGGGATTCCAGAGCTTAATTTCTGAATGCAGTAGGTTGTGTAAACGTACAGTAAAATTGCAGGATATTTCCATTATTGTAATAAAATGTTAAGTGTAGAGAAGACTAATGCTAGCATGATTCAGATATTTATCTTTTTTTTTAACCTTGTGAACTCATATGATTAGATTATGTGTATTTGCATCCCAGTCTAGTGAGCCCCTCTGTGGTTCACAGGGTTCACTGTGAAAGGACACATTCAGTAACCACCTTTGTTCTTATCAGGTATAACAGACCAGCCAGCTCCAGCAGGAAGAGGCAGTCAGCAGACCCGGTTCAGAGCCACAGCTACTGGTAGAGACACTGCAGGAGGAGAGCAACCAAGGACCAGTACAATGCCCCCACAGCCCTGAGTTGGCAAGCCCATTTGTACCAGTGCAATCACAGAGTGCCCAGCTGAACCCAGTGCTGCTGGCATTGCCAGCTTAAAAGGACTGATCTCAATGCAGAAATACAAACTCAAGTTCTGTGCAAGAAAATGGGAAGTGAAGACAAACGAACATGGCCAAAACGTTTCGTAAACGTTTTATTTAAGTGGAGATTGTCTGGAAATGAATCCATTCACAAACCTCCATGAACTGCTTGAAAGTTTGTAGGAAATTCATGTTGGGGTTGCAAACCATGACCCAACCAAAAGTAGTAACAAACTTTAGTCCATGAGATAGTTCATGCCCATCCCTAGCCGGGATCTATTGCATGGTATTATTGCAAACAGAGGATCCCTGTAAGAAAATAAAATTGGTACACTTAGATGCATTTTGGCTAATGTTGGCCACCTTTCAAATACTTAAAGAGGGCTATCATGTCCCCTCTCAACCTCCTTTTCTCCAGGCTGAACATTCCCAAGTCCCTCAACCTATCTTCATAGGGCTTGGTCCAAATTGGTCCACCAATGGCCGTTGAATTATTCCACTCCTTGCCCTTAATGTGGTGATTAAAAGTTAAGCAATGATATCTGTGCAACCCTAGAAGTGTAGTATCAGACAGACCTGATCTTACATATGGACATTTGAACTTTCTGGGATGAGAATTCTTGGAACAAAATGTTCTCCCCCTTCCTTCAGAAGTGGGAACTCACCTAACTAAAAGGCCAAAATGGGATTCAGCAGCAGACCTGGCTCAGACTGTTTCCGCACTAGAGATAACATTCAGATCTGCATTTTTAAAGGGTCAAGTTTTTTTGTCCGTTTCCCCACTGGAATTTCCTTTTGGGGCACAGACCTGAATTCCCCCTTCACTTTCCCTGCAACAAAGAAATCCCCAGAAAGCCAGTTTTCATTTTTAAAGTGAGGACTAATGGGGTAAAATGTGGGGCTGCCAAATATGGAAATGTGTGCAATCAGGTTTTTCCCCACAGCTGCTATTTTGAGCTCTTTGGGAACGCCTCTTTCCTCATCAACATCCTTTCTCTCCATTCCAAAAAACTGCCTGTACCTTTGTTTTTGTTGCTCCCCTTAATCTCACCATTTGCACTGTTGATCACCTCCCCCCTTCCCTTGAAATATCCCGAATGCAATACTAAAAAAAAACTTGTTAAAACATTATAATAACATAACACTGCTGTGTAAGATTGTAAGACTGCTTTTTAAAACACTCAGAAACAGCATTGTAACACTGTCAAAAAGGGGTGATTATAATGCTGTTTCTGAATTTTAAAAAAGTCTTGCAGTCCTACACAGCAGTGTTATAATGTTATAAATCAGTTTTTTTTAAAAAAAAAATCACATTCAGGACACATTGGAGGGAAAAGGGGGAGGTGATCAATGGTGCAGAATGGTGGGATTAAGTACAACGAAACCAAAGATGCAAGTAGGCACTACTTTGCAAAAAAAAAAAAAAAGCACACTTTTGGAAAAGGGGAATAAAACATGATGAGAGGCTGCCTCCCATGGACTCAATGCAGAAAGCATGTTACAAATTTCAGCCTGGGAAATAGGAGGAAAGCCCAAGTGCGGAAACACTGGAGTTCACTCACAGTATCCAAAGGAAATCCAAAGCAAGGCTAATGCATAAATGGTTTTAGTTAGACAAAGAGACTCAGATTAATTAACTGCCTCTCTTACCACCACTCTCACGACCTCTCTATGGAGTGATCCCACTTTTTCATGTTATATACGGGAGGACTTTTTGTGGATGCACCGCAGCCTGCTCTACAATATCGATTCTGGTCCTGTAACTTCCCCAATGCCAAACTATACCACAACTATACCATTAACTGCTGTTGCTTAAGCGTGGGTCTTTTAACTAACAAATCAAACTAAAATCTGGATGCTATGAAAATATCAATATCCGCATCTTATAAAGATACTATTTAACACTAGTCTTTTGCTATTTATGTTTCATATGGTCTAGTATATTTTGGATGCTCACCAACTAAAATCTTCAAGAATAAGCGGAGACCTCTACATGCATTGCAAGCCAGAGGACCTTACTTCTGCCTGAGTCAATAAGACTTCCCCACACCCCATGGTTGGCAACCTCCAAGTAGGTCCTGGCAGGGAATCTGGATCTCTTGACAATCTGATCTCTTGACAATCGAAATCAGTTCCCCTGGATTAAATGGCTGCTCTATAACATTATATCCCTGCTGAGCTCCCTCCTCAAATTCCACTCTTCTTAGGCTCCACCCCTCAATTCCTGGTATTTCCCTACCTGGAGTTGGCAACCTTATTGGAGCCATACAGAATGGCTTTTCTAAAACAATAGAAAGCCTTTTGGGGTTTGGACAGTTTCTGTATCTGTTGATCTTCTGTGTTCAGTCATTGGTGTATAGGAATGTGTTTGCCTGTTTGAACTAAGCCAGCCCTACTGGCAAGGTATGGAACTGGGATACTGGAAGAACATGGTCAGGAAATGAGTTATCTAAAGGTTATGTCTTCAGGGATAGATTAGCTGTCACAACAATGCAAAGGAAGGCTCATTATAGGATTAATTAATCTAGCAAATTCAAAGCAATATTTGCTCTTAGAATTTCTGTGTGCCTGCTGCTTAAAAAAGGTGAACTAATATTGTTACAAAACAAAACTGTTCTCCCATTGGACTGGCATAAAATTCAAATCTCCTAAATATAAAGGATCATCTATTAAACATTTATTCAGACTTACAAATAACCCCCCACCCCCCACATCTCAGCCCATAAAGGGATCACAGCTCTTTCCTAATAGCACAGTGTCCTTCAACTCGCCATTTCAACCATTCAGTTCTGAAAGAAAGCTATTTTTATGAACATGCACATTTAAAAGGACTTGGGGCCAAGGCTAGCTGTAACTACTTACTTACTTTTTTGTTTGCTAGGCCTTCTCAATATACCAGCATATATATTCGTCATATATATTTTCATGTTTAGTGTGAGTCTGTCCATCATTGTCATTAACATAAACTCAATGTTCAAGCCTCTCAATTCATGGTAGTCTTCCTAGCCTGAGTTAAAACCTTCTAAATCCATTTCAGTCAATGGGTTTAGGAGCATGCAACTGTTTAGTTCCTGTTAATTTTGAGTAACATGCAGTTGGACATTTACAAATCCAGATTTTACCTAAACAATACAACAAATGCTTCGGAGTTGAACACAAATATTTTGGCTATTTGGAAATGGCAGGCAGCCCTGTGATCTGTCTTCAACCCGCCTAGCTGCATGGTGAAGGTGAAGGTGGGGGTGGGGGTGGTGTCAATGGAAGGAGAAACTGTGATTCAGCATTTTTCCCATGAATGTTTAATGTGTATCACTTCCAGTTTCCTTTCTATCAGTCACTGCACCCCATCTATGGTTTTGGGAAGGAATTAGCCTATCTGTACATTAGCCAGCATGACCATGTAGTTTCCATTTGCCTATACTACAGGTACAGCTGGTATAGTCCCACTGTGTGTTGAATAGATATTTTGGAATCTGGAACTAGCTTTGCTTTGTTCAGGATCTAGCAAGTGAGAGCTAGCGTGTATGTGTAGTCTCATATGGAGCTGCTTGAGAATCATAGAATCATAGAATCATAGAGTTGGAAGGGGCCATACAGGCCATCTAGTCCAACCCCCTGCTCAACGCAGGATTAGCCCTAAGCATCCTAAAGCATCCAAGAAAAGTGTGTATCCAACCTTTGCTTGAAGACTGCCAGTGAGGGGGAACTCACCACCTCCTTAGGCAGCCTATTCCACTGCTTAACTACTCTGACTGTGAAATTTTTTTTCCTGATATCTAGCCTACATCGTTGTACTTGAAGTTTAAACCCATTACTGCATGTCCTCTCCTCTGCAGCCAACAGAAACAGCATCCTGCCCTCCTCCAAGTGACAACCTTTCAAATACTTAAAGAGGGCTATCATGTCCCCTCTCAACCTCCTTTTCTCCAGGCTGAACATTCCCAAGTCCCTCAACCTATCTTCATAGGGCTTGGTCCCTTGGCCCCAGATCATCTTCGTCGCTCTCCTCTGTACCCTTTCAATTTTATCTACGTCCTTCTTGAAGTGAGGCCTCCAGAACTGCACACAGTACTCCAGGTGTGGTCTGACCAGTGCCGTATACAATGGGACTATGACATCTTGTGATTTTGATGTGATGCCTCTGTTGATACAGCCCAAAATGGCATTTGCCTTTTTTACTGCTGCATCACACTGCCTGCTCATGTTTAGTTTACAATCCACAAGTACCCCCTCATCTAGTTCATTAATAAATATGTTTAAAAGTACCGGGCCGAGCACCGAGCCCTGAGGTACCCCGTTACTCACCTCTCTCCAGTCTGATGAAACACCATTGACAACAACTCTTTGAGTGCGGTTCTCTAACCAATTCCCTATCCACTTAACTATCTGAAAATCAAGATTGCAGTCCTTCAACTTATCCATCAGAATATCATGGGGAACCTTGTCAAAAGCTTTACTAAAATCCAAGTAAATGACATCAACTGAATTTCCCCGATCCAGCAAACCTGTTACTTGGTCAAAAAAGGAAACCAGGTTGGTCTGGCAGGACCTGTTGGAGACAAATCCATGCTGACTTCCTTGGATCACCAAATTGTCCTCCAGATGTTTGCAGATCGCTCCCTTTAATATCTGCTCCATTATCTTCCCCACAACAGAGGTCAGACTCACTGGTCTGTATTTTCCTGGGTCATCCTTCCTCCCTTTTTTGAAGATCAGAATAACGTTTGCTCTCTTCCAGTCCTCCGGGACATCTCCAGTACTTAAAGAGGTTCCGAAGATGATGGACAAGGGCTGTGCAAGTTCTCCGGAAAGTTCTTTGAGTACTCTCGGGTGCATTTCATCCAGACCAGGGGATTTGAACTCATCCAGTGCAGCTAAATGCCTCTCGACATCCTCTGTGTCCATGTCAACCTGCCACCCAGACACTATATCTTGGCTACTGCCACTCTAGATGTGTTTAAACCCTTTGACCTGTGGGAAAAAACAGATGTGAAATAGGCGCTGAGCTTCTCAGCTTTCTCTGCATCCTCCGTTAGAGTTTGTCCATCCGCACCCAACAGTGGGCCTATTGCCTCCTTTACTTTACGTTTGCTCCTCACATAACTGAAAAATATTTTCTTGTTACAATGGGCTTCCCTGGCCAATCCTAGCTCACTCTCAGCTTTGGCCTTTCTGATGATTGATCTATAGTGCCTAGTAACCTGTAGGTACTCTTCTTTAGAGCTCTGTCCTTCCCTCCATTTCCCTCCATTTCCCTTTTCTTTCTTAGTTCCCCTTAGTTCTCAGTTCATCCAAATAGGATTCTTAGAGCTCCTGCAGTGTTTTCGTCTTTCTGGGATAGTCATTGATTGAGCATGCAATAGCTCTTGTTTGAGTAGCACCCACCCTTCACATGCTCCCTTCCCTTCTAGCATTCTCGTCCATGGTATGACACTCATCATGTCTCTGAGTTTATTAAAGTTTGCCCTACGAAAATCCAACATCTGCGTCTGGCTACAAGCTTCCTTGGCTCCCCATCTCAAAAGGAATTCTATGAGGACATGGTCACTTCCCCCTAGGGTCCCCACCTCCTTCACCTCATCCACCAACTCTTGCCTGTTGGTCAGTATTAAGTCCAGTATGGCTGAACCTCTTATGGGTTCATCTACCATTTGATAAATGAAATTGTCAGCCAGGCAGGTCAGAAAGTTGCATGACTGAGGACGCTTCGCAGAGTTTGTTTCCCAGCACACATCTGGGAAATTCAAGTCACCCATGATGACAAGGTCCTGCCACTTGGATATTTTCTCAAGCTGCTCACAAAGTGCAGTATCCACATCCTCTCGTTGGTCAGGCGGTCGGTAGCAGACACCAACCACCACAGTGTTTGTTTTAAAGGTAGTTTTCCATTCAAGGTATTCAAGGTATTCAAGGTTTGTTTTCAAGGTAGTTTCCATTCAGCGTTCCTGTGAGGACTTTGAACCAAGCATGTACCCTCACTGCTGGTCACTCTAGTGGATGATATTTGGTGTCAACTGGATTGGGGTGGACCGGCCATCCTTGTTTTGCTCGATCTGTTGGCTGCGTTTGACGTGGTCAACCATGGGTTTTTGGCCCACCACCTTGTCGTAACCAGGATTAGGGGTACCACCTTGAAATGGTTGGTCTCCTTTCTCCAGAACTGGATGCCGTGGGGGAGGAGTGGTTGGCCTCTGTGGTGCTCCCATGTGGGGTTCCACAGGGAGCAATTCTTTCCCCAACATTTTTAAAAATCTATATGCGCCCTCTAGCTCAGCTTGTCCGGGGCTTTGGGCTGGAGTGTCATCAATATGCGGATGACACCCAGCTCTATTTTCTGCTGGACAGTTGGTCGGATTCCCCCCGGGATACATTTGCCTTTTGTTTGGAAGCAGTGGCTGGATGGGTCAGACAGAGTCACCTGAAACTCAGCACTTCCAAGACGGAAGTCCTGTGGCTGAGTGGGAAGGGGCAGGAGCAGGCAGTGCATCTCCCATGCCTGGATGGGGTACGATTAATACCAGCACCAGCAGCCAGAAATTTGGGCAAGATTCTTGATGCTTCCCTTTCGATGGAGGCTAAGGTCATGAATGTAGCTTGGTCAGCATTTTTCCATCTACACCTAGCCCAGCTACAAGTGCTCTACCTGTCCTTGGACCACCTGGCCACAGTGATCCATGCAACGGTCACTTCCAGGTTAGACTTCTGTAACTCACTCTATGCGGGCCTACCGTTGGCCTTGACCTGCAAATTACAGCAGGTACAAAATGTGGCTGCGAGAGTCCTCACTAGAACTTCTTGGAGGGACCATATCCAGCCTGTGCTGCATCAACTGCACTGGTTACCTGTCTGTTTCCAGATCAAGTTCAAGGTTTTGGTTTTAACATTTAAGCCTATATGTGGCCTGGGCTCTGCCTATCTGAGGGACTGCTTATCTGCCTGTGCCCCCCGTAGTGCACTTTAGTCTGTGGGTATGAATCTGTTGATGGTCTTGGGCCCCCAGGATGTCTGCCTGGCCTCAAGGGGGGCCAGGGCCAGGGCCTTTTCAGCTCTGGCCCCAGCCTGGTGGAATGAGCCCCCGGAAGAGTTGAGGGCCCTGATGGAACTATCAATGTTCTGCAGGGCCTGCAAGATGGAGCTCTCCACCAGGCTTTTGGTTGAGGCCAGGGGAGATGCCAGCGTTGATCAATCTGTGGGTCCCACCTTATGCCAATCTGCAAAGCTTAGATGTATGGCTAGCACATCTGACAGCCTGGTAATACATCACACACCATTATTGGCAGGATATGGGTGGTGGTAGGAGAATTATGGGGAGGTATTTCTTGGTTATTTGTCTGCCATCTTGTTGTTGCTACATTATTTTATGGATAATTTTGGAAGTCACCCTGAGCCGACTTGTCAGGAGGGGCGGGGGGTATAAATTCAACAATAAACAAACTAATAAATAAATAAATTGTTTTAGTGGCACCAAAGACTGCATGGTTTTTGTGTGGTGCTATGCTTACATGGTTCAATGATTCATAGTAAGTGTGAAAACACTGCTTCTGCAGCTCAAATGGCTATCACAACAAGCACTTTTCATTGGGTCTCAGAAAACTGCTTCTGCTCATCCAGCTGCATCATGCATTCAGCCCCAAGTCCAGTGGATTTGTTTTCATGTGCACCTTTCCCTTGCTGTTAGCAGCCTTTCCTTAAGCACCAAGAACATCCATTCATCCATATTTTGCCTCCTGCTCTTCCTGTTCAGGAGGAACATGTATGCCGAGAAACGGAAAAGCCCTTCTGTCTCCAGCTACTATTGAAGTTTTGCTTTGAGTGGTTGTCCATGGTCAGCTAACACTAACAGCGAGGAACATTACATGAAACTGCCATACAAAGGGGCAGACCATTGGTCCAGCAACGTCAGTATCGATTATCCTGTCTACTAGTGGCCTGAGGTCTTTCATATCACCTACCTGATCCTTTTAACTGAATATGCGAGGACTGAACCTGGAATCCTCTGCATCGATAACAGATGGTATGCCACAAGTGGAGAGGCATGGGGCCCACCCTAAATGGACTTGCACTTTCTGTCATCATGAAATCAATGGGCACCTCCCTTTGACAAAAGCAGATTTATTCCTGCTGAACTGAAGCTTGAGAATTGCTTGGCACAATGTATACACACCTAGCAGTGATAGTTGCTTTCAGGTCCTGTGACATGCATAATAATGAGATCATGTTCAGTTACAACAAAGGACACTGATACATGAGCAGTGGTGATTAGCGGGAAGCCGTGGCATCCTCCATGGGAAGCTGTTATGTTTAACTGGCATTGGAGCTTCCCTTGAAGATAAGCTTCTGTTTGGTTTTGATCAGTGAAGAAGCAGGGGATTGGGTTTCTAGCAGCAGCAACTTAGTAAAGAAGAATCATATTCTCCCCCTTCCCCCTGCACCATTACCAAAATGGGAAAAGGCCTCTTCAAATGTCTTTTGCTTTGCCACACTGATGTTTCTTACAAATGGTGGCCAAAGAGGGGTTGATGCTAAGGGATTATGTCAAAGATGACAATAACCTATTCATTAGAGCTAGTCAAGTTTCACTTGGCAGGATTAAGACTCAGTCAGCTCCTGTTTAAGAGTATAGTATTCAAACTAAAACGGTAATGACTGGGGAAGGCACTGGCAAACCACCCCGTATTGAGTCTGCCAAGAAACCTCTGGAGGGCGTCATCCCAAGGGTCAGACATGATTCAGTGCTTGCACAGGGGATACCTTTACCTTTATTCAAACTGTACTTCTGAAATAGAACATTTGACATTTCCCCTGAGTTGATTCCAGGCACAGAAGATGTCATTTCGTTTTACATTTTTAATATTTTGTGAATGAGATTTTTGTCTTTGAATCACTTCTGGGGTGCCCAATTCAAGAGTTGGGGGTGTAATAATTTATATAAGCTGTCATGGAGTTCTAAAAGGCTTGGCAATTGTGCCCATGAGTTTTTCTTGTTGCCTGCATTTTTGAGAATTCCTAATGGAAGTGCTTCTATTGCATTCATTATATGGGGCTCCAAGTATTTTGTTCCACTTAACCTGTCATTTGCTGGGGAACTTCTTTCCTTTGCATTTTTTCCATCACTGAAACAACTGTTTGCAATTGCAGGGAAAACCAATTTACTCCAATTCTGTCTCATCTACCTGTTCTTTTTCCAGTGTGGCAGGAGAAGATACTGGGAGAATGAAAATCAACTTTCCTTCCTTGTGAGCAAACAGTAACAGTTATAAATATTTTAATAAAAATAATAAACAAGCCCTTGCTATGTATTTCAGCAACATGTGATTCTTGTCCCAAGGTTTATGCCTTGACAATGGAACTCTGTTTTTCAGAAAGCTCCCTGTAGACCTCTCTCCTATTAAACTCACCCCCACAGGGGGAGGGGGAACAAATAGACATCCATCTAATTTGGTTTACCAAGTTACTATCTAGAGTGCCGGGGTAAGAAGAAGGGAAACAACTCTTCCATGGTCTTAAGGGTGCTTGTAAGGTCTCCTAAAATATGTAAAGAACTACCCAGACAGCCTTTTAGATTTGGTAATACCTGTCCTACTGTGGAGTATATTGTATTTGGGCTTTAATAAGTGTGGTTTTAAATAGCGTCTAATCATCCTCTTGGGCAGTCCTTGAAATAATTGTTCAGGCTTTGAGGATGTTCCCACAAGCCAGGGTTATTAAAGCTGGTCATGCCTCCCTGCCATGCCCTCTGGAATTGACATGTCACCAGTGACATCACTACCCATGTTAGTGGGCAGGCTCAAGGAAGACTGAGGGGTGGGGAGAGACATGAGGCTGTTTATGACTGGAGGAAGTGCACAGGCTCCACCTCCTCCCTTGCACTGAAACCACAAGAGAACTCACTCATGCTCGGGAAGGGGAACAATGGAAGGGGCCAGTTCCTTAGCTTGTAGCTGAGGTTATTAAGGCAGGATGGAAAAGGCCATGGATCCCCTCTGGAGCACCCACAGATCCCGGGGGTCTGTGAACAAGGGAATCTAAATTCCCACCATAGGATATAATGAAGTCGGATAGGGGCCCCTAATTTGGGTGCCTCTAGAATTAGACCCGCAAGTCCAATTTTCTTGAAACTTGGAGAGCCTTTAGAGAAGAGGATCTTCAAGCTACACTGAAAATTTTGAGTCTCTAACTCAAACTCCCACCCACCCAGACCTCAGAGAAGATGGAAATGGGAAAATTTCCATTGACTTTAATGGCACCATTGACTTTAATGGCCAAATAAAAGTAGAAGAAGAAGAGTTGATTCTTATATGCCGCTTTTCTCTACCCGAAGGAGGTTCAAAGCAGCTTACAGTCGCCTTCCCTTTCCTCTCCCCACAACAGACACCCTTTGATGTGGGTGAAGCTGAGAGAGCCCCTATATTTCTGCTCATTCAGAACAGCTTTATCAGTGCCGTGGTGAGCCCAAGGTCACCCAGCTGGCTGCATGTGGGGGAGTGCAGAATCGAACCCAGCATGCCAGATTAGAAGTCTGCATTCCTAACCACTACACCAAACTGGCTCTCTGAGAGACATCCAAATTGCGATTTAAAGTGGTCCAAAGCTCACACGTCTATTCTACATGTAAGTTGCCCCAATGGTGCAAATAGCAGCTTTCCAGAGTATTCCAGTTTGGTAAAATACCAAGAGCAGATGACTAAAGTCCCATATCCTTACATACTGTCACCCTAATCTGAATCCCAGGATGGACCTTCAACTGCATGTGGGAACCAACGTTCTCATGACAGCCATATTTTCACCACATGGTCTTTGTAACATCTAAATGAGCTCTAATTTGCTGTAGATTAAATGCCATTCTGAGGTCCTTAGAGGAAGGATATGATATTCAGTTGTGGTGTGATCTATTATTGACTGACATTTTGTGGCTTCTGTAAAATTCTGGGGCAGCTGCTTTTTCTTCCTTTTCTCTTTTGTCAAAACTCCAAGCTATAGACGAGTTTAGGCAGACATCTTCCTTTTAACCTCAATTTTCCATTGGTAGCCTAGGAAAATACCCTACAGTGCTTTTGTGAGAATTAATGAAAAGGTGCCTGTGTGTATAAAGTTCTAGAAAAAATATTTCTAAAAGCCAGCCCCGGTACAGTTAATGTATAGAAAATACCTGGAAAACACCACATTATTGGGCTTTCCTCCCTAATAATATGCCAAGTTTTGAAAATGTTTTCATTTTGATCCATGCATTTTTTCATATTGATTCACCCCCTTCATATTCTCTCTCTCTCTCTCTCTCACACACACTCTCTCTCTGCCTGAGCAGAATTCTTGTCACTGGTCGTGGCCAATGACACAATGATTTTAAGGAGTCACTGCAGGCTGTCTAGCTGATATTGACTCAACATAAAGCTAAGCCTACAATTGTGTTTCTAAAGAACCAGAGCAAAGTGATATGAAATTAAAATAAATGGGAGCATTAAGTGTTCCCTTGAGTCAATAGCGCTGACACTTAATGGTCAGAGATGTACCGAAGGCAGCATCAGGAGCCTCAGTGGTATTCAGCCCCTTTAGACAGGCTTGCAACAAGATTAATTTGCTGGCAACCTTCACTGCTTTATTCCAGTAACTAGGACAGGGGCTGGGGAAAGGGGGGAAGGGGGCAGCATCTTAAATGGTTTCATTGCTGTGTTTCTCTTGTGATGGTCCTGGCATGGTTGCAATGAGCAATCCCCTCAGCCACTCACCTTTGATGAGTTCGGGTGTTTACCAGGAAGCCAGATGTTCCCATAAGGCAGGGTTATTAAAGCAACATTAAGAAGCTGAAGCCTCACAAAGGGTAATGATGGTGGGAGGGGAAAAAGCCCCTTCCAGGGCCATTTTTCTTAAACTGGAGCTAAATGACTTCCATTATCTTTTTATTTATATTGCATCCTTGGTCACAGCAACACTTTGTTGCTAATAAACAAGCAGCAGCCCCAACCATCTATGTTTGGAACATCATGGGTCACTTCAGATTCAAAGGGAAGGATAATACTGCTGAAAACCATGGCCACTGAGCATCAGAACTGGTGCTTTTGTAGCAGCAGCAGAACACACAGCCCCTGTTTCTACATATTATGTACACCTTTGGATTCCTGAAGATCTGACTAATGTGGACTTAGCCTGTATGAATACAGTGGAAAAGCATTGCGTTGGGGCAGTATTGGGAGATCCAAAATTCTTTTATGGTATGTTGTATCTGTGATATTCCAAATACATATAATACAAGAATGGGTTGACAATGAAACCAGATACGTTTGTGGTAGGTGGGCTTTCCCTTCCTGGAGGTCTTCAGGCCGAGGCTGGACAGCCATTTGTAGTGAATGTTCTATCTCTGGATTAATTTCAGTGAGCAGAAGGTTGGACTAGTTGACTTAACAGACCTCCTCCAGCTCTAGGATGAGTTTAACAACATCACTTGATAGAATAGGTATCAAGTAATGAATGTTACTATGTGAATCTTCTGAACCCCCCTAAGAAGCATGCTGCCTTAGAATCTTACCAAATGAATCTTACACCGGTTATTACTGTTCAAAAACACAGACTTAATTCATGCTTAATGTCTCCTGACTAGATCTTGATGTTTAACAGATTAATTTGGATTTAGGGCTCATCTATCGAGTTGCATTTTGTATTCACTTGCTGCTATGCTGTTGCATGCATTTATATCTTTGTAGATGTATAAAGCCACCATGTTAGATTGTTCATGGCCTCTCAGTATGGTTATTGATTGTTTACTGAATTTAGAGGAGGATGAAGAAGACACTTACATAGAATGGAACCCACCATGAAACCCAGCAACTCCATTTGGCTGTTTCACCATCATACATATAAATGTGGGCATTAGAGACCAGACTGCATTCTCAGTGAACATACAAGGGGTGTCTTTAGGATTAAAAAAAATATCTTCTGTAAGCAGGTCACCAAATTAAAAGTGATCACCAAATTAAAAGTGATCCTATGGTGGGGCCCTGGTATAAGATCAAGATCTGATATCCATAATGAATTTTCTAAATATAGTTGAATTCATTTATTTTAGTTATTGTCCTTGGCCTTTCCTCCATATCCTGCCTTAATGGACTCAGTCTCAGGCCTGGGAAAGGGAGAGGAGCCCTATCTCAAACTGCCTCCTTTCTCTCTCCCACACCCCAGTTTTCCTTAGGCATGGTAGGGAGGAGTGGCCAGCTGACATAATGTCTGGCCCAGTTTTCTGGCTTCTTGAAGCCTGAAAATTATTTCATGTCTTCCTCCATGGTCAATTGATTGAAACAGGATATACTAGCGACAGACTTCTGCAGTAAGTACAGTCATGGGTACCCCCCAAATGTTCACGATGAAGTATATCTGTTTCATTCATTAAATGAAATTATTCATAGAATCATAGAATCATAGAATCATAGAGTTGGAAGGGGCCATACAGGCCAGTTAGTCCAACCCCCTGCTCAATGCAGGATCAGCCCAAAGCATCCTAAAGCGTCCAAGAAAAGTGTGTATCCAACCTTTGCTTGAAGACTGCCAGTAAAGAGGAACTCACCACCTCCTTAGGCAGCCTATTCCACTGCTGAACTACTCTGATTGTGAAATTTTTTTTCCTGATATCTAGCCTATATCATTTTACTTGTAGTTTAAACCCATTACTGCATGTCCTTTCCTCTGCAGCCAATGGAAACAGCATCCTGCCTTCCTCCAAATGACAACGTTTCAAATACTTAAAGAAGGCTATCATGTCCCCTCTCAATCTCCTTTTCTCCAGGCTGAACATTCCCAAGTCCCTAAACTTATCTTCTTAGGGCTTGGTCCCTTGGCCCATGATCATCCTCGTCGCTCTCCTCTGTACCCTTTCAATTTTATCTACGTCCTTCTTGAAGTGAAGCCTCCAGAACTGCACACAGTACTCCAGGTGTGGTCTGACCAGTGCCGTATACAATGGGACTAAGACATCTTGGGATTTTGATGTGATGCCCCTGTTAATACAGCCCAAAATGGCATTTGCCTTTTTTACTGCTGCATCACACTGCCTGCTCATGTTTAGTTTACAATCCACAAGTACCCCAAGGTCTTGTTCACACACAGTGTTACCTAGAAGCGTATCCCCCATCCAGTAGGCATGCTTTTCATTTTTCTGACCCAGATGCAGAACTTTACACTTATCTTTATTAAATTGCATCTTGTTCTCATTTGCCCATGTTTCCATTGTGTTATCTCGTTGAACTCTGTCTCTATCTTCTGGAATATTTGCCAGTCCTCCCAATTTAGTGTCATCTGCAAACTTGATGAGTAGTCCCTCTACCCCCTCATCTAGATCATTAATACATATGTTAAAAAGTACCGGACCGAACCCCGAGCCCTGAGGTACCCCACTACTCAACTTCCTCAAGTCTGATGAAACATCATTGACAACAACTCTTTGAGTGCAGCTCTCTAACCAATTCCCTATCCACCTAACTATCTGAAAATCCAGATCCTTCAATTTATCCATCAGAACATCATGGGGAACCTTATCAAAAGCTTTACTAAAATCCAAGTAAACGACATCAACCGAATTTCCACGATCCAGCAAACCTGTTACTTGGTCAAAAAAGGAAACTAGGTTGGTCTGACATGACCTGTTGGAGACAAATCCATGCTGACTTCCTTGGATCACCAACTTGTCCTCCAGATGTTTGCAGATCACTCCCTTCAATATCTGCTCCATTATCTTACCCACAACAGAGGTCAGACTCACTGGTCCGTAGTTTCCCAGGTCATCCTTCCTCCCTTTTTTGAAGATCGGAATAATGTTTGCTCTCTTCCAGTCCTCCGGGACATCTCCAGTCCTTAAAGAGGTCTTGAAGATGATGGACAAGAGTTGTGCAAGTTCTCCGGAAAGTTCTTTGAGCACTCTCAGGTGAATTTCATCCGGCCCAGGGGATTTGAACTCATCCAGTGCAGCTAAATGCCTCTTGACAGCCTCTGTGTCCATGTCAACCTGCCACCCAGACACTATCTGTTGGCTACTGCCATCTCTAGATGTGTTTAAAACCTTTGATCTGCGGAGAAAAACAGTTGTAAAATAGGTGCTGAGCCTTTCTGCTTTCTCTGCATCCTCCGTTAGAGTTTGGATATTGTTGTGGGACTTTTTGTATTGTAACCTGCCTTGAGCTAGTAGACGAGAATGGTGGGTAAGAAATATAAATAACTAGGAAATAAACCCGCTGCAGTCTTAATGCAGCGGGCGCTAGCGGGGCTTCGGAGTCAGCGGGGCCAGCTGGTCAGGCATGGCCGTGGTTCGGGGCCCCCCATTTGTCATTCCAGAGGAAGGGGCCTATGGGCACCCTTCCTCATCATGGACAGGGCCCACCTTTGGTGCCCTTAATGAAATATTTAATCCGCTCCGCTAGGAGTGGTTAAAGATAATAAATACTTAGGGCAAACAATGTAATTGTTTAAAAGACCCTCTTTCATAGATCTGTAAGTACTTTTGAACCTTCACTGTTGCACATGTGTTACGTTTCTTTTTACCAAGTAATTGACCTAATTATATATGTGGTTTTAGTATATCAAAGTCATGCAGAAAAAAGTTTGCCAGATCCCTTGAAGCTCAAACTCCGTGGTGAGAGCCCTAGTAACTCAGATTGTGACTACTGAACAAAGAGATGAAATCTGGGGGGCTTTCCGCACGCCTTCAAAATCGCACAATGGTTGTCAATTGAAATCACTACAGTTTTGCCATTATGCACAACATCGTTGACAATCTGCCACACACCTGAAACCGATCCGCAAAAAGCGCTTCCTTGTAGCGCTTTCAGGGAAATCCCCCAAAGTGGATTCACCCTCCGGAAAGCGCTACACTCCTGCAACTAATCTGCAACACTAGCGGGAAAGTTCTGTGCGTTACCATTGTTGTGGTTTCTACAAAGTCCCTCCCCCTGGCTCTCTCCTCTGATCTTCCGGCGAAGCGATCGCCATTTTTTTTTCTCCGAGCAAGCGGAGATCAAATCACCGGCAAGCCTTCGTTTACCCAGTGAGGCTTCCCCGGCTGCAGTCCCTTCCCAAAGCTCTTTACAGTCTCTTTACAGTCACTAAGCACAAACAACAGAAAAGCCCGTTTGCTGATGTATTTTCCCTTTATTTTTTACACTGTTTTCGGCTGAAAATCGGGCCCGTGAGGGGGGGGGGATTTTTTTTTTCACTCGGGATGAGCGTGGCAACGATGAAATGACAGCTCAAACACACCTGCCAGCTGGATGGGTCTCTCCGTTGCAACGAATCAACACATATTCGTTGCAATGGGTGTGTTTTTTTTTAAAAAACCTTTCTTAAAGGGAAAGGGGCTGTTTGGGAGCATGCTAACGGCTGCCCATTGGCTGCTTGACGGCCAGGGGCGGGACGAGCTCAGCAATAGCGCTTCCTTTCTAGCGATTTTTGCTGAGACCGGAAGCTTGTGGGAAACGATGGAAATGCAACTGGATTCCACTACAAAGTCAGGTATGCATAATGACGAATTCCACTATTTTATTTTTTTTAAAATAATTTTATTGTTTATTATTATACAAAGCATTTACAGAGAAATTGTGAAGAAAAAGCGACCAGTTGATATGGTTTGCCATCTCTTTTAACATAGGTATTTAGTTCCCATCACATATTATTCCTAATCTAGAAGTTTTTACCATTTTTCTTAGCCAAGTGATTGTTAATACATATGAGAGTATAATCTGTTATAAGAATACATTCTGTTATTATCTTAAATGATATTAGATCAGTCTCCTTCATAAATTGGCCCTGACCCAAGAATTACTACTGCCGTCTTGTTAATGCCTATGAAATATGGTTTGTCATCGTCTTTTAGCATACATATTGACATACATATTCAATTCCCATTGCATATTAATCCTGATCTAGGAGTTATTACCATCTTTCTTAACAAAGTAGTTGTTGATACATAGGAGGGTATAATCTATTATAAGGATATATTCTATTATTGTCTTAGATGATATAAAGTCAGTTCCCTTCATATATTGGACCTGTCCTAAAAGTTACTGCTGCTATTTTTCCCACGGGAAGCCAGGAGAATACTCCATTGTTCAGCTCATCTTTCAGGTGGTCGCAGAAAATTAAATTGTGTTTTTTTCCATAGTAGAGTGTTTCTGATTGTCCTTCTGTCAGGGCCAAAGAAATCTCTTACTTGATTCTTGCTTGTAGTCGCCTTTGAGGAGGCTCTGAATCCTTTGTCAATCTGGATCTCTTCCTCTGGTCGCACAGGAATATCTCCTGATAGCTTCCTAGTTGCTGTCGCTTTTGAATAGACTCTTTTTATTTTGCTGATCCAAATCATTTCCTGCTCTGAATAGACTTCCAGGTTTTCGGTACTTTCCTTCCTTGAATCTGTTTTCCCAGGTTCTTCAAAGGTACTTTGGGTTTTTACATCTCTGGCACTCTCTCCCTCCAGTTGATTAACTTCCAGACATTGAAGTTTCACTTGATTTATTGTTAGCTGAGCTACGTCATCAGCTGGTCTCTCCGGACCATGGGCTCCATCCAAAAGCTCCCCCTTAGTCCCACGAATTTCCTTTTCCAGCTTATTGACTGCTTTCAGTATCTTTGAGTTTCCTTTGCATAACAAATGGAAAAGCTGTGCCTTAGTTAATTCTTCCATAGTTCTAGGCAGTCACAAACTATAAACAGAAAGTCTCGTGAGGTCTCGCGGGAGCACGAGCAATCCCAAATTATTAGTTTGTCGATCTCCGTATCAAGTCAAATTCCCCCACTGAACTTTCACCAATAAATCTTCAAAGCACTCTCTTTGTTTGGTTAATGGGTATAATTAGCTGGGAGTCTCTCACTCGGCGAAAGAAGGAATTCGCTTGTGAATTGGTTGAGAGGGGGGGAGAGCTTGTGGGAGAAGAGAGAGAAAAGCCAGAGAGCTTTCAATTCTTACTGTTGCAGATTCCAGCTTCTGTCAGCTTCTGCTCCTGTCGATCTGGTAAATGATGGTCTGGGAAGAATGTAAGGTCAGCTGGTCGTTTCAAGCTTGTAAAGTTGTTTGCGACAAAGACGCCATCGTGACCTTGAGCACAGGCTGCTATTAATCCGGGGAGTTCGGTCCTCCTATCTCCCCACGGATCTGTAGGACCCTCAGGATGCCGTTCCCGGTTCCTGGGGCGACCGGTGAGCAGATTTGCGTATCTGCTCAGGTCAGCCAGGTGCAGAAGCTCCTGACCCTCAGCATGGCTTAAGAGCTGAACAGAAGTCCAGCTTTTTTATGGCGCCATCTTCAGTTGTCTCTCGAATTCCACTATTTTAAATGGCGATTTTTCGTTCAGCAAACAATTTGCTACAAGGATCCCGGTGCGGAAAGCCCCTAGTAGTACTCAAGGAGAACTGAAGATTTCCAGAAGTAGTAGTAAAGTCTCTTTCCAGCCTTCCATTACAGGAATTTTCCCCTCTCCCTCCATTTCCGTGGAAAACACTTTCTTGGCACCTTCTTTGGGAGGAATGCTACTTGGATCCCGTAAATGCAATCACAAAACATGGAGTGCAGGAGTCAGCAAGAGCCTCTCTGTGAGTTTGGTGTATCTAGTTTGCACAGGATCCATTCTATACACTCCTGAATCTCCTGAACCTGTCATTTTGACAGGTGCAGTTTCAAAAGGTTCAGAACTTGAGCAAACTTGGATGGCATGTAGAGGAGCAGCCAGGGGAGGTCCCCTATGACTTTGATGTCTCTAGCTTGCACAGGATTTGTTCTACTTCTGAACCTCCTGAACATGCACCTGTTAAAATGACGAAGTTTCAGGAGTATATAGAATTAATCCTGCGCAATCTAGAAACATTAAATCACAGGGGACCTCCCCTGAGTACTCTTCTACATGCCCTCCAAGTTAGTTCATGGGCCAATTCATACCCATCTCTCCGTAGTAACTTCAAGCAAAACAGTCTTTCTAGAGAGACTCCCTTGTGAGAAGGTTATCTACCCTGCCAATAATTTAGCAGAGAAATAGAGTGTTTTAATAGAGGAATGTTCCATGTCACATTGTAATTGTTTTGCTGGGCGTAGGGGGCAGATTGCGCAATCTCTCTTTCTAGAGAGCATTGCTGCAGAAAAGTTTCATTCTTCAAAGCAATGGAAGGGCAACTGCACAAGCGAAGTTAGTGACACTTTTCTGGATTTTTGAAGATCAATACTACACTCACAATAAAAAGCGAGAAACACATTTTTTTAGCAGAACAGAATAGGAAAAGCAGAAGATCAAAACAAACTAGAGATTAATCCACACCAAAGCGAAGGGAGGGGGGGAGAGAGCTATTTAAACTACCCCACCCTAGTAACTGCCCTGCTGGGGAAGAAGGATGGAGGAATGGCTAGCAAGCAGTAATAAATTAATAATCAAAATGAATTACATTGGGAAAACGGTTCAGCACAGGATGGGCAGGATTTGTCTGGCCAAGGAAGGCATCTCGCCCAGGACATGTGAAGTGGTGCAGCACACATGGATTGTTCCCATTTGAAATTTCCCTCACCTCCAAGAAAGATTACAGAACTGGCCAAGCAACATTCCTAAACTATCCCAGGGCTAAGACTGGCTGGCACAAATGCTATTTCCTAGGGAACAAGAGGCAGGCAGACTCTTCAGTTCCTGACAATGGACAATGTTAACACATCCAGAAATCATTCTAGGAATCCTTTGACTACTTCAGATACCATCTACCTGATCTAACACCATATAAGCTGGACGACTTGCCATTTTGTTCCATTTATTGGATGTTGTTGCTCAGGTGGCACAAGATACAGTTTGTGCTGCCACAGCTAGGCACATCAAAGAATAGAGATGCCAAGATGAAAGGCAGCATCAAGTTGACAGGTTACAAGATGAGTACTGTAGAACTGAGTGCCATTCTAAAGGCCTCAATTCAAAAAGGACTTGGATGAAATTGAGAGGGTTCTAAGGAGAGCGATCCAGGGACTGAGAACCAAGCCCTATGAGGAAAGGCTGAAGGATTTGGGAATGTTCAGCCTGGAGAAGAGGAGGCTGAGAGAGAACATGATTGCTCTCTTTAAATATTTGAAAGTTTGTAACTTAGAGGATGGCAGGGAAAGGTTCCTATTGGCAGCAGAGGACAGAATCAACAGTAACCGGTTTAAACTACATGGAGAAAGATATTGGCTAGATGTCAGGAAAAAATGTTCATGGTCAGAGTAGTTCAGTAGTGGAGAATTGACTAAGGAGGTGGTGAACTCCCCCTCACTGGTGGTCTTCAAGCAGCAGATGGACAGATGCTTTTCATGGATGCTGCATTGAGCAAGGGGCTGGTCTAGATGGTCTGTTTGGGCAAAATATTTGATTCTGTGATTTTGTGGAGAGAGAGAGAGAGAGAGAGAGAGAGAGAGAGAACATATTGGAGGAAATTAATTCAAAATAAATTCCGTCTAAACATCTGGAGGAAGTTCCTGACAGTTAGAGCAGTTTCTCAGTGGAACAGGCTTCCTCGAGAGGTGGTGGGTTCTCCATCTTTGGAAATTTTTAAACAGAGGCTGGATAGCCATCTGACAGAGAGGCTGATTCTGTGAAGATTCAAGGGGGTGGCAGGTTAGCATGGATGAGCGATAGGGTTGTGAGTGTCCTGCATAGTTCAGGGGGTTGGACTAGATGACCCAGGAGGTCCCTTCCAACTCTACGATTCTATGATCACATGTCACTTCTAGGCTGTGTCTGCTTTGAGTGAGGGTGGGAGGGTTTCCCAGGGAAAGACAACAGGGAAGCCCTCCCACCCACACTGATGCAGATCAGAAAAGGATTCAGAGGCACTTAAGTCCTCATATCATTGCCCTTCTTCCAGTGCTGAATCTTGTAAGGCATGATTGACACCAAGAAGCCAAAGTCAACTTTCCCCATCTCTTACTGTGTGGGTGTATGTGTGGTGGACAGATAGAGAAGAAAAGGCTCAGACAGGAATAATGAGATAGTTAATGGATAGCTGCAGATGTAGCAAAGAGGAGGTTACCATGACCCATGACAGGAATTGCAAGAGATCTGGCTTTAACGGTGTGATATGGCTGAATGGATAGGCCTGGGGAGGCTGTTCAAGTGCATGGCACAAAAAGGCAAGACACACAAAGGAAGACAGCATACCCTTACTGTTTTAATCAGCAGGATTGTTTGGCTTAATAACCATTACAGCTAGTTACAAAGGATGAATCATAATAATGTTCAAAATGCCACCAACATATTTAAAACAATAATTAACAATAATTAACTGACTTAACAAGCTGGCATAGCAGAGGATGAAATGTCAGCTCCCACTTACAGGCATACTGATGAGTGCATGGAGGGTTTGTTATTTCTTCAGTGTTTTTGGTCGTTTTACTGCTCAGCTAAAAACAAGTTTCCAACTTGGGAGGTAAGGTGAAGAGGTGTGAAGAGTCATGGGATCCACACCATTTCTCTCTGCAATTTGGGGTGCCTTCACAGGGCAAGATTGCAGTAAAGCTGACCCAGCCTTTGCACCTCCCCTGCATTCAGGACATGGCATGGAATAGCATGTTCTCCACTTTTTGTGTCTCTCACTGAGCCCAACAAAAGAAAAAACCAATCGACCTGGGCATCGTATTCAATAAACTAAATTGTATTCTCTTGGTTATATATGTAGTTTATTTTGTAGTTTATCAGTAAAGCCAGTAATTCCTATATAGCGTATTATAACAATCCATATTTTAAATATATTTACCTCAAAGTATACTCTGGCTATTTGTTCTATCAGTTCATTGAGGATCCATTAAGATTTTTAGTTGATCCTCATTAGAATCAATTACCACAAGAATAAGTATAATCCTGCCACAGCTCCATTAAACAGCAAGTTTTGTCGGGCTCTCTCGACTGACTTTCTTTTTGCTCTCTTGGGAGAACTTAGTGAAACAACCTGTATTTTCCCCCCAAAGGTTCTAGGATTTTAATGCCTTTATTTTATATACATTTGCTGAAAATATTTGTAGGCCCACCAATGACTAGGTCACAAGATGGATAACAAGGATAAGAACAAATTAAATATGATATCAACACAACAACAAAAGTAATAGAACAAGCAGCAAACTTGAGAGCAGCCCTGTCACAAGCCAGTGCTCAAGAGAAGTCCCAACAGTACATAAACCTTCGCCTGGAGATCTTCTGGAAATAAAGTTTATCACCAGACTACAGAGATCAGTTTCTCTGGAGACAAGGAAGCTTGGGGGAGGGGAGGCTTTATGGCATTATACCCCACTGAAGGTCCTCTCCTCCCTACACTTCACTCGTTCCAGTCTTTACTCACAAGTCTCCTGGAATTTCCTACCCTGGACTGAGACCCCAACTTTAACTTGTGCTTTAAGTCCACTGGTTCTCGCTCTCCTTAGAATGGAAGCTATGAAGGAAGTTTGATCTCCAAACTTAACTTCAGACTTTGTCCATTGTGATACCCTCAAAGAGAAAATGGCTACGTGTATTATTATTATTATTATTATTATTATTATTATTATTATTATTATTATTATTATTATTATTATTATTATTATTATTATTATTATTATTATTATTATTATTATTATTTAAATGCTTTTGTTATGCCAATAAAGGTGCTTTGATACTTTGATGATGATGATTGATTGATTGATTGATTTCCTGACACTCCTGACAAACGGCTCATGGTGGGTTACAACATCAATACTCGAATACAATAAAAGCCTCAGTTAAAAACAACATACAACAATATATAATACATGGTGGTAATACATTGACCCCCCCCCCCCAATGGCCTGACTTCCAGCAGGGCTTCATGGGGACTACATGTGTTGGTTACACCAATGTTGTTCAAATATGGTGGTGGATCTTCCTTAGGGAGGCCCATCTGATCTTTTCACTACACTGATCTCAACCATAGACCGGGTGGAAAAGCTCCATCTTACAGGCCCTGCAGAACACTCCAAGCTTCTGCAGTGTCTGCAAATATTCCAGGAGTTCATTTCACCAGGTAGGAGCCAGGACCAAAAAGGCCCTGGCCCTGGTTGAGGCCAGGCAAGCTTCTCTGGGGCTGGGCAGTATGTTTTATTGTGCATCGCCTTGGTTGTCAACCTTCAGGTGATGGCTGGAGATCTCCTGGGATTACAACTCATCTCCAGGCAACAGAAATAAATTCACATGGAGGAAATGGCCATTTTGAGATGTGGACTCTATGGTATTATATTCTACTGAAGGTCCTCCCACTCCCAAAACCTGCCCTCCCTTGGCAGATTACCATTTACAGTATGGTCGCACTGATTCAAGCGTAGATTGGGGCCAGTCTCTAAGTATTTCCCCATCTGGAGCTGGCAACCCTACTCTTTAAGAGGCTAGGCCAGAAGGCCTCTGTGCAAACAAAAGTGCTGGAGGGATACAGCTTCATTTCCCTGCCAGTAACCTGCAAGACTGCTGGGCCTACACAATTACTCAGAATCAGGCTAAGTCAATCCTGGGCCTAGTGGATTAGAAACTGTTTTTCATAAAAGATTGACGTGTCTCCTTTTTCAAGCCAAGTTATCTGCTCAGAAGTTTCAGTGCTAAATAATAAATCATTAAGTTGAAGGAAACTAGGTGGGTTTTGTTGCTACACTATGCAATAGTGTTAATCCAAAGAAAATTCCCAAAACAAAGCCATGTAATACCTTTTTATTAAGACTGACCCAAATGGCAGAAAAGAACAGACAGATTTTTGAATTCTCTAGAACTCTTCATTAGACTTTTAAAATTTAAATATCTAGCCAGATAAAGAGTTCTGTAGAAATCAAAACCTTGCATGCTGTTTTGTGCCTTTTTGGCTGCTCATAATAAAAGGTATTATTATTACCTTATTTTTGTTTTGGAAGCTTCCCCTCTTTGGAGTATAAATTATCAGCACCCAAGTATAAAATAACAAAACTTGTTTTTACCCTGGAATGGTTTTATAAAAATATATCTTCTTCATTTTACTATGAGGTTGGGACATCCGAACATCTAAGAACCACCCCCCCCCCAACACTCCATCTACGTCTGGCAACTAACATGGGGAGCAATGCGGGTGATAGGAATGTTTGGGATGTTGATTTTAGGGATTTTTTTAACATAATTTATTGCATTGTTTTAACCATGTTGATTTTATTTGATGTACACCATCCCAAGATGGCTGGGCTGAGAGGGGCGGTCCTATAAATTCAATTCTAAATAAATATAAATAAAATAAATAAATAAAAACTCTACTGCATTATGCCTATGATCTATTCATTTCCAGTATCTTTTCCTGGACTCCTGCTACATCTTGATAGCTGAGAGGTTTCCTCTTTGACAAGAGAAAGGCCTAAGAGGTCAAATTCAAAGTGATTTTACTTTCCCAACCCCAAGGCTTATTTGTTATTGTCCAAGATGAGTTCTAGTTTTGGAAACATGAGCACTATTGAAGTATCATTTTAAGCAACAAAGCAGAATGGTTTCATATCATTCAAACTTGCAAAATTGGTAAGAAGATATATTTTATTGGAGCCAGATATCAGTTTACATATTTTATAGTCTTTTAAAGCCGTCATCTTTTATTTACACAACTAGGACTGACCTTCAGAGTTGCTGCACCTGCAACTTTACCTCAAATTGTAGATGCTATCTAGAATTACAGGATTTACCAAATCAGACCAACGATACATCAGTCCTGCACAGTCCATCTTATAGACACTGACACATCAGGGTTTTAAGCAGAGGTCAGTCCTGGCCCTTGCTATCTGAGATGCTTTCACTGGCGAGACCGTGAATTTAAGAAAGCAAAACTTTGTGTTCTGTCTCAGTGCACTGTAGATTCATGCTTGCTACAAGATATTTTGTCTGCAAATAGCTATATTGGAAAAAAATGTTTATCACCAAGGGGCTCTCACTGGAAACATATAATGAGTTGGAAGGCTACAGACAGACTGTGTACCCAATATAAAAAGCAATAAACACACTTACCATATGTGTGATGGACAAGATCCATCTCAATAATTGATTCTTCCAGATGCAGGGCTTACTAATGTTTTGAGAGCTTCTAGTTCTAAATTATCTTCCTTTTTGGAAGATATGGGATTTGGAATCCAAATACTATACAAAGCTTGTTGATTGTTTTACACACAGCTTATTTAGGATCAGGCACACTTTGATATATAATAAGATATGATATGATATGATATATGATATGATGTAATCCTTATCCATTTGGGAAACTGCCTGGTGAGTGGAGCGTGTTTGGTCCCCAGACAGTGTCCAGATTCAAATCTGGCCCAAACAGGATGTGGCCAAATTGGGCCGACCCCCTACATAGACCGCCCTTGCTGTGGCAATAAGGAGATGGCAGTGGCAGCAAAGGAGGTGGTGGGAAGGAGGCGCTGGCTGTGACAAAAAGTAGGCTGCGGCCACGGCAAGAAGGAGCTGGCGGCGAAGGAGGAGCTTCGCGGCTCCTGACTGGGCCCTCTGAATTTTTATCCCAGACAGAGCCCGCCCTTTCTCCTCCCCCTTAGGGCTTACTATAATATAATATAATATAATATAATATAATATAATATAATATAATATAATATAATATAATATAATATAATATAATATAATATAATATAATATAATATAATATAATATAATATAATATAATATAATATAATATAATATAATATAATATAATATAATATAATATAATATAATATACCTAGATATTTTTCCCTTTAGAACAAACTATCTAGTTTTATATTATTTATTTTCTGGAGTAAAAGATTACAGATCTCTGATAGAGTCAGGAGGGATAAAGATGTTCCTGATGTTCAGCCTGTAATTTTCACACTTTTATGGAAATTCCCCCTTGAACCCATTAACATTTACAGCATGGTAACACTGATTCAAGCGTATATTGGGGTCAGCAGCATTAAATAATAATGATGTGATAGCATAGGCCAGATGAGCATTACATATGCCAAAGATTAGCATCGATCTGCAAAAAACAAATAGGTCAAAACAACTCCCACTCACTGCTCCCACTAGACACTTGGTTAACAACGTGCTGGTTTGTATTGCCTATCTCAGTCACTCATGATTTGTCTATGGATACACTTAAGCAGCTGGTTCTATTTGAACACAGTCACCACTTGCCTAATCCTCTTGTCACTTCTTGTCTCTTAGAAATTGCTCTATTAAAGCTCCGTGTGCTGAAAAAGAAGGGAACCCACACTGCACTACAGGAAAGCAGAAATGATCCAAGCAGCCATTCCAGTGGCAACATTGCATCAAAGAAGGCCTTTAATTAGCAGATCAGGAGGGAAGAAAATTGATTCTGCCTGTATTTGTTACAGACAGATGAGACTGAGGCTAAGCAGACAGGGGCCATTTATTCATTAAAATGGAAAGTGTCTTCTCTAACCTTGCTGTTGTCCCCAGGCAGACACTAAGCCTCTAAGTGTTTGGGCAGTTCTACAAGGTAGAGGCAAACATAGGAGAACATATGAGAGGCTAAATCTTCCCTAGTCGTTAAAGGATAGATCAACTTTGAACTCTAACATCTGAAGGGGAAAGCAAATTAAATCACTGTTACCATTGGGATGTTATGGGATTCTTTCTTTCATAGAATCATAGAATCCTAGAGTTGGAAGGGGCCATACAGGCCATCTAGTCCAACCCCCTGCTCTACGCAGGATCAGCCCAAAGCATCCGAAAGCAGCCAAGAAAAGTGTGTATTCAACCTTTGCTTGAAGACGGCCAGTAAGGGGGCGCTCACCACCTCCTTAGGCAGCCTATTCCACTGCTGAACTACTCTGACTGTGAACATTTTTGCCCTGATATCTAGCCTATATCGTTGTACTTGTAGTTTAAACCCATTACTGCATGTCCTTTCCTCTGCAGCCAACGGAAACAGCATCCTGCCCTCCTTTCAAATACTTAAATAGGGCTATCATGTCCCCTCTCAACCTCCTTTTCTCCAGGCTGACCATTCCCAAGTCCCTCAACCTATCTTCATAGGGCTTGGTCCCTTGGCCCCAGATCATCCTCGTCACTCTCCTCTGTATCCTTTCAATTTTATCTACGTCCTTCTTGAAGTGAGGCCTCCAGAACTGCACACAGTACTCCAGGTGTGGTCTGACCAGTGCCGTATACAATGGGACTATGACATTTTGTGATTTTGATGTGATGCCCCTGTTGATACAGCCCAAAATGGCATTCACCTTTTTTACCGCTGCATCACACTGCCTGCTCATGTTTAGTTTACAATCCACAAGTACCCCAAGGTCTCGTTCACACACAGAGTGTTACCTAGAAGCGTATCCCCCATCCAGTAGGCATGCTTTTCATTTTTCTGACCCAGATTCAGAACTTTACACTTATCTTTATTAAATTGCATCGTTCTCATTTGCCCATTTTTCCATTGTGTTCAGACCTCTTTCAGGCTGTGAATCTTCGTCTTCTCATCATGCACTAGGGCAGGTTCTGAGCAAACTTGGACTAGCAGCAGCGGAGGAAGCTGTAGTGTGCAGTGTGTTAACTATGGTATGGGAGTGCGTGTGCGTGAGAGCGAGCGGCAGCTATTTCAGGATAAGTGGCATTGGCCCTGCCCTTAACCCCAGTGGGTACTTGCCAAATGGCTGGGAGGGAGGGTGAAGGTCAGAGCCCAGTTCCTCTTCGGTGGAGGACAGGTGCAATACCAAGCACAGGGCATGATCCATTTTGCTATGTGTGCGTGCGTGCCAGAGGGGGAGAGAGAGAAACAGCAGTGTTACATCAGGCTCACTTCCACACCTCGTTGAACTCTGTCTCTATCTTCTGCCAGTCCTCCTAATTTGATGTCATCTGCAAACTTGATGAGTAGTCCCTCCACCCCCTCATCTAAATCATTAATAAATATGTTAAAAAGTACCGGACTGAGCCCCGAGCCCTGAGGTATCCCGCTACTCACCTCCCCCCAGTCTGATGAAACACCATTGACAATGACTCTTTGAGTGCGGTTCTCTAACCAATTCCCTATCCACCTATCTGAAAATCCAGATTGCACTCCTTCAATTTATCCATCAGAACATCATGGGGAACCTTATAAAAAGCTTTACTAAATCCTTATCAAAAGCTTTACTAAAAACGACATCAACCGAATTTCCACGATCCAGCAAACCTGTTACTTGGTCAAAAAAGGAAACCAGGTTGGTCTGACAGGACCTATTAGAGACAAATCTATGCTGACTTCCTTGGATCACCAAATTGTCCTCCAGATGTTTGCAGATCGCTCCCTTTAATATCTGCTCCATTATTTTACCCACAACAGAGGTCAGACTCACTGGTCTGTAGTTTCCTGGATCATCCTTCCTCCCTTTTTTGAAGATCGGAATATTGTTTGCTCTCTTCCAGTCCTCCGGGACATCTCCAGTCCTTAAAGAGGTCTTGAAGATGATGGACAAGAGTTGTGCAAGTTCTCCGGAAAGTTCTTTGAGCACCCTCGGGTGCATTTCATCTGGCCCAGGGGATTTGAACTCATCCAGTGCAGCTAAATGCCTCTCAACATCCTCTGTGTCCATGTCAACCTGCCACCCAGACACTATCTCTTGGCTACTGCCACTCTAGATGTGTTTAAACCCTTTGACCTGTGAGAAAAAACAGATGTGAAATAGGCGCTGAGCTTCTCAGCTTTCTCTGCATCCTCCGTTAGAGTTTGTCCATCCGCACCCAACAGTGGGCCTACTGCCTCCTTTACTTTACGTTTGCTCCTCACATAACTGAAAAATCTTTTCTTGTTACAATGGGCTTCCCTGGCCAATCTTAGCTCACTCTCAGCTTTGGCCTTTCTGATGATTGATCTATAGTGCCTAGTAACCTGTAGGTACTCTTCTTTATAGCTCTGTCCTTCCCTCCATTTCCTGAACATTTCCCTTTTCTTTCTTAGTTCCCCTTGAAGTTCTCAGTTCATCCAAATAGGCTTCTTAGAGCTCCTGCAGTGTTTCCGTCTTTCTGGGATAGTCATTGGTTGAGCATGCAATAGCTCTTGTTTGAGTAGTGCCCACCCTTCACATGCTCCCTTCCCTTCCAGCATTCTCGTCCATGGTATGACACTCATCATGTCTCTGAGTTTATTAAAGTTTGCCCTACGAAAATCCAACATCCGTGTCTGGCTACAAGCTTCCTTGGCTCCCCATCTCAAAAGGAATTCTATGAGGACATGGTCACTTCCCCCTAGGGTCCCCACCTCCTTCACCTCATCTACCAACTCTTGCCTGTTGGTCAGTATTAAGTCCAGTATGGCTGAACCTCTTGTGGGTTCATCTACCATATGATAAATGAAATTGTCAGCCAGGCAGGTCAGAAAGTTGCATGACGCTTCGCAGAGTTTGTTTCCCAGCACACGTCACAGCACACATCTTTCTTTCTTTCTTTCTTTCTTTCTTTCTTTCTTTCTTTCTTTCTTTCTTTCTTTCTTTCTTTCTTTCTTTCTTTCTTTCTTTCTTTCTTTCTTTCTTTCGGGATGACACTAATCTCTTCCTATGTGCACTGTTCCAGTTTTCAAAGTCCACTGTGATTAATTTAATATATTTAATTTATTCATAATTAGTGTAAGCTAAATGGAAAGCCAATGGAAGAATGATTGTAGCATTTTTATGCTAGTGTTTTTTTATTTGTTTTTACTTGCAATTTATATATTTAAAAACATTTTATCCATTTTTCACCAATGGGGCCAAATTAACTTAAAGAGTGGGTGATGCAATTATCAATAATAATATTCATTTCAAATTTAAACTCAACCTCTGAACAGATCTACCATGCCAGCCTATATCTAAAAAATGCAGTTGAAAAGCCTAATTAACATACATATGTCCTAGAACTAAGTAAGTTGGTCATATCCTTTAAAAGAATCATCCTTACCAATCAGTATTATCACAATCTTGTCTAAATGAAGCTTGTTCAGTCTCAGGTGTTTGTATTTTTACTATAATCTCCAAGGACAGAGTTAAGAGAAAGATAGCCACTTCTGGCGGTGGCAGCAGCGGGGCTTAGATTTTGAAACAAAGGGTTGGAAGTAGTACAAGCATTATGCAATGACTGCAGATCTTCTCAACTTTCCACTCCCACCCCCGCAGCCATTTTTGACACTGGAAAAGGAAGGGAGTGATTCCTGGGGTAATGGGACCACGTACAGTAATAGCCACGTACAATGTGACGCTGCAGTGTGGGCAGGGAAGGGAGTGAAAGCACTCCTTTTGTCAGCAGAGCTGGGACTGTTGAAGAAGGGAAATTGGGACAGATCTATAGTCATTGATGCCTTGTGTTAATGGATTAGTGGTTGCCGTCCATTGATGATACCTATCCACAGATCTTCAGAAAACCTCCTTTAATGGCTTGACACAAATTTTATGCTTAACATAAAAAACGAAGTTGGGAGAAACAAGAAGTTGGGTGATCACAAACAGCTTGGCGTCATATCTAGTTTGAACTATAAGGTTGTATAATGTGGGGAACTGAGTCTAGATTTCTTCTTCACCCCTTTGTTTATCAGATCTTTAACTTTCCAATGTAAGTATATGTAGGACAAGAAAATCATGGCAATAGTGGATTGAATATATGGTCTTGCTTAGGACAGTGGCTTCTCCCAGATGGCTCATTTGCAAGTCCTTATTGCGAAATAAGCCTAGGGTTGTCAACCTCCAGGGGGTGGCTGGTGACTTCCTGGGATTTCTACTGATGTCCATGTGACAGAGATCAATTCACCTGCTATGGAAGGTGGACTTTATGTCACTATACCTAACTGAGGTCCTCACCTCCCTAAACCCTGCCCTCCTCAGGCTCCACCTAGAAAATCTCCAGGTGTTTCTCAACCTGCAGCTGGCAGTCCTAGTCTAAGTACACGTAAAGGTGTTTTATAGACAATGAATCTATATTGCTTTGCATTCGTGGTAGGGATTGGCTGAGTTGATGTGGTGGCACAGAATGTTTACAATCATCTCAGCTCTCAGGGGCCAATGCTTTCAGAATGTTTGCAATCCAATGTCTGCGGGAGAAGAAGAGCATGAGGCCTAGTTAGCTTGTTTCAAAGCCTCACATAGTAGGGGCAGTAGTAGCATGGTGAGTCTGGATGGGAAATAAGAAAGCTAAAGAACAAGTCTTAAGGGAAAATGCTAAGTATGCAAGGAGCTGAAAAACAAGGTCTGGAGGGACAGGAGAAATGGACTAGCTTTACAGTGAACCGAATCCTGCTAGTTGTGGTTTTCTGGTGGCAATGAGACCTAGCAACTCTATGGGAGCATGGAGAATCAAAGCAGAGAGGGGATGAATTTCATATAACGATTTTAGGCAAACTAGGCAAATCTCATACTGCAGGCTTCTGGTAATGGCAACCATGTAAATTTGATCCCCCCCCCCACAGGGTTAACTCAAGCCATAGAGCCACCGCAGGCACCTTTTTCCCTGCCATTCCAGCAGACTTCAACATGGGCTGCAAAAGAAATTCCTTTACAGCCTCCTTTGGATTGATCTGGGTGGTCAGTGCTTCCTTAAGTACAGCCAAGGTAGGGTGCAGAGAAAGTGCATCTGTATCCTGCCTTTAACAAATGTTGAATGGGCACCACACAGGATCTATCCACCACACAGTGCAGAAAGGGATCCTGGCCAGTGGTGTCATTACAAGCAGTCTCCCATCTCCTGGTTAGGCTTTGAGACAGGTTATACAGGCAGCTCTTCTGCAGGTCATCTTGGATCCTGAAAGCAGCAACACTGTTGTAGGAGGTGACAACAGGCTTTCTAACCTGCTGCCTCTTTCCCCATCATTGCCCCTCTCCGGTTTGGTGCTCCAGGCAGTCTCTTGGGTTTTGATTGACTGACTGATTGATCTATATTAATCTTGATTGATCTATATACTGAGGCTAAACAGTGGTCAGCTGAAAGGAAAGCCAGATAACAAAACAAGGTTAAATTGTCTGAAAATCATGCAAGCGGAAATCCTCAAATTGCTCTGTTTTATAGGGCTACCAACACTTGCAGCTATTCTGTGGTGCCTGGGACAGATAAAGCAGGTAATGTGATATCTTTTATTAACTCAATGTCAATGATGATAAATGCTGAAGCGCTGGAGCTTCTAAGAACTCTTGTTCTGGGAGAATTGGAGGCACTTGGAACTCAGGAAATTATGAAAACCTGAAGGCTTTTCTCAGTCTGAAATAGGTCCTGTGCTAGGTTCCTTCATACGTGTTGCTGTTGTTTGCTGTGATCAACGTGGCAACAGCAGTAGGCAGACGTATGCGTGTCTCTGTTACTCACTAGGGTTCTGGGAAGTCACCTTGACTCAATGTTTTCTTGGTCCCAGTTTCTGCAGAGCAGCTGCGGCTTTGGCACTCAGCCTTGAAGTATTCTGCTGCTCCAGAAATGTGATATAGCATCGTTTGTCCAGATTTTCCAAGGTCATAAGAAACAGCATTTTTAAAGCTGATACCTCTTATCCCCCTTTGGACAGCCTCACCATGGGTACAGGACACTGTGTTTTAATTCTCCAAATGAAGGAGGAGAAAAGGCAACAGTCGTTCCTTCACGGCTCTTCCTTCTCATTCCACGTATGCTTCTGTCATTCAGTCTTCTCTCTCATTTGTTGTGTAGTACACATCAGGAAGAGGGGCAGATGATTAAACTAGGGATGGAAGGGGTGAGGAAGCCATGATTGTGTTTTCTGCTTTTTAGTCTGATATTTAAAGAGTATCATCTGTTGCCTGAGAAGAGAAGTGGCATTTCATCACATTTCTTACCACTGCAGTTCTCATTTTACTTTTGAGCCACCGTGTTCTCTTCACACATAAGATGGGATCTTTCATCCTCTTATTCTAATATCTTGTAGAAAAACAAATTACACTGGACTCTGGAGCTTGAAGCCTCGTGGCTGAAGGCTAAGACCTAACCTAAGAATGATTGCTCCATGCATAACACCCATTTAATACTTAGACAGAATGGGGTGTGTAACAACAGTAGCAGTAACAACAGTATCTGGGATTACCAGGAAGCATAAAGCTTCTGAATTGAAGAGATTTTACATGAAGGTCAGGAGCCTGGCCTTCTGTCCCAGTTTATTCAACAGAGCATTGTCTTGTACAGCCCTGGAGACTGACTTCAGGAGGCCATATACTCCAAAACGTGGCTGCTCATAACATCAGTCTAGCTCTGGCTAGGTCATATCCCCCAATAAAAGTGCTTAAGACTAGGGGGTGGGTGGTAATAACCCAATAATGTGCCTTTTTAGTTGGAAATAATTTACCTTTCTTGTCAGATCAGTAAGTACTTTTCAAGTTAAACTGGGAGAAAAACAATGACTTATCTGGCCGGCACTCCAACAACTTGGCTGGCTCCCAATTGAATTCCAGATCAAGCTTAAGGTTTTGGTAATCACCTTTAAGGCCATACGTGGTTTGAGCCCAGTGTATCTGAGAGACCACCTTCCTGCCTATACCCCCAAAAGAGTCTTATGCTCCACCACCTCCAACTGGCTGTGGATCCCTGGCCCCAAAGAAGCATGTCGGACCTCAACAAGGGCCAGAGCCTTCTCGGTCCTGGCCCTCACCTGGTGGAACGAGCTCCCGGAGGAGATCAGAGCCCAGCCCAAACTTCCACAGTTCCGCAGGGCCTGCAAGAGGGAGCTCTTCCACCAGGCATTTGCTTGAGGCCAACCGACTCAGAACACCTGCTGGTCCCCCCAGACGCCTGCCCATGACTCTCCCATAGTTACTGTTAATTGTTATTATATTATAATTGTGGTTTTGCAATCTTTTGATGTTTTTTAAAGTTGTTTTGATGTTATATAATGTTCCATGTAAGTTAGAATGTTCTGTGTAAACTGCCCAGAGCTGCAAAGAAATGGGTGGTATAGAAATCTAAATAAATAAATAAATAAATAAATAAATAAATAAATAAATAAATGAATGAATGAATGAATGAATGAATGAATGAATAATAAATGTGAAGCATTATTATAATCCTGTGCATGCCTGTTGTTGTCCTTTTCAATGGATTTCTTCTTGACCCTGGCCTGTCAAGGTATCAGTCATCAGACAGGTGGAAATGCCAGAGTTCAGAGGCCCATGTTTCAGCAAAAGAATCTAGAAGCTTCTGTCCCCAGAACTGTCAGACTTGTACAATGTCTGTTCCACAACATTCCATACCTATCTGTCTTGCTGCTCTGGTTACCACATATTAGGCATTCATGAGCTTCATCTTCTTAAATGTTCTTTGCCTGTGATCTTTCCATGGTTTGGGGCATTACTGGCCCAGGAATAAGTAAATAAGAGAGGCAACATAAGGGGAAGTGAGTGCCTGACAGGAATGCTCTCTTTCCCTGTAGAAAAGATGTGTCACTGGTTCTGCTGAAGGGGAAATATTACCCTTGTGGCTTAGACAAGAAACAGTCAATAGTGTGTAAAAGAGATGAAAGAGTCATTGTTTCTTAGGGATCTGAACACATTTCTCAGTGCAGTTATCTAGGACAAAGTTTATCCTAGTACAAATTTCTGTTCAGAATAAAGTCAATAACTGGGCACTCCCCCATAATATGTGGTGCTGGTTCTAATTACATTGTCAATATTTTGGGGTGTTTGTGCTTTTGAAATAACCTTAGAATTCCCCCATGGGTTATTATATTTAGTTTTTGCCAAATTAAGTCTTAATTTTAGATTAATTGAAGATTCCTTTACAGAGAAGAGTAGATGCCCTTCTCTAATGTGCATGAACTGAGGCTCTACGTTCTCTCTTCCCTCTTCAGGAAAACATTCTAGATCACAAATTTCCAGTGAGTTTATTTGGAATTGTGGAAGCTCTGAAGTGGAACAGCTGTTGAGGTGTATCATTAGAAACATGTTTGCATATCCTTTTCTGTCCTGAACCACAGTTAGACATTTGGCTGAACCTGAATCTATGTGGGTCACAGTAAACACCTAAGGTGCATCCAATGGGAATTTATGAATTTCATTTTTGTCTTTCATCATGATGCTTAGCCCAGTTAAAACAGAATTTAAGCCAATCAACTTGGATAGCATTATCAACGTTTTAGTCTATGCACTCTGGAGCAATAAATGTTGTTAGTTGTCATGGAATCCATTCCTCTTAAATAAAACAGTAAGCCCACTGGAGGCTTTGCACCTGCCGATTCGTCCCTCACTTGACTGGCTGGAGCTCCAGCCTGTTCGGAGGCACGCAGCACCTCCCGACCCACCCACCCCAAACCAGCAGCCCAGTTTGCACTCTGCCCTGGTGCCCACAGCCTGCCGCCCAAAAACACTCTGCCACCAAGGCTGTCCCAAAGCCGCTTCCCGCCCCCAGTACAGGGCCGCCACCCTGAGGAAACACACACCCGAGGCCTCGACCGAGGAGAGCAGCCAAATGGCGAGCCACGGCGCCCGGCCACCTAGGGAACCCCGCCATGGACCAGCTCCACCCCCAGTGAGCCACTGTTGCTGCTCCGGGCTGTCCCGCCACTCCAGCCTGCCCCACCTCTGTGGGACCCAAGGACAGGCCCACACCCCGGGATGGCTGCATGGCCACGTACACGCTGACCTGTGGACCGTCGCACACGACACGGTGAGGGCAGGCTGCGAGGCCACGATGAGACGGGTCCGGATCCCATACAGTGGGGGGGGGGTAGAAGCCGGTGCTTGGGGGGGCCGGGGGAGAAGCCTTTGCTGCGGGGAAAAAGGCACCCTGCTTCTTTCCCCGTGCTGAAGATGGAGCCGAGGGGGGAGGGGGAGGGGGCAGCAGGGGGATGGGCGGCAGTGGGAAGGCTGCCTGGGGGCCTGCCACAGGAGACCACATGTTAGCACCCATTGTATAACAGTATAAAGGTAAAGGTATCCCCTGTGCAAGCACCGAGTCATGTCTGACCCTTGGGGTGACGCCCTCTAGCGTTTTCATGGCAGACCCAATACGGGGTGGTTTGCCAGTGCCTTCCCCAGTCATTACCGTTTACCCCCCAGCAAGCTGGGTACTCATTTTACCAACCTCGGAAGGATGGAAGGCTGAGTCAATCTTGAGCCGGCTGCTGGGATTGAACTCCCAACCTCATGGTCAAAGCTTTCAGACAGCTGCCTTACCACTCTGCGCCACAAGAGGCTCTTTGTATAACAGTATACAATGGGCTTTAAATCATATATATATGATTTTGTATATATATATACTTGTAGTTGCACTTGATAAATGGATGCTTTTACACATGGTGTTATGGTTACCAGTTCATAATTTACACTATTATTAGAAGATACTGTCCAAACAGTGTTTAGTTAGTAGAATATTTTATTTTGCTTCAGATCTAACAATTTGCCAGTGTCTGGAGCACTGGGGAGTTGTTTGTTTGATATATAGGGGAGGTATACAGATTTTGCTGCCTAGATGTGAATAACATTTTCGAAGGAGTTGGAAAGCATGTGGTTTGAAGTTTAGGCTATGGGATAGGCCAGTCATCAGCTGCTATAGGTCTGTATCCAGTCAAACAGTTGTTCCAATGGAATGGCATTTCCATTAGCAGAAGAGAGGGCAGCAATTTATGCCAGACTCCCCATTCCCACTGAAGACCTCCTCCCCTTATCCTCTGTGCCATTCCTGAAGGACCATTGATTCCCAAAAACAAAACTGGTGAGGCAGAATGGGCTACAGCAGATGAGAGAAGTAGGAAAGGCTCACTCAACAAAGCCCACAGATGATTGGATAAACCACTGAAGCTTGATTCAAGTGGGAAGCCATATTGGTCCGAGGCCACAGAACAAATTCTGAGTCCAGTGGCACTTTTAGGACCAACAAAGTTTTATTCAAAGTATGACCTTTCCTGAGCATGAACACTTCTTCAGATACAATGGCATGGAATGAAAGTAATCAGTTAATACTTAACAGGAACAACAAGCTGGATTCACTTCCAGGGCATTAAATTCCAATGGAAACATAGTGGGGTCAATAAATATGTCAAAATGGGAGAGTGATGAGCAGATATTTGTTTGTTTGTTTGTTTATTTAACTTATATGCCGCCACTCTCGGCCCAGCCGAGTTGTATAATCAATTCCTGATAGCGATTAGTGGAGACTTTGCCCTTATGCTCCCTAGGTCTTCCCTCTCAAGCATGGAGGCAACATACTGCATTCTCAAACAAACAAACAAAAAAATCAACCCACCATTCTAAGTTCTATTGCATTATACTATTCATCATTACATTACAATCTATGTGTTCAAAGCAATGACAGTTGTTCTTTCTCCAGCTCCACCTTGATGAAAGAGCTATCCGCCAATCATTCAGCTTTCAGCATTTGTCAAGATCCTAGGAAAGCAGGCTGCAAAAAAATCCCTTCTTAAGACAGAACCACAATGACTCCATTTAGTCCAAAAGCAGTACAGTCTTGATTGGGAATGACAGCAGAGCAAGCATCTTCAAGAGGGACACAGAACAGACTACAATGGGGAACAATGGGGTAACGGGAGTTATAGAGACTTGGGGTCCCACCCCTAACTAAATGCAGGAAAACTGGTTCTCATAAGTTGCCCCTTTGATCTATAAAGGCATGAAAACCCAGAGACTAGCTGTCTAGTTCCCAGGTTCTTACACAGCTGCGAAGTTGCTGGGAGTTGTGAGCCTTAACGCTCTCCAAGGTTAGAGAGAAGCATGACACTAGCTGGCGGGGAGCTTCAAAGGAATGCCTGGAGGTACTGAAGAAAACAGAAATCGAAACGGCAAGCAGGGAAGGATGAGTGAGTTACATTGTAGAACTCAAGCTCCCGGGGGAAATGGGAGCATCCAAATTAAGTTCCAGATGGTTTTGGGAAGGTAGCACATGACATTCAGTCTATATGTGATTTTTTTTAAATTTAAACTGTTAGATTTGGTAAGTGAAAAATATAGAGATGAAAAGGAAGATATAACATATGCTGGATAAGACCGTTTATGCACTGAGAATTTCACTGCCCCACCTCCCATGCAGGAACACAGATTGGGGGCGAATGAGGTGCACTGGGCCAAATACTCCCCCATGTGGGTGCAGGAAGAGGTGGAGCACCCTGCCACGACTAAAACTCCAGTCTGCAGCCCTGCATGAAACCTCCAGTGCATAAACGGTCTAACTGATACATGTCAAGATCCAACTTAATAATCTAAAAAGTGAAATTACAATAAGAAGTGGATTTGCAGTGATATATCACTGCACATATCGGTCACAAACATTTCAGAATGAATTGTTTCTCTTGATTTCAATGTGAGACTTAAGCATGAGTTTTAAAGCCTGGCAGAGCTCAGCAGTGTCACACAGCCTCCAATGAAGTTGCTCTGCTATGCTCTCAGTTCCTTGATGTAATAAAGCAACCCCCCTCCAGCCATTCCTCTTCCACAAGGGCTTAATTGATACCTTCAGAGCCTATGGCAGGGTCCAGGACTGGGTTGCAAACATCTCATATTGAAATGAATGGGTTTTTAAAGGATTTAATTTGACTGGGTCATGCCCATTCTGATTCTAGAGCTGGGCTGGGCTTCTGACTTGTGCTTATTTAGCAGCCTGATCCTGTATCATAAACTGCCACAATAGAAGTTTAAATCTCTGTACAGCACACCTGGGCAACTGTGCAACAAGAATCGTATTCCAACCACCTAAGCTAATCAGCAGATGCCTCGAAGCATGATATTTGATTTCTTCATGAAAGGTGTTTTTTGCTTGGGTCTTGGCATTGTCAGCAGTGCAGCTATCAGAGGACCAAAAATGGTTGGCATGGCAAGTTTGATTTAGTGGCTGTTTATGCTGAGTCAAATAACTAGAGAAGATGGTCGGCTGCAATACTTGAGTCTCTCTGGCCACTGATTGCTATCGTTCTCTGATACCTAATCATTTAAATGAAAATATTCTGACTTCTGCTTCCCCTTGACACAAATAAATATTAGGATGGATCTTCATGTGGCAGTTTCTGTCACTTGCTCCATGTTCAACTGCAAGCCTGTACAAGAGCAAGTGGCACTGGATTAACAGAGGCCAAGCTGGATGCTGACAAGACAATGCTTCCCTTGCCTTCTAGGACTACTAAAACTGAAGCCTAAGCAGAAAATGTGCATGTTCTTAGGGGCTTATATTAATACTAGGGGCAAAGCCCGTTGTCTCCAAGAATACAACGGGCGCTAGAGCTTGGCAGTGGGAAGAGGAAGGGGAGGAGTTGTCCAGTCTGTAAGGGCATGGGGTTGAATGTGTGTGCTGTGTATGTTGTGTGGCAGGTTGTGGTGGCGTGGTGGCAAATGAGGGCATGGGTGTGGAGATATGGGTGTCAAGAACCTGTGGTGTGGAATGTCCATTGAGTGTGGGAGAGGACTGACCTTTGGGAATTTTGGCATAGTGGTTACAGATGAGCTTTCCAGAGCCATGTCCTCAGATACGTGAAGGGAAAATCAGACTGGAGACTCTTCTTAGAGGAAGATTACATGGCAACCAATTCCTCCCAGTTCTATGTCATTTCCCTTCTTGTGTGAATTAGGCCACATTCACCGAAATGCCCCTCTGCCCTAATACACATGGGGTAGTCACAGTACACAGGTGTCCACCCTGCTCCTTCTGTCTCTCATTTTTTACTGTTGATAAAATGTTATGTGCCCACCTGCTTCTTTCATGGTTTCTCCTTAGAAGAACAGATTTTTGTACCCTATAGCTTACTACCCAAAGGAGTCTCAAAGCGGTTTACAAACACCTTTTCCATTCGTCTCTCCACAATAGTCAACCTGTGAGGTATGTGGGGTTGTGAGAGATTTGAGAGAACTGGGAATGGGCTGCAGTGACCCAGCAGGCCTCAGGTGTCTCAAAGCATTTTCCAATTGTCTTCCCTTTCTCTCCCCATAGCAGAATCCACATGAGGGAGATGGGGTAGTGAGCCTCACAGGGAAGCTGGCAACCCTAAGAGGAAGACTCTCTGCGCACAGCAGTCTTGACCTTAGTAAGGTTTTTTATACTGTTTTTGTTTATTTGCCAGGCCAAGAAGTCATTGCAGTTACTATGTGTCTCCAGACATTTACTTGTTCTCTGTTTACAGTTTCAGACTGTAAATATTTATTTACAGATGAAACAGGAGACAAAAGAGCCAGTTTCCTCTGCAGAATAACGCTGTGCAGTGGCCTCAAATCTGCAGAGAGTTGCAAAGAAGAAAGACACATGGCTTGGCTGTGTCTAACCCTCGGTCAGAGCAGTATTTTAAGTGAGAAGGGGCTTTTCTGTGGCCTCCCTGTCAGGCAACTGTTTGGCAGAAGGGGAAAGTCCCCCCCCTCAAAAGGAAGGCCCTCAGGCTCCCCTGCGTTGCTCTTGGAAAGGCCTCCCTCCCCTCAGTCAGGGCCTGTCAGAGGCTCCTTCACAGCAGGCCTGAAGGGAGGGGGGAGGGAGAGCACTCTCCAGCCTCCTGCCAGCTCTGTCAGGGTTCTGAGGCAATTTACAGTTGGACATAGCAGTTAGGGCAGCCTTGGGGCAAAAAGGGCTGGCGCAGCCTGTCCAAGCCTCTGTTCTCATCCCCCTTCGCAGCCCTACTGACCTCCTCTCCCTGCAGTGGTCAGGAGCAGACTGGCAGCCAGACTGGGCTGGGTGAATGGAATTTTGGCCTGTCCTGGTGAGGGGTCAATAGGAAGGCGCTTTGCGCGCCTCCCCATTGGCTGCTTGGCCCTGGATGGACACTCGGAGGGCCCAATCAGGAGCCGCTTTGCGGTTTCTGATTGGACCCTCTGAGTTTTTATCCTGGACAGGGCCCGCCCTAACTCTTCCCCAGGTGGCCTTACCCTTTTATTTAACCGCAGGAGCAGTTAAAGATATTCTGTCATTAAATGGAAAACAATCTCTTACAATACTCCATATAGGTACCATTTTTGAACTGTTTAGAACCAGAATACAAACACCTTGGCTACTTCCTTTCTCTCTCTCTGTACCTCACACTCTCCCATTGGACCCCTATCAAAGCCTGATGTCATCTGATCTTGGAAGCTAAGCAGGGTCAGCCCTGGCTAGCACTTGGAAGGGTGATCTCCAAGGAATACCAGGGTCATGATGAGGGGGCAGGCAATGGCAAACCACCTCCAAACATCTCAAGTCTGGTTGCCAGACAGTCTTAGGATCTCCTGGCTACATAACACATGCCAAACAATAGATAACCTGACAATACATCAAAGTTTGCAACTAATTTTGCAAGTCTAGATGCCAAATGGTAAGACACAGACTAATATGCTGGCTCTTGCACAAACACACTGCATCCTTTAAAAAAGAGTCTTCCAGGTTCATCTAATAGAAGGAGAAGAGTTGGTTCTTATATGCCACTTTTTCTCTACCTGAAGAAGTCTCAAAGTGGCTTACAATTACCTTCCCTTTCCTCTCCCCACAACAGACACCCTGTGAGGTGGGTGAGGCTGAGAGAGCCCTGATATCAATGCTCGGTCAGAACAGCTTTATCAGTGCTGTGGCGAGCCCAATGTCACCCAGCTGGCTGCATGTGGGGGAACGTGGAATTTAACCCGGTTCGCCAGATTAGAAGTCTGTACTCCTAACCACTATGCCAAACTGACCTTAAATTTTCTTAAGAAAGGGTGGTAATTTCTGCCAATTCCCCCCTCCTACTGCAGTTCACTGACCCTCCTTTTGTTGTTTCTGGGTGTCAGCAGATGGCTGGGGAAGCAATGTGTCAGCCTACAATAGGAAGAAGAAACTGGTGAAAACTGTTACTCCCTCTTCACAAAAATGCCCTTAAGTCTCCTGAGCTACATGTTGGATACAGGCCACTGTCTATAAAATGCATTTTGCCATCTCATGTTCCAGCCTCTCTCTTGCTTAGCAAAAGCCAATTGCCTACACAAAGCTTACTTGGAAGGGCAGCTAACATTGCATTTAATAGGCACTTCAAACATTTGATCATATTTCTCCTGAGTGTATTTAATATCTGCTAGTAGGCTTGGTCTGATCGAAAAGCCTGCATTACTGGGGGAGGGAGGGGTATAGGGAGAAAGGTTGTAAAAAGATGATGCAGGCAAGCAATCACTTCTAAATGCCTTTTTGGAAATGGGCAGGTGAGTACCAATCTACTGCCTCCTGCATTATTTCTCTCCTGCCCACCCCCCAGCCAGCCATCTCAATTACCAGTGGTGTGTTTCTCTAGAGCAGGAGTAGTCAAAATGCGGCCCTCCAGGTGTCCATGGACTACAATTCCCATGGGAATTGTAGTCCATGGACACCTGGAGGGCCGCAGTTTGAATACCCCTGCTCTAGAGGCATTAAAGCAGTTATCCTAAACATGTCTGAGAAATGCCAGAAGCAGATTTGGGTTTCAGCTTCATCATTCCAAAGCCAATCTGTAAAAAATAATACATGTAAGAGGAACACTTAAAAGCATCTCCAGTCAATTACAGGAGAGTCTGTAAACGTTTGTCTTCCTGTTATAGGAAATCTAACCCATCTTGGACTATGCAGCATCCATACAAATCTGCAATGAATTTTAAAGAGATGGACTTTTGAGGAGATGAGACCAGTCCCAACTGTTCAAAAATCAAGACCCATCACAAGTGCTTGATCCTTTGGCTTGGTTTGAGGAACCATGGCCACAAGCAGCGGTCACTGGTCATTTTCTGCCCTCACCAAAGGGAACAGAATATGTCATGTGAGGGTCTAATCCATCCTCCAGCAGTATTTATGACACAAGGGGTAAAAACACTTCCTCCCCATGTTCTTTTCCCTGTGTGTGTCATCCAAGGAGTTTAATTGACTGGGAAGACAAAATTCAACTTAGAATCATAGAATCATAGAATCATAGAGTTGGAAGGGGCCATACAGGCAATCTAGTCCAACCCCCTGCTCAACGCAGGATCAGCCCAAAGCATCCTAAAGCATTCAAGAAAAGTGTGTATCCAACCTTTGCTTGAAGACTTCCAGTGAGGGGGAGCTCACCACCTCCTTAGGCAGCCTATTCCACTGCTGAACTACTCTGACTGTGAAAAGCTTTTTCCTGATATCTAGCCTATATCGTTGAACTTGAAGTTTAAACCCATTACTGCGTGTCCTCTCCTCTGCAGCCAGCAGAAACAGCATCCTGTCCCCCTCCAAGTGACAACCTTTCAAATACTTAAAGAGGGCTATCATGTCCCCTCTCAAGAGCCAGTTTGGTGTAGTGGTTAGGAGTGCGGACTTCTAATCTGGCGAGCTGGGTTCGATTCTGCGCTCCCCCACATGCATCCAGCTGGGTGACCTTGGGCTTGCCATGGCACTGATAAAATTGTTCTGACCGAGCAGTGATATCAGGGCGCTCTCAGCCTCACCCACCCCACAGGGTGTCTGTTGTGGGGAGAGGAATGTGAAGGCGACTGTAAGCCGCTTTGACCCTCCTTTGGGTAGGGAAAAGCGGCATATAAGAACCAACTCTTCTTCTTCTTCTTCTTCTTCTTCTTCTTCTTCAACCTCCTTTTCTCCAGGCTGAACATTCCCAAGTCCCTCAACCTATCTTCATAGGGCTTGGTCCCTTGGCCCCAGATCATCTTTGTCGCTCTCCTCTATACCCTTTCAATTTTATCTACATCCTTCTTGAAGTGAGGCCTCCAGAACTGCACACAGTACTCCAGGTGTGGTCTGACCAGTGCCGTATACAATGGGACTATGACATCTTGTGATTTTGATGTGATGCCCCTGTTGATACAGCCCAAAATGGCATTTGCCTTTTTTACCGCTGCATCACACTGCCTGCTCATGTTTAGTTTACAATCCACAAGTACCCCAAGGTCTCGTTCACACACAGTGCTACCTAGAAGCGTATCCCCCATCCAGTATTCATGCTTTTCATTTTTCTGACCCAGATGCAGAACTTTACACTTATCTTTATTAAATTGCATTGTTCTCATTTGCCCATTTTTCCATTGTGTTCAGATCTCGTTGAACTCTGTCTCTATCTTCCGGAGTATTTGCCAGTCCTCCCAATTTGGTGTCATCTGCAAACTTGATGAGTAGTCCCTCCACCCCCTCATCTAGATCATTAATAAATACGTTAAAAAGTACCGGGCTGAGCACCGAGCCCTTTGATTATATAACTTTGATTATATTGTTTTTCAGTTTCTATACAGTCAGGCTGACATTTTGAGTAGAGCCCACAAGTCAGAGGGGAGGGCTGATAGACTATGACCGTTTATGCACTGGGAACTTCACTGCCCCAGCTCCCATGCAGGAGCACAAATTGGGGGTGGATGAGGTGCACCAGGCCAAATGCTCCCCCATGTGCGTGCAGGAAGAGGTGGGGCAACCTGCTATGACTAAAAGTCCAGCCTGCAGCCCGGCATGAAACCTCCAGTGCGTAAACGGTCTATGCTTGGCAACTGGTGGGAGCCTAGGGGGGACAAGGGCATGAGGGTGCTGGCATTGCAAGCACCATGGCATTGCTTCAAGCAAAAACTTGACGTGACATGGCACTGTAGGAATCACCAGAAACTCTATAGTAAAACCATAGAGCTAGGTGGGGTCCTCTTTTTACTTTTCCATGGAAGTGACCTCATGCTGTGTGCAGCACTGGCTTAATTTTTCTTCTGATGATGATGCTCAGAGTGGCAGTGGACAACAAAGGTTGCTGGCAGGAGGTCTCACTATTGAGTTCTTCCTGTGTGGACACTCTGAGAGCTTTTTAAAATTGTCATCCTTTTCAGAATATTTCAAATGCTGCCTTGCATTTTGAGGGAGTCCTAATCATAGATATTCTATTCTACTGCTGCATTGAATTTCAAAAGTCTGTATCACTTTTTAAACCTTTGCCTGACTTTGAGAAAAGTGAGGCCTTTTTGTGGCTCCTGCATCAGGTAGAGGTGACTGACTGAATAAGGTCCCTGGTTAAGATACAGAAATGTACAGCATCATGGGGCTTTAATTTCAACACAAAATAAATATTTTCATAGTCCATAAAATACCTGCAATAGACTTATCTGGGAGCCTGCAATGCTTAGCATAGCCTGCTAATGCCTTTATCTTTCAGATACAGGACTGGAAACAAAGACTAACCAAACCTTGGATTGTTTGGAAGAGGAAGCAGTTAAATCTCTCACAAACATTTTGGCAGCTAGCTTTACTCATACCTTCAGGTAAGCTTCTTCCTCTTGGCTGTTTATTTTCACAGCGGGAGGCCACTGTAATCTTCTCCACAAGGTCTGAGAATACGGCCACATAGGCAGAGTTCCAGTTTCCTGCACCACTGTTGCAAATTTTGCAGATGTAAAGATAATGGGCAGAAATCACTGAAAACAATTTATTCCGTGAACATTGCCATGCTGAACTGAGCCAGTGGCCAGTCCAGCAGCTCAGCTTTCTGACTATCATCATTAACCAGTCAGATCAGAAGTCTCTGAACATTTTTCACAATTGGGAGCCATCCATTACATAAAGAGAGGGTGGGGGAAGCAAAGGGTTAAAATTCAGCACAGTAGGAGAGAAACAATACATAAAAAGGGGTTTTAACAACATAACAGTCTTTGCAGGTATAAATGGGTGAAACTTGCCTCGTTTCTTCAGTGCCCAGCCTTGGATAGTCAGATGCATTTTGCTCGTGCCAATGGCTGTTGTACCCCACCCTTAGCTATTGTAACTAATCCTTAAATCAAAGGATTTAGGATGCTTTAGGATGCTTAGGGCTGATCCTGCGTTGAGCAGGGGGTTGGACTAGATGGCCTGTATGGCCCCTTCCAACTCTATGATTCTATGATTCTATGATTTCACTGGGCTCAATAATTACTTAATTAGGTGTGATGCTATGATCTTCAGCCATATTACTTTCATCCTCTGCTATATCCCTATATTTAGCTATATGGTTGATGGCAGAGCAAGCAATGAAATCAGTGGGTTCTCCAAACACACAAGCTCAACTGACCAATGATACTGGTTGGATAAAAGGTTTAGGGAGCAGAAATCAGAGCACCAGGATTGTTTAAAATGTTTTATTGCATTGATTTTACTGCATTTTTCTATGTCTATTTCAACATGTTATTCACCACCCTGAGCCTCACAGGGAGGAGCACGTAGTAGTAGTAGTAGTAGTAGTAGTAGTGGTAGTAGTAGTAGTAGTAGTAGTAGTAGTAATATTTATTTATTTATTTATTTATGCAGATCACTTCTGATCTTCCTTTCTACCAATATTGGTAACTTACAGCTTTGTAAAAAGAATTAAAATAAAATAAGAGGCACCTCAAGGTCTGTTTTTCATAGCATGAAGGAAGTAAAGGTGAGAGCAGATTTCACAGGGAGAGCTCTTACCCACTACACCAAACTGATTAAACCAATACACCAACTCCCCTGTATTCTTAAAGGACTAAAGCGAGGAAGTTGCACTTCAAACACATGTATGCTTGTGTTAAACTAGTCATTTATTATTACTGCCTATCCAATCAGGTCAGTCCAGTCACATGCTCTCAGCTGAACCTGTCTCAGGGTTATTGTGGGGATAAAAAGGGAGATATTTGTTTGTTTGTTTGTTTGTTTGTTTATTTATTTATTTATTGGATTTATAGCCTGCAGCTCTCAGAAATCGGCTTGTGGTGGGTCACACAAAACAATCCAGACAATAAAAACCATTAAAACCCCAATTACTAAAATACAACAAAGCCCCAACAGATGACAAGAAAAACCATAGCCCTCCTTAAAACAGGAAGGCCCTTATGAGGGTGGCATGGGGGAACCAAAACGGTGCCAAGATGTTCAGGTGCCAATACTAGGGGGTACCTATACCATCTGCTCTATCACTGGCCCCTACTGTAAACCTGGTGGAAGAGCTCCATTTTGCAGGCCCTATGGAAGGCAGAAAGCTCTCAGAGGGCCCGCAGCTCCAAGATTTTCCTGTGAGGACCCTAGCAGCCGCACTCTGTACCAGTTGTAATTTATGGGTCAGTAGCAGGCATATGTAGAGCAGGTTACCAAAATCAATTCTGGAGGTGACTGTTGCATGGAATATCATAGCTAGGTGTTCAGGTAAAAGGAAGGGTGCTATAGTAGTCATGCCTGGCAAAGATGAAAAAAATGCCTGGCTGGCTGCCTTCTTGACCTATGCCTCCTTAGTTAGTGGGGCATCCAAGGTTACCCCCAAATTCCTGGCTTGTGATATGATGGACAGTTGTGTCCCTGCCAGGAGGGGCAAACGCACTGCCTGATACAATTCCTTTCTTCCCGGCCACAGGACCTCGATCTTGGAGGGGTTGAGTCTTAGGTGACTCTGCTCAAGCCACCCAGTCATGGCTTCCAAACATCTGGCAAATGGTTCCAGCAGGGAGATCCAGGCAGCCGTCCACAAGGAAAAAGAGCTAGGTATCATCAGCATAATGATGGCCACCCAGCCCATAATTCCAGACCAGCTGGACCAGAGGACACATAATGATGTAAAAAAGAGTAGGGGAGAGCACTGCACCCTGCAGAACTCCACATGGGAGCAGGCAAGAGCATGATAGCTCATCCCCCACTGTGACCCTCTGCATCCAGCCCTGGAGAAAGGAGCAAGTGTATCCATGCAAGGCTGTGCCCCGTATCCCTGTTCTAGCAAGGTGGTGGACCAACAACTCATGGTCAACCACATCAATGGTACAAGCATCTTTAGATCTACTTTGGGAGGAAAGTCAGGGTTGTTGTTAGTTGCGAAGTCATGTCCAACCCATCACAACCCCATGGACAATGATCCTCCAGGCCTTCCTCACCTCTACCATTCTCCAGAGACCATTTAAGCTTGCACTGACTGCTTGGCCAGTCCCTTTCCCACGCCATCCCAATCCCATGTAGGGCTGGAACCACCACAGCCTCCCCTTCCGCTTGCCTATTAATCTGCCAGGAGTTGGGTGGGACAGGTGGGAGGGCCTGTGATGCTGGTCAGCCCCAGCTTCACCACTGCACCGCACCCTGAACCCTCAGCGCCACTTGCCTCTCTGTCACTGAGTAGGCCAAAGCCACCTCCCAGCTGCACACTCAGAGCTGCTGTGTGACTTGGCCAGCCCCTTCTTTGCACCCTCCCAATCCCATGTGGGGCTGGGACTACCACAGCCCTCCCTCTTGTCCGCCTGCCAATTTGCATCTCCATTGGCCAACCGGTGCCATTGCTACGTGGGCTGGAGATGCAGCTGCTTCCCTGCCCCATCGGGATGGTGCCGCCTACAGCCACCATCTGCCAGGGTGCTGAAAGTGCCCCTAGACACCATTCCCAGGCAGAAGCATCCCTGCCATGAGCCCACCCATCTTCCCATGGCCCCAGGCCTCCTCTCAACCCCGGGGTATGAGTGATTGCATGGGTCGGTGGGTCATCCCCCAGCCTCCCAGTCACTCATGCAGCCGCTGTACACCTGCCTCCATGTCCCCGCTGGCAGCCACTCCTGTCTCGAGGGGCCAAATGCCCTGTGAGCATGGCACCCTTCTAAAGGGCCCCCCACTGCAAGGCTACTTGCTTTCCCAAGACCAGGATCCCTAACACACTGCACACTGCACCAGGTTCTGCTTCTCCAGGCTGTCCACTTTCCTCTGTAGTTGGGGGGGGGGGCAAAGGCTGTTCAAGGTCCCCATAGGGCCCTGGCCAACCTTGGGGTGCTTCTCCATGTGCCCTCATGAGTGTGGGGGGGGGATAAGGAGAATATCACTTACTCCCTTCTCCTCTTTCTCTCTCTCTCTTTCTCACTCTCTCTCTCCCTCCCCCTCCCCCCTCCCACCTGGAGTTCCTATTGCCCCGTTGTGTTCTGGAGTACAACAGGCTTTGCCCCTAGTTAATAATAAGTCACTGGGCCTGTTTGTGTGTTAGTCAGTAAAGCTGAAGCAGAAGTAGAAAGCACTCTGTTTTCAACTCTGGCCTTAAAGTGGTAGATTAGCAATGTCGTTCAAAAAGCTTGCTGTAAATCCTCATGTTGCCCATTGGCTAGGAAATGAGTGAATGCAGCTTATGGGGGTATACAGAAAAATCTTCTTTATTAGTGGAGGTGGAGGATCAGATATTTGCTCTGGAAGCTCTGAGATACAATAGTTCTTTGAACTCTGCGGATATATTTACAGTATTTAAAGGTCAAGCAATCTTTTCTATTTTCCTGTTTCCTTCAGACAGTTTTGTTGAACATTTTCATTATTCCTTGTGGTATTTTTCTCCTTCTTTTTCATTTAAGAGGATTTCTTTGTGCAAGTCGAGTTATTAGGATGTAGCAAGTGTGTGGTGAACGTGTTATTATAGTAACAAGCTTTTCCGCCTAGCCGATATTTATTCTCAGTTCTGGAAAGCTTTTCATTTGAATGGGAGTTTAGAAGTTAAGAATAGAGACGATAGGCAGTATGGAATAAAGATTGAGGGATGGAAAGGGATTCCCAGGCAGCAGGTCTTACATTACATTTTAATGCAAAAGAGCAGAGAGAGGAATCACTCATGCCTCTATTTAACTGCTAATCATAGAAGATACGAATCTTTGAATCTTATGCACATGTCTTGCAATTGTATCAAAAATCCATTGTGTTGTTGTCCACAGTTGATATACTGATGCAGATGTTGTGTACTCAGCACAACTGTGGAACAAAAAAAAAAGGGGGGGATACACAATTACTACTGAATTGCAAACACTATGATTGCAGATGGTTAGGTGACAATTAGGAGTAGGTTTTGCAGAATAACAGAGAAGGCAGAGTGAAAAAAATGACACGTATTGCAAATTGAAAGGATTAGTGAACATCCCATAAGATGGAGTTCAACAATATCTGATTTTGCTGGAAAAGTGGGCAAATGAGAACAAAATGCAATTCAATAAGGATAAATGCAGAGTTCTATATCTGGGTGTCTGGGCACAGTCTTTCAGGGGGCTTGCCCGGTCTTCTGAAGCCCCTAGGGTGCTCCCAACACAGTCCCTGCCTGGAACTCACCAGGGGCACAGCTGGGATAAGGGGAGCAACAGGAAAACCCCCGGAGAAGTCAAGTGGGCAGTAATGATGCAGCCTCCTCTTGTTCAGCTGAGCAGCCTAGGAGCTCCCATTGCACAGCGGAGGCAGCCAGAGTAGTTGCCTCTGTTGAGCAAAGCTGGGACGAAGGGCTCATCCAGGGGAGCAGCCAAGCCATGAGATGCTGAGGACCAGCAACGTCTGGTCAGAGGGAAGCCGGTGGAAGGTTGAGACAGGAGGGCCTGCCTTGACTACCAGATCAGAGGAACTGAAAGGCAAGCCACTTTTCATGGTAACCAGGAAGAAATTATAAGAAAGTGGTGTATAGGTGAAAAATAAATTTATTTACTAATATCTCTGGTATGATTCTTTATATTTTCAATATGTTCGTTCAACAAAACAAATTCTTCTTCCGAAGCATTATGTATTCAAGTAGCTATGCTCTCAAGAAATTAAATATATAGGGGAACTAAAACAGGGTCCGGATTAAGATTATCCGCTTTAAAGGTAAAGACCTTTTCTTCAGTGAATATTCCCTAAAATATGAACTATACAAAATTAATATGAATATCTATTATTAATAATGTGAATTAAATATTGTAAACAATATTAATATTACCCCAACTCTCTTCTGATATATCAACAATTGTTACTCCTGAATGAGTCATCACCTGTAAAATAATACAAAATATTTATATGCTTTCACGACAAGAAAAACATTTTATAATTTTAACAAACATAAATTAATTTTTTAATATTTGTGTGTATGTGTGTATACTCACCTAGCAGCCACATGGTCCAAAATTGCTACTTATCTCTTCTCCAACTCAGAGCAACCTCCTACTTCAATAGTCACCGAGCAAAAGGTGTTGTGTGTGTTCGCAAAACTGTGAAGAGTGAAGGATACATAATGGGAATAGGGTGTGCCAGTGTCTTCAAGTTTATCTGGAATTCAGGAAACAGAACAGATACACTTTAACTAGGCCTTCTGTCTGTTTTTAATGTAAACATTTATCTGTAATTTTTTTTTAAGGAAATGTAATGGCTTGTAAAATATTCTTTACAAATATGCAGAGAAATGTATAACCAAGCTGTGGCAGCATGCCAAATATTTCTCACTTCTAAAAGTGGTATTAATGAAGCTATCACAGAGATCTCACTGTAAGAACATCAGCACTGATGATGCTGCAGCTTGACTGTACTCACACACTTCCATGGGCATTCCAATACATAATGAGATTGCAGGTTAATGTAAAATGTGAGTCTATTGAACATGCAGTGAATCATCGAGAAGACGGGCAGGCATGTCCGTGCCTGACAAGTGCTGATTGACAAGACAACTCATATGGTGGGGGGGACTGGCCATGTGAGTCAGATCCAGGTTCATGCTTCCTAAACTTCTAAACAGCTGTTCCCAATTCTGTTGTTGAAAAAAAAATGAGGTTAGACAGAACAAGAAGTGGTTAGAAGAAGGAGAAAAGGGTGGTGAATGTATGGAAAGGTCCTCCCACCCACTCCCCCAGGCTTCATTTTTCCTCAAGAGCAGGAAGAACATTCACTGGAAATGCTCTGGTGAGTGGCAGTCAGCTGAATATGCAGAAAGAAATGACTCAGGTGTGCACCCCTCTGATAAAAATATAATTAAATCTATTGCCAAATAAGAGGAATGCATGAGAAATGTAGAGCCACTGCTGAAATTAATTCCCCATTGCTAAAAGGGAGCTTCAGGCTCTTATATACAATGTAATGATGAGAAACTTCAGACCTGAGGACTGCTGAGCAATGTCAGAGCCTTCTCATGCAGGAGAAACCTGTGAATTAGAGTCTCCTGTCCTTCCGAACTCTGCAAAACTCTGCAGGCTTCAACCAGCAGCTCTTGGGATGGGGTGGGGCCTGATATTGGGATTGTGCTGGCTCACTCATTTCATTTCTGGTAAAAACTGGAGGTGATGTCTGTAGACATTCCTTGATTTACCACAGGGTTTTTGTAAACTGCTATAGCATCCCTTTGTCACTTTGGGTTGTTTGCAGACATAATATTAGCCAGCTGGTGCAATAATGGCACACATTCCTTCTCTCCCATTTCTTCCTGCTAACACCTTAGGCACTGGTGGGCAATAAGGCTGGATGCCAAGCCTGCCATTTCTAGCAAAATCTGAGGGTTGTATTACCTCACTACTCTGGGAGGAGTGGATTTATAGCTATCCTACTCTTAGCCTACATGAGCCTCTTGTGGTGCAGAGTGGTAAGGCAGCCGCCTGAAAGCTTTGCCCATGAGGCTGGGAGTTCGATCCCAGCAGCCGGCTCAAGGTCGACTCAGCCTTCCATCCTTCTGAGGTCGGTAAAATGAGTACCCAGCTTGCTGGGGAGTAAACGGTAATGACTGGGGAAGGCACTGGCAAACCACCCCGTACTGAGTCTGCCCTGAAAACGCTAGAGGGCGTCACCCCAAGGGTCAGACATGACTCGGTGCTTGCACAGGGGATACCTTTACCTTTACCTTTACTCTTAGCCAACGTAAAAATAGGATAATTCCCATGGCACTTGGACAGAGCTGTATAAAGGGTGAGCCAGAAGGGGCATTTGATCTGGGAGTTAGGATTGGCAACTGGTAGACATCTAAGAGCCAGCTTGGTGTAGTGGTTAGGAGTGCAGACTTCTAATCTGGCATGCTGGGTTCAATTCTGCACCTTGGGTTCTCCACAGCACTGATAAAGCTGTTCTGACCAAGCAGTGATATCAGGGCTCTCTCAGCCTCAACCACCTCACAGGGTGTCTGTTGTGGGGAGAGGAATGGGAAGGCGACTGTAAGCCACTTTGAGACTTCTTCAGGTAGAGAAAAAGTGGCATATAAGAACCAACTCTTCTTCTTCTTCTTCTTCTTCTTCTTCTTCTTCTTCTTCTTCTTCGGAGATGGGTGTGGGGAGCTCTGTTGGCATGACAGTATGGTCACATCAGTTCCAGGGAAAATGGGGAAGTAACCTGAGTTTTCTCTGGGGCTGTTTCCGTACAGAGGAGGGAAACACGTATGACCTCCTGCTTACAAACACAGGATGGTAAAACTTGTATTTCCAGCCCTTCATATGGGAGACCCCTCCAGCATTTTCCCTCTGCCCCGTTGTAGCTTTTTGCAAAACAAACTTCTCCCCTTGCTCCTTGGCTTGTCAATCACATCAAGTCACCAATCACAGCACAGCAGTCCTCTCATGCACTGAAACTTTCTCTGCCCAAGGCCCAAAATTAATTTTTTTTGCAATGTGGCAATGCCACAACACAGATGCAGTGCCCTAACACTGCTGAGCTGGCTCCTATTCAGAGATGCAGCCAGTTGGAGCCTGGAGTCCAATAATGCCTGCAGAGTTATCAAAATGATGGGAGGTGTGGGCTGCATCACAAATGCTATCCCTAGGCCTTATGTGGTGCAGTCCTGGATTAGGTGGTGCTGGTTTCAAGTTAGAAAAGTTAGAAAAACCATTTGAGAAGAAGGAAAAAGTGGCATGCTTTCTGAGGAATAAGCTCCACTGACTAGACTCGTGTAGGAGTCTTATAGGTATCATGGGAAGTCTTAGGACTTCCAGCCATAAGATTATCCCCAGTAGCTTTCAGGTTTGGATGAAAATCATAGTGATTTGGAAAATTCCAAGAGCATTGCCATGATGCCACACTGTCACTTCTGTATGCGTATCTGTAGTGTTATCACAGTATTGCTGCCATGCTGCTTTTCCCGTTTATTTTTGTTCCCTCTTCTTCACCAATCAATACCAGGAGCTTGGAGCAGCAGAAGTCCAGCATTGTGAGGTCTTCCACTATAACCCTAGGTAGTCTCTGTTTGAGAATATAAACCCAGCAGTTAATAAAATGTTTCTCCAGCGCCAAATGGAATGTGTCAGAACTTAAAAGGCTAACAGCAGGGAGAAAAGACAGAAGTCTTTCTATTAATAAAACCAGAGATGAGTTTAGATGATGCCCTAGGTATCAACAGAACCAAATTGGGTAGTAATACCTAATGGTTGGAGGGCAAGAAACTTTCATAAATAAAGTCCCATTCCAGCTCATCTTCCTCTAGTTAAAGAATCCTTCTCTTTGATGGTTGAATTTGGTATTCTTCAAAGTAGAAAGAAATTGTATTTTCTGCAAATAAAGTGTAATATTTTTAATTCAATCCCATCAAAATATCACAAAAGAGTCCAAAAAGTTAGTAAATTGACACCATTGGTGAACAATTGATTCAATTAGTATTTCTGAAATAAAGATCATGAAACCCTGAAGGCATGCAGGAATACTCCATGGGGTCTAACAGACAGAAGGCAAACTCTTTGTGTCCCCATTTGGAGAATGTGAAAATGAGGCCTGAATAGTTTTACTGGCACAGAGGAAGGGGATGGAATTTATTTCCCTTTCTTTCCACCCTCCTCAGTGCAATCCAAAACCAAGTTGCACCTTCTAAATCCACTGAGAGTCCAAACAGAGTCATCAGAGTTATTTAAGGTATAAAATAAAATTAGTTTTCCAATGCAAAGTATTTTATTATATTGTAGGGCATCAGGGAAGAAGGGGGGGCACAATAGGGTATAAAAGCCAAATTAACATCAGCAATAACAACAATAATAGATGCTGCTGAATGCCAAGACATCATTTCTGGTGCAACCTGGAATTGAGCTCATTACATTAGGGCAAACACTAGAGCATTGCCTGATGTGATTGTTTCAATTGTGACATGACAATATCAATTAAATTATTGTGTTTGGAGCAGATGCCAGACCATTGCCAGCAAGGCAGTGACATCATTTCCACATTGCTCCAAAACTGACATCACCTGTAATGTCACTGGGCTCTATGTGTCATGGTAAGCTTTTTCTACTTCTATGCACAACTCTGAATGCTTTTCCCATTCTTGTTCAGCTGTTCTCTGGCTAGAAGTTATTCCCCAACAAGGAAGATTTTTGCTGTCTTTGAAGCAACAGCCCTTCCGATCAAGGATTGAGAGATTTTAACCTGCAATAGGGCCCTATAAAACCAGTTACCCTATCCTCTGAGATCTTGCAGGTCCCATCAAACAATACTTACATTTTATTTAAACTTGTATTTAAAGTTTAGCTGATGTGGTTCTTGCTTTGTTTTTCTCCAGGATGGAGGCCTCCATGGGACATGGGTGGCTTGCTGCACACTTTAAAGGAGGATGTCTGAAACACAGCAGATGCTACACAGCCAGCATGGTGCAGTGGTTAAGAGCAGTGGTCCCTAATCTGGGGAACTAGGTTTGATTCCCCACTCCTCCACATGCAGCCAGCTAGGTGACCTCAATCTAGTCATAGTTCTCAGAGCTCTCTCAGCCTCATCTACCTCATAGAGTGTCTGTTGTGGGGAGAGAAAGGGTAGGTGATTGTAAACCTCTGGGTAGTAAAAAGTGGGATAGAAAACCCCTAATTGTTCTTCTTCTAGTATGAGAGAGGACTTGGAGGGTCCCTGAAATTTATAAAAGCCAAATGACACTCCCCAGGTTGCTCAAGCCTGAGAATCTCTGAATTAAGGAAACCGTAATGGTACAAATTCTCTGAAAGAGTTGCTGCAAATGGTAACAGAGCTGCAAAGAAGTGAACAGAGGAACAATGAAAACCATACATAGTAACTTGGCACCAATGACATGTACACCACTGGCAATATGACAGACTTCATGGATAAAGTGAGTCGAACTTGCGAGACACTGACAGGTCTGAGTGCTGTGCAAAGGAAGAATGCCAGTCTGTCTTTGGAAACATGTTCTCATTCAGTTGTAAAGTGAACATTAGCATGTCCTTGCTTCTTACTTCAGCTGTCACTGTCCCATAATTAAACCAACTGGGAATAAGTCCCTCCAAAAAGAGACCAAGGTAATTTACAATTCAGAGAGTTTCAAAAAGAAAGCTAAGACAGTCCCCAAGTCCCTCTGCCAGTTTTGGGGCTTTAAAATTACAGATTGTGTGTGAGGACATTCCTTATTTTCCATTTCAGTGTATGACAGATACTGATCCAAGAATCCTCATTAGCAGCAGTGGGCTTTGTCAGGAAGAGAAGGGCCTGAGTATCTATCCCCCTTTCTTCAGACAGGTAACTGGCATTGCCAGAACTGGCAGCAGCGATCAGCCACTACCTGTTCTCTGCTCTGCATGTGGTTCTTACCTAGCAGGTCCTAACTGCATGCCCGGCCCCAACTCAAGAATGTGAGGATCCAGCAAGGGAAATTCTCTCCTACCATTTTCACAAGCAACATCTGGTTCAGAAGGCCCTTGCAAGAGTAGATCACATAGATACACATTGAAAACTGGCATTGCATCATATGGATAAAATGGAGGACACTGGGAGGGAAAGCACAAAGAGAAATTGCATTGTCTTTTTTGAAATCATACAAGCTTAATTGTGTGAGTGCACTGTATAATAATACGATAAGTAAACACCTTTCAGAATTTTAAATTGGCAGCATCTCATTAACTTAAACATCTGTCACAATTGGAGTCATTATAGATAAATTATGTATGGAAGTAACCAGTGCCTTAGTTTTAAACTTAATTTGGAAACAAATATATGAGTATAGCTGGCTTTGTCTGTTTTATTGTTACCCATGTTAGAATCATAGAGTAAGAAGGGGCCATATAAGCCATCTAGTTCAACTCTTTGCTCCATGAAGGATAAGCCTAAAGCATCCATGATAATTAATCACTGCATACACTGAAATCCCAACTGATAACACTGCATTTAAAGATAATATGGAGAGGAAACAATCTGTTCCTCTCTGATCTGCATAGCCCAGGAATGCCTCATCCCATCAGATCTTGGAAGCGAAGCATGGCTGACCTTGGCTAGTATTTGGATGTAGTTATTGCAAGCATAAGAGCCTCTTGTGGTGCAGAGTGGTAAGGCAGCGACATGCTGTCTGAAGCTGTCTGCCCATGAGGTTGGGAGTTCGATCCCAACAGCCGGCTCAAGGTTGACTCAGCCTTCCATCCTTCCGAGGTCGGTAAAATGAGTACCCAGCTTGCTGGGGGGTAAACGGTAATGACTGGGGAAGGCACTGGCAAACCACCCCGTATTGAGTCTGCCATGAAAACGCTGGAGGGCGTCACCCCAAGGGTCAGACATGACCCGGTGCTTGCACAGGGGATACCTTTACCTTTACCTTTATTGCAAGCATCGCGTCCCAGGCCAGGAATTTGGGCGTGATCATTGATGCCTCCCTAACTTTGGAGGTGCAGATCAAAAGAGTAGCAGGCCAGGCATTCTTCCAACTTCGCCAGGCCCGACTACTAGCGCCCTACCTGTCCCCCGAACACCTGGCCACGGTGATCCATGCAACGGTCACCTCCAGAATAGATTTCTGTAACTCGCTCTACGCGGGCCTTCCCTTGTCCTTGATCCGGAAACTCCAGCTAGTGCAGAACGCAGCTGCCAGGTCCTCACTGGCACACCTTGGAGGGCCCATATCCAGCCAGTGATGAGGCAGCTGCACTGGTTGCCAATTGCTGCCCGGATCCGGTTCAAGGTTTTGGTTTTAACCTTCAAGGCTTTACGCGAGTTGGGACCCACATACCTGAGGGACCGCTTATCGCCCTATGCCCCCCGTAGAGCTTTACGTTCTGCGGGAGAAAATCTATTGGTCGTCCCCGGCCCTAGGGAAGCACGCCTGGCCTCGACCAGGGCCAGGGCCTTCTCGGTCCTGGCCCCTGCCTGGTGGAATGAGCTCCCGGGAGAGCTGCGGGCCCTGCGGGACCTTCCATCGTTCCGCAGGGCCTGCAAGACGGAGCTCTTCCGCCAGGTTTACGGTTGAGACCAGGCTTAACATCTACGCCCCCCCGGGACCTGAGGATTGGGATTAGACACGAGTACCATCAGTATCCCCTCTCCACTTGCTAGGGGGGGAATGGGTAGTTGATTAGCCGCTCTTGCCAGGTAGTCATTAACTATTGACAAGTTAATTGGTTTTAATGTATTTTATGGGGTTTTATACTGTTGTAACCCGCCACGAGCCGCAAGGGAGTGGCGGGAAATAAATTCAATAATAATAATAATAATAATAATAATAATAATAATAATAATAATAATAATAATAATAATAATAATAATAAAGCATGCAAAGGCAAGAAATAGCAAATCACCTCCAAACATCACTTGGATAAAGTTGTTGCATAGAAAAGGCAGAAGGGCTCTGGAAGGAGCTGGGAGATCCAGTTTTGATGCTCAGAAGACTCATCGGTTGTTTGCGAGTATATGTATAACTTTGGTGAAGGAGAGCTGATTTTGTTAGACAGGCATCTGATTCACTGTCTGCACAAATGGGGGGGGGTTTCTTCCCTCCTGGTTCCCTGTGGGTACGCCCTTCTGATTATAGAAATGTGCAACTCCTCCAGATTCTGTCTACATTACTGCCATATTGCAAACTGCATGGTCAAAGTGTCCTTTAGAACCAAATCAGAAGAATTAGTCTTTCTAGGAGATTAACAGAGTTATTGAAGTTGGTGGACTTAAAAGGGTGCAACTCTACTTAATATTGTAGTATAAATCGTGATCCACTGATGTTTTAAAGATTTTTGCCTCCTTTAGCTCCTACTTTAGCTTACTATTGAATGGTATAATGTATTGTCTGGGATGTCTAATTGTGGTAATTATGTCTCTTTTAGCATTTGGTTCAATGGATTGTTTATTGTTTCATACTTCAGAATAATAAATTAAGTTGCTTGTTTAGTCTTCATATTTTGTAAAAAAAACATGTCTGCTACAAAATTAGGAGAGGAGACTTTGGTAATACCTTTGTTATGAGGCATGTTTTTGAAGAAATTGAATTGAATTGAATCTCAATACATAGTGTGCATCTTCTTCAGTCTGGAACCCTTTGTGTCCTTTGATATGTTGATGCAGACTGTCCCATTCATTTTAATTGGGCGAGCAGATTCTTATATACCCCAGAAGGGATCTGCTTCCTCCACTGAAATGAAAATAGAGTTTTATGTACATATAAATAATAAGCAGCCTGACTTACCTGAACCATCAGGTTGACGATTGGTGGCACAGGCACCTAAGAAAAGTGCGAGGAAAGGGATGTGCAGGTGGCTTATCCAGAAGGTGTCCAGACATGTATGCACATCAGGACTTTGGGAGTGGAGACCGGGCCTTAAATAGCACCAAGTGCACTGGTCCAGCCTCTTTGCATGAAGCCTCTGGTGACGGAGGGTTATCTCACCTTTCCTCCCTATTGTTATGCATAGTTGTTAATGTTTAATGTTGGATACGCTGTTATGAGGTTAAACATTGTTTTAAAATCAGATTGTCACAGCTTGTGGAATGGCATAGGGGGAGCCTGTGTTTTTGGGGGAGACCCAGCCTGTGTCCCAGGTCTCCCAAGCTTAGGGGCCTCCTAAGAGGTGGCTGGGTGTGAGTTGGTCTGCCCAGGGGATGGGCACAGAACTCACACAGCTGGGTGGCTCAAGGTGGGCCAATGGTAGTGTGCCCCCCAGAGGCACCTTGAGTTGTACACTTCCCTGGGTAGGATCCTGAGGGCAAAGGAACTCAGGCTCCCAGCTGGGAGACAAAAGTGGATTTCTTTGGAGGCCAACAGAATTATTAAAAGGGGTGGTTTGGTCAGCTGACTATGGCCACAGGTCTCCTACCTATGCAAGACCAACACTCCTTGTCTGCGAAATAAAGCTGTGGCCAGCTTATGCCAATGAAACAAAGGAAGTGTCAGTGTCTTCATTGGAGCCAGGATTGCCCTCCTGCCTGTCAATATCAATCCAGAGCATCTGAATGACCGTTTACCTTCTTGTTTTCATGCTGTACCATACAGCTAGACATTTATTTATTTATTTATTTATTTGTTTGTTTGTTTGTTTACTTCATTTGTATTTCACCTGTACCTTGATTAGGGCCCAAAGAGGTTTAAATTATTCTTCTCTTCTCCATTTTATCCTCACACTAACCCTGTGAGGTAAGTTAGGCTGAGAGTGTGTGACTGGCCCAAGGTCACCAAGCAAGTTTCCATGGCGGAGTGGAGATTAACAGCAGGGTCTCCCAGATCCCATTCTCTCTAACCACTGTGCCATGTTGTCTCACAGGCAGCATCCACAGTTGAGGTAAGTTGCCCTTTAAGATGCATCACCCAAGAAACATAGTTATTCTCAAAATACACTGAACTAAGCCACTGATTTGATGAAAATCATAGGTGTCTGGAATGCAAAAGTAGGAAGCAAAGCAGCATAAAATATTGTTGGGAAATCTGAGCTTAGAGCATGAATGGAACAGGAAAGTGACTTATAGAGTTCTGTGAAGACAATAATTTGTTCATTGCAAACACATGTTGCAAGCAACCAAACAGATGATCATATACATAGAATCACAGAGTTGGAAGGGATAGGGAGGGTGGTATATAAATATAATAAATAAATAAATCCCCTGAACCATGCAGGACACTCACAACCCTATTGCTCATCCACTGTAATCTTCACAGAATCAGTCTCTCCTCACAGCGGTCCTGTGGTGTCCCTACTCTTTTTCTTACTTGAAATATAACTAAAGAACCCTTTTTGTTATGTTTAGCAAGTCTTGCTAACCTAAGCTCATAATGAGCTTCAGTTTTTCTAACACTCACTACAGTATAGAAATCAATTGGATTACATAATTAGAAGCAGAAGATGGAGAATATTTTTTCCTTCTGTTAAAACAAGACCATTAGATTTGTTAATACCCAAAATTAGAATAAAGCTGAAGAAAAAAAAACAAAACAGTCAAAATACAACCTAAACAACATCCCTGAAGAGTTTAAAGATCATGTAAAGAACAGGTTTACATTCAAGTTCAACTGAATGTGATCCAGAAGAATTATGGATTGAAACCAGAGATGTTATCAAAGAAGAATACACAAAGCGTTATAACCAAAAGAGAAGAAAAGCCTTGAGGGATGATTGATAAAACTCTTAACATTAGTTAATGTTATAGATGAGAGGCAAAAGCAAGAAGGGAATAGAAACAAAATGGAAAACCTAAATGCAGCTTTCCAATGATTCACATTTAGATATAAAGATAACTATTATAATAGCCAGTGTAAAGAAATAGAAGACAAAGAAGGAAGAACAAGGGATCTGTTCCACGAGTTTCAAGAAATCAAAGAGGAATTTAAATCACAATTAGTCATGCTGAAAGATCAACATGGAAATACATTAACTAAACAGGACAAAATAAAGAAAAGATGGTAAGAATAAACTGGCTAATCAGATGGGAAGAATAAACTGAAGTACTGAAAAGATGACAGAAGAACAGCTACAGTTTGAGAAAGTGAAGTGGGAGCTGCACTAAGTAACTGGAGCAGCTCTCCACAAATCACCAGGAGCAGATGGGATATCAATAGAACTAATCCAAGCCACAGAAAGAGAGACCATTAAAATCTTAACAACATTGAGCCAACCAATATGGAAAACAAAAGAATGCCCCACGGTCTGGAAATGCTCATCCTAACTGCAAAAAAAGCAGATGACAAAGGCTGCAACAATGATTGCCCTGTTGCATTAATTTCTTATGCAAGCTAAGTGAAGCTCATACAGTAAAGACTGCTACCATATATGGAATGTGAAATACCAGATGTTCAAGCTGGACTCAGAAAAGGAAGTGGCACTAGAGATCATATTGCAAATTTATGTTGGATACTGCAGCATACTAAAGAATCTCAGGGGTAAAATCAATTTGTGATTACAAGAAAAGTTTTGACTGTTTGGATCATGAAAAGCCATGGCTGGTTTAAAGGAGATGAGTGTGCCACAGCATCTGATTGTTTTGATGAACAAACTATACTCTGAACAAGAGGCCACTAAAGATAATGGTTCCTAATTGGCAAACATGTCAGATAAAGATGAATTTTATCTCCCTATCTGTTCAGTCTGTATATAGAATATATCATAAGGAAAACTGGATTAGATTTTGATGGTGGAGTGAAAATTGGTGGAAGGAATATTATCATTATTGGCAGAAAACAGTGAAGATTTGAAATGATTACAGACAAAGGTTAAAGCAGAAAGTGCCAAAGCAGGATTACAGCTATATCAAGAACACAAATGTAATGGCCACTAGGAAGTTACAAGACTTTAAGGCTGACTGAAAAAAAAATGAAATTGTTCAAGATTTTCTATTCTTTGGCTGTATCATCAACCAAAATGGAGACTGCACCCAAGAAATCAGAAGGAGATTGAAATTGGGAAGGGCAGCCATGAAAGAGCTAGTAAGGACATGTTTCTGGCAACCAAATTCAAGTTAATTCATACCCTAGGATTCATCATTACTATGTATGGGTGTGAAAGTTGAACAAAGAGGTCAGAGGAAGAAAGTTACAAAGATCAGATATATTCACTAGGACCACTCATTAAAACATCTCTTAAAATATAAAATATGTATTAAATACAAAATGGCAATTTGTTTTAGATGGTTAGATCTGAAACTGTTTCAGATTGCTAGCTCACAGCTCTACTGGTGCAGAGGCGATAAAGTGTACACATGCTATGAGTTTCCAAACACTTTGGAAACTCTTACAAATAAAATGGCCAGGATGCAACTCTCATCAATGATATGTTTGTACAAAAAAGCCTCAGCTGCTGAATATCTTTTGACTTGCTTTTCAAACGTATAAAATTAGAACAATACATGAAAGGCATCACAGTAGAGCAAATCAGCATTATAAGCAGATCTTTGACAGACATCTTCACAGGTCCAGGAAAAGAGAAATGTACACACAAAATGATTGTTTTATCCTTTTCCCCAGAGCTTTCAAGTTAGGGATGTGAGCCTGAACCCCCTCCCCCTTTATATTTCAGGAAGGGCATAAATACTGGTATTCAGTGGCATTTTGGTTAGGATTTCCCCAGGATTCCAGAATTATTTGAGTTCCAGTGGAGGGCTAAAGTTTTTCATCCAAATAATGGCCAAATTTCAGGGAAGCTAGTATGATTTGTCTAGAAAAGACACATCATGTTTCAAGTGAATTGGGCCAAGGGATCCAGTTCCATTAGCCCCTGAACAAGGTGCCCCCAGCTATCCTACTTTCAAGTGTATGGTCATAGGGTAGCCAGGTACTTTTGGCCTGGCAACTGGCAGAAGGACTTACCAGTTTCTTTGCTAGTCTTTATCTCTGACAATTCTACAGTGTCACTTATGGTGCATGCTGGAAGTGATATAGAATCACATAATTGGAAGGTACCTCCAGGGTCATCAAGTCCAACCCCCTTCAGAATGCAGGAAATTCACAACTACTTGCCCACCACAGTGACCCCAATTCCATGCCTAGATGATGTCCCACAAACCAGAATCACTGGCCAGTCTGGCCTGGAAGAAATTCACCTTCTGATTCCAAAGTAGCGATCGGCATTTCCCTGGGCATGCAAGAAAGGGCCACAAGAACCATGCAAGGATACAATACCTTAGGCCCACCCACATAAAATCCACCTATGTTCATAGAATCAGCTTTTTTATCAGATGGGTATCTAGCCTCTGATTAAAAATTTCCAAAGAAGGAGAACCTACCACCTCCTGGAAAACCTGTTCCACTGAGGAACCACCCTAATTTTCAAGAATTTCTTCCAGATGCTTAGCTGAGTATTCTTTTGAATTAATTTCAACCCATTGGTTCTGGTCCTACCTTCTGGGGCAACAGAAAACAACTCTGCTCCATCCTCTATGTCAGTGGTCCCCAACCTTTTTATCACCGGGGACCGGTCAACGCTTGACAATTTTACTGAGGCACTGCCGCCTGAACCCCTACTCCACTTGTTTTCCCGCCAGCGCCTGTGACTTCCCGCCACCCTCTGGGTGCGCTGCCGGCAGCAGCTGTGCAGTGCCACACTGAGGGGGAACCCCAGCCATGGCAGCTGCTGGAGAGCACCAAAGGCCAGCCCGAGGCAGCAGCTAGGCAGGAGGACGAGGAGGAGCCACGGCCCGGTACTGACTGATCTGCAGACCGATCCCGGTCCCCAGATCACGGGTTGGAGACAGCTGTGCTACCCAGTTTAGTATCATCTGCAAATTTAATAAGTATCCCCTCTATTCTTTCATCTAAATCATTTATGAATATGTTGAACAACACAGAACCCAGGACAGTTCCTTGAGGCACTTCACTTGTCACTCTTCTCCAAGAAGATGATGAACCATTTATAAGCACCCTTTGGGTGCGATCTGTCAAGCAGTTATTGATCCACCAATCAGTAATAGAATTCATACCACATTTTACCAGCTTGTCAACAAGAATATAAGTATTATTATTAATTCAATTTGTAACCTGCCACTCCTGGAAAGCTGGCTCATGGCAGGTTACATGGCAATCCAAATCCAATAAACCCCCCAGTAAAATCCCCATAAAGATCCAGCAATACAACAAATGTACAACAACAAAAGTTTTATTGGAAAGCTCTACTTATCAAAAGCTTTACTTAAATTGAGATAAACTATGTCCACAGAATTCCTCTGATCCAGAAAGGTAGTAACTTTCTAAAAAAAGAGAGATTAGGTTAGTCTGACATGACTTGTTCTTGAGAAGGCCATGCCGACTCTGAGTAATCACAGCCATCTGCTCTAGCTGCTCAAAGACCAACTGTTTGATGATTTGTTTTAAAATTTTGCCAGCTACAGTCATCAAGCTGAGAGGTCGGTAGTACCCCAGATCCTTCTTTTGCCACTTCCTGAAGATAGACACAACATTTGGCTGCCTCAAATCTTCTGGCACTTCACCTATTCTCCAAGAATTGTAAAAAATAATGGACAGAGATCCAGAATTACATCTGCAAGTTCTTTTAGTACCTTTGGATATAATTCATCTGGCCCACAAGACTTAGTTTCATTTAAAGAAACTATGTGTTTATGGACTACCCCTACAGTGATCCTAGGCTGTAACTCCAATGCCTTATCACGTGATATGATTTTGCCACATTGAGTATGAATTCCCTCACAAGAGAAGACTGAGTAGGACTTGAGCCGTTCATCCCTCTCTTCCTCACCTGTTACAATTTCATTTTCTTCATATCACTGCTAATGTGAAGGCTCTCTAGAACTTGTGCAAAAACTCTATGGTAGAAGCAATTTTTATCATATGCCATATGAGACTTTTCCATGTTACTGGTGACAGTGCTGCAATGCTGGTGTAGGCCTCCCCTACCATTGGTAAGTCTCCCTGCCAGCCAGATGATTGGAGGGTTAGGGAGGGTATATGTGTAAGTGAGTGTGTGTATGTGTGTGTGTGTGGGGGGGGTTCCCCTACCCTAGTGATTTGATGGCAACCCTAAGACTGGAAGGAACAAAAGAGCTCTGGAAAAGGGTCCTGCTCCCACAAAGGAGGGAGTGAAGGAGAAGGAGCCAGTCAGACCTGCAAATCTGCTAGGCCATGCACCTGGCTTATACTTATCCCATAGCCATGCACCTGGCCTGTTGCTGGTCACAAGCCTGGGAAAACCTATTAAAGGGAAAAAACAGGGCTGGAACTGTTTTGGAATGTTTCTGTAAATATCCTGGACCTAGGTACCAGTATTCACAAGAATCCTGAATATTGCTCCAGATACCTGAATATAACTGGAAATACCAAAAATGTAATTTTCAGATATATATTCATATGGAATATATCCAAGGCCCACCCCAAGGGCCAGCTGCAACCTTCTTGTCCCAAAGCTAGCCTGGAAAATAACTACAAAGGAAAGATAGTCATGCCTTGAGAAAATTTGTATCAGAGAGATTTGTATAATGAAAAAGGCTTTATAAATAAGTATGAATGAATGTATATATATACTCTGGCCTGGCTGGCCTGATTTTGTCAGATCTCAGAAGCTAAGCATGGTTGGCTGTGGTAAGTATTTGAATGGGAGGTCACTTATGAAATCTCAGAGTTATTACACAGAGGCAGGCAATGGCAACCATGTCTGTTCTTCTCTTTCTTTGAAAACCCTATGGGGATCTACAAAAGTTGGCTATGAATTTCCACCACCATATACATGCAGGCAAAAATTAATGGGGCATAATTTAAGAAAATTGATGCTCTGTGATGGTAGTTGGCTCATGCATGTTCATGATGAATTGTTCTCTTGATACTTAATAAAATAAGGGTTAGCTGTGTTTTTGGATAGGGAGAAATATAATTCAATGATACTGTTTTATAATATAGGAAGAACACAGAGTATTCTAGGACTTTTAGTAAATGTTGTCCTGCCCTTTACCTTTGTCAGCTGGATTCATTTTATGTATAATTCCAATTAGATGCTGTGAGGGAAGACAAAGTAATTGCTGCACCCAAGCTTTATTTAGTCAAACTTATTGTTGATATGAGCACATAGACTAACATTGCTTCCTCTGTTTGCAAGTTCACAAATGTGTTCTTCACTCTTCCTGTGACAGAAAAGATGTGAGGTAATAATCAGAACTTGTTTCTGGCTTAGTAATAGGCAAGACTTTGCAAAATGGTTTTGAACAGAAATTGCATATTTTAAATGATGATGGGTGACCTACCCTTTGCTCAGTCCAGTACTGGCTCACCAATTTTGGGTTTTTGGTTGAGCATTCAGATAGAATTTGTCCGTTTTTAAAGATTTCTATTATTGGTTCATAATATTGATATTAGCATGCTGATAGTGCTGAGCAACATCTGCCTGTAGTGCCCTGGAAACTGAAATTTCTAGTACCCAACATGTTGGAGAGCCACCATGTGAAACAGCAAGGAGAAGTTGAATGCATTCTTGGGGGGGGGATCTCCAAAGCATGGTACCATAATACTATAGAAATAATATGGTAATTGGTATTGATTAAAGTATGAATATCCAAAGTATATGAGCAAACTTATGCACCACTTCCCTTCCTGAAGATCACACCATTCTTCCACCAGAAGGTGGCTAGTAACCAAATTATAAGCACCCATGTTCCTTAAGGCCAGAAGAGAGTCACAATCCAAGTCAAGTGAGTTCAGTTTATCTTTTGCATATGTGCTTTCCAGGTAAAGTGGTGTTGGTCACCAGATCTGCTGACCATTGACCAGAATCTCACAAAATATGGTTTTATATTTTAAAGCAGAGAAGAATTTGAATGTAGCTGAGCATTACAAAGTGAGTAAATTCATATACCAAATTAGGTAATTATGAACTTTGGTAACAAGTTTTAAGGGGTGTTCAAAGTAATACACTCAGACTTTGAACAATCCTATTTTTAAATTTGTGTACTCTTAAGTCCTGAATACAGTGTAGTTTTTTTTTTTGATAGAGTCTATTCTAGTAAAATATGTTTTCTCATCTTGGCACTACTGTACCTCAGGCTCCCCACATATATCTCTTCCACCCCGAAACTATAGTTGCCAAGGAAACCATCCCAGCTGCAAATGGCACAATTAATTTAATTTCATCCTAAGAAACCTTCCAGCTGTCCCCACCAGGAAAAGCCATACATTTCTAAAGACACAGGCAGTGGATCTTGTGCACAGGGCTTGAGCATAGCTTTAACTCTAGCAGATAGAGTAGAGATTAAAATTCACCAAATTGATCTTACGTGAAGGGCTTAGGCTTGGGCTTCATCCTTGTCTGCTTCTATCCCTCTTCATGCTCTGCATGGCCACCTTCATCTTAGCCATTTGAGTTAGTGGTTAGAGCCAGTTTGGTGTAAGGAGTGAGGACTACTAATCTCGCAAGCCGGGTTTGATTCTGCACTCCCCCACATGCAGCCAGCTGGATGACCTTGGGCTTGCCACAGCACTGATAAAGCTGTTCTGATTGAGCAAGAATATCAGGGCTCTCTCAGCCTCACCTATCTCACAGGGTGGCTGTTGTGGGGAGAGGAAAGGGAAGGCGACTGTAAACCGCTTTGAGCCTCCTTCGGGTAGAGAAAAGTGGCATATAAGAACCAACTCTTCTTCTTCTTCTTCTTGTGGCAACCTCATTGGCTGGTGAAGCATCTGCCTCATATTATTCTGGATGATCTATGTGCCTCAGAGGAGAGGTCCATTCCCCTACCCTAGCATCAAGTGTCAGAATAGTTCCAGCCTGCACTCTACCATCCTAGAACGGCACAGCCCCAGTCCTCCATGGGAAGAGATCGGCGATCCTTATTTGACACAAAGGCCACAATGACACCTCCCTTTTATGGCACTTTAAGCAGCTGTTTGGATAATTAGGCAGGAGAAATAGCCCTAGGTTCATTTGCCATTCTGGCACATTACAGGTAACTGGTTCTTCGGTTTAAGCATCAGTATTTAGTCTACAAGAGCCTCTTGTGGCGCAGAGTGGTAAGGCAGCAGTCTGAAAGCTTTGCCCATGAGGCTGGGAGTTTGATCCCAGCAGCCGGCTCACGGTTGACTCAGCCTTCCATTCTTCCGAGGTCGGTAAAATGAGTACCCAGCTTGCTGGGGGGTAAAAGGTAATGACTGGGGAAGGCACTGGCAAACCACCCCGTATTGAGTCTGCCATGAAAACGCTAAAGGGCGTCACCCCAAGGGTCAGACATGACTCGGTGCTTGCACAGGGGATACCTTTACCTTATTTAGTCTACACTGTATTCATGCTACCCTTTTGATATGCAGTTCATCCCATCTATCCGTTGCAGTATGTTCCTTCTATCCCTTGGTCCCATCTCTAACTTAGCCCACATGATTGGCTCTTCTAAGTTTCCCTTTGATTCAAATACAAAAAGGCATTACCTTATACTGAGTTGCATAATTGGCCCTTTGTACCCAATATTCATATCAGCAGCAGATTGTCAAGGTCCTGGGTCTATTCCAATCCTGCTGTTTGAAGTCCATTTAAAACTGGAGATGCTAAAGACTGGAAGTGGGTCCTTCTACAAACCCATGATGTAAGACTCTGGTTCTTTCTGACTTTTAGCATTGCAGCCTTTCACCCTCCTCATCCTATTTAACTTGTATGCGGAGCACCTCATGAGAAAGGCGGGATTAGAGGAGTCACAAATTGGGATCAAGATTGCAGGGAGAAATATCAACAACCTCAGATATGCAGATGATACCACTCTAATGGCAGAAAGTGAAGAGGAACTAAAGAGCCTGTTGATGTGGGTGAAGGAGGAGAATGCAAAAGTTGGCTTGAAACTCAACCTTAAGAAAACAAAGATAATGTCATCCGGCCCCCTCAATTCCTGGCAAATAGATGGGGAAGAAATGGAGATAGTGACAGATTTTATGTTCCTGGGCTCCTAGATCACTGCAGATGGGGACTGCAGCAAAGAAATTAAAAGATGCTTGCTTCTGAGGAGGAAAGCTATGGCAAATCTTTCAATTTTATCTACGTCCTTCTTGAAATGAGGCCTCCAGAACTGCACACAGTTCTCCAGGTGTAGTCTGACCAGTGCCGTATACAATGGGACTAAGACATCTTGTGATTTTGATGTGATGCCCCTGTTGATACAGCCCAAAATGGCATTCGCTTTTTTACCGCTGCATCACACTGCCTGCTCATGTTTAGTTTACAATCCACAAGTATAGAATCATAGAATCATAGAATCATAGAGTTGGAAGGGGCCATACAGGCCATCTAGTCCAACCCCCTGCTCAACGCAGGATCAGCCCTAAGCATCCTAAAGCATTAAGAAAAGTGTGTATCCAACCTTTGCTTGAAGACTGCCAGTGAGAGGGAGTTCACCACCTCCTTAGGCAGCCTATTCCACTGCTGAACTACTCTGACTGTGAAATTGTTCCCCCTGATATCTAGCCTATATCGTTGTACTTGTAGTTTAAGCCCATTACTGCGTGTCCTCTCCTCTGCAGCCAACAGAAACAGCATCCTGCCCTCCTCCAAGTGACAACCTTTCAAATACTTAAAGAGGGCTACCATGTCCCCTCTCAACCTCCTTTTCTCCAGGCTGAACATTCCCAAGTCCCTCAACTTACCTTCATAGGGCTTGGTCCCTTGGCCCCAGATCATCTTTGTCGCTCTCCTCTGTACCCTTTCAATTTTATTTATTAATTTATTTTAAGCAACCCAAGTTCTCGTTCACACACAGTGTTACCTAGAAGCGTATCCCCCATTCAGTAGGCATGCTTTTCATTTTTCTGACCCAGATGCAGAACTTTACACTTATCTTTATTAAATTGCATCTTGTTCTCATTTGCCCATTTTCCCATTGTGTTCAGATCTCGTTGAACTCTGTCTCTATCTTCCGGAGTATTTGCCAGTCCTCCCAATTTGGTGTCATCTTCAAACTTGATGAGTAGTCCCTCCACCCCTCATCTAGATCATTAAAAAATATGTTAAAAAGTACCGGATTGAGCACCGAGCCCTGAGGTACCCCGCTACTCATCTCTCTCCAGTCTGATGAAACACCATTGACAACAACTCTGAGTGCGGTTCTCTAACCAATTCCCTATCCACCTAACTATCTGAAAATCCAGATTGCAGTCCTTCAATTTATCCATCAGAACATCATGGGGAACCTATCAAAAGCTTTACTAAAATCCAAGTAAACGACATCAACCGAATTTCCACGATCCAGCAAACCTGTTACTTGGTCAAAAAACCATTTTTTTTGTAGTCCATGGACAGCTGGAGGGCCAGAATTTGCTCACTCCTGGGTTAGAACATAGGATTTACAGGACTTTTTCCATGCATCAGTGAAAAGAGTGTGTATAAGCCAAGTTCAAGCAGCAGCCATTTTCTAATTTTTATATTCCCAAAGGATTTTAGGGTTTTGATGGGCCTTTCTGGGAGTAAAGCCAGACTGGGAAAAATCCAAGAACTTGCTTGCAGTGTGGAGAATGGTTCAGGTCAGATGATGCCCACGAGAAGACACATTTGTTCCAGTTTGGGGAGCTGTACTGGCATGGACTGCTAATAGACCATATGGATGTGAATTGTAAGGAGCGGTTGCCCTGAAAAAATGCATTTGATTGTCATAAGTAACATTCATCCCTACCTACCCCCATAATTGCCACATTACTTAGCAAAACAGGTTCATATTTCATTTATGATTTCTTTTGCAGTCAGCAGACTGTGTAACTGGTTAGTTCATGTATCAAACAGATCTTTGGAATATACATCATTCTGCTCCCACTGGCCAAATTCTCCTCCTGCTGAGAACAACTTTACACTAACAATTTTTGTTGCTATTGACACTGGTTTCAAAAAAGGTCTCCCCCCCCCCGACACATACACTGATATGAAATCATATTTAGAATATTCTATGGTGCATTTATGCTCAATAAAAGAGATTAGCAGCTCTGCCCAAGTTTTATTGGCAAGCTGGTATCTAGCTTTTCCTTGAAGGTGAGAGATAAATAGGTACACAATCAGTGAGATGTTATTTGTCCGCAACTTGTTGAAATGAATGGTTTACAGTGTATGTTAAATTGGCAGTATTGGAGGAAAGCTACTTATGGCATGATATTCTCGTTGTTTCTTTCTTGTGGAAGTTCTCTCTTGTGGGAGTTCTCAAATTACAGAGGTTTTAAGGATGCCTTCCTAGTCCTCAGGAGTTTCTCATCCCAGTCTTCTGACTGGTTTGGTGGTCTGTAGCAGACCCCCACAATAATACTCTCTCATTTCCTACTCCTTTTATCTTTACCCAAATACACTCAACTGAACTTTCATGCTCAGGTATCTGTATTTCTTCACAAGTATAAGGGTTCTTAACATATATTGCTACATCTCTCCCCTTCTTTTGAATAGATTGTACCCCTCAGTTGTGGTATTCCAATTGTGAGTATTATCCCACCAAGTTCCTGTGATTCCTATTAGGTCATAGTCCCCTTCCTCTATTAGGACTACTAGTTCTTCCTGCTTGTTTCCCATACTTAGTGTTGAGTCATCATAATCCATCCTTTGTGTGCCCCATGCTCTTGGTTTTTTAATTTTCTTGTCAGTTAGTAGTTCCCTGCTTATGTGCCATTCCCTGTAGATTTGCACTCTTCTCATCTTCAGTTCTTGCCATCACACTAGGTTCTGAATTTATGTCCCTCCCCGTTTGGATTTAGTTTAAAGCCCTCTTCACCACATATGCAAAATACTTTCCCCATCCTTTATGAGGTGCACACCATATTCTGATAGTAGCCCCTCATATTGACATTGTAGACCATGATCCAGAAATCCAAACCTTTCCCGATGACACCAGTGAGATAGCCAGTCATTTACTTGTATTATTTTTCTCTCTCTTCTGAAGTCATGGCCACTTACAAGAAGAACTGATGAAAACACAACCTGCTCTCCCAGGTCCTTTACCTTTCCCCCCAGATCCACAAAGTCTTTCTTAATACGTTCCATGTTGTATCAGGCATTATTATGTGTTCCTACATGATGAGAAGGGGTAATGATCTGTGGGCTTGACGAGCCTGTCCATCCATTCTGTGATATCATTGATGTGTGCACCAGGTAGGCAGCAGACCTCTCAAGACAAAAAGTCTGGTCTACGTACTTTGGCCTCTACACCTCTCAGCAGAGAATCACCAATTACCAGTACTTGTTTCCCTTGACAGCAGAAGACCTAGAGCTCTCACCTGTGGGGACCTGTGAATTGTTTTCTGGGCTTCATGGGGGCTTGGAAGCAGAAGACCTGGAACTCTCACCTGAATTGTTTTCTGGGCTTCATGGGGGCTTGGGAAATTGCTCTTGTTCCTTTGTTCCTGAATCAACATATTCAGGTAGATCCTGGAACCCAATTACTGAGTATCAAAGGGACAGACTTTTCCCTTATTTTTCTACTCCTATGTGTAACAGCCTTTCATTCATTATCTTCCTCTGTCATGCTATATTAGCATGACAAACTTCTAAAGTAAGGTTACCAGATGTCCTGCTTTTGGCAGGACAATCACGCTTTTTAACTATTTGTCCCACGTCCCGCAGCATTTTTAAAAACTCCTGATTTTTTGAAAGAATGCCACGGGAGTGACAGACCCATTTTTACCCACAGTTCCCCCATCCCGAGGGTCTGGGGAGGGGGTACAGAGGGGATGGGGCATGCTCTGTCTCTTTCTTTCCTCCCTCCCTCCCTCCCTCTCCAGCCGCCGCATGACCCTCACCAAATCCAGGGGAGGGCTGCCATTGAGGTGAGAGAGGGAGCTGCCCAACGGTGGCAGGAGGCCAAGGCAAGGCGTTGGTCTGGAGCATCCCTGCACGAGGAGGCGCTGAGGCGGGGCAGCGGTGGCTGTGGTGGTGGCATGGATCACATAGGGCTTTGTCTCGGGGCAGCAGGGCCCCACCGGTCATGGAGGAATGGATGCTGGCCTCCTCCTCCTCCTCCTCTTCCCAGGCAGGCACCGGGATTGCAGAGTCCCTGGGTCATGGCACTCCCCTTTCCTCCCCCTACCCAAGGCCCTTGTCTGCCTTGGACTCTGTCCCCAAGGAGCTGAGAGGCTCTCAGCCTAAAGGGGCAATCCTCCCCCCACTCCCCCTAAGCTAAGGGCTGCTTGGGAAGAGGGGGCTCCCTGGCCCTGCCCCCTCCCCATGTTCCAGGAGTTCCCCAGCTGGGCTCTACTCTCCTTACCAGGTGCCAAGGGGGACCCGGCTGCCCTGTCAGTTACCCTGGAGGAAAGGGGATGCTGGGGAGGGGATCATAGAATCATAGAATTATAGAATAATAGAGTTTGAAGGTACCTCATGGGTCATCTAGTCCAACCCCCTGCACTATGCAGGACTCTCACATCCCAATCGCTCATCTACTGTAACCTGCCACCCCTTTGCCTTCACAGAATCAGCCTCACCCTCAGATGGCTATCTAGTCTCTGTTTAAAAATTTCCAAAGATGGAAAACCTACCACCTCCGGAGGAATCCTGTTCCACTAAGAAACCACTCTAACAGTCAGGAACTTCTTCTGGATGTTTAGATGGAATTTCTTTTGAATTAATTTCATCCCATTAATTCTGGTCTGTCCCTCTGGGGCAAGAGAGAACAATTCTGCTCCATCCTCCATTTGGCACCCTTTTAAATACTTGAAGATGGTTATCTGATCCCCTCTCAGTCTCCTCTCTAGGCTAAACAGACCAAGCTTCCCCAACATTTCTTCATATGTCTTGGTCTCCAAACCCCTCACCATCTTTGTTGCCCTCCTCTGGACATGTTCCAGTTTGTCAACATCCCTCTTCAACTGGGTTGCCCAAATCTGAACATAGTATTCAAAGTGAGGCTGAACCAGAGCAGAGTAAAGTAGGTACCATCAACTCCCATGATCTGGACACGATACTCCGTATGATACAGCCCCAAATCCCATTTGCCTTTTTAGCCACTGAGTCACACTGCTGCCTCATGTTCAATGTATGGCCTACTAAGACTCCTAGATCTTTTCACACATGCTACTGCCAAGACAAGTCTCCCCCATCTTATATTGGTGTATTTGGTTTTCCCACCTAAATGCAGAACTTTACATTTCTCCCTACTGAACTTTATTTTATTCAGTTTAGCCCACTTCTCGAGCCTATCAAGATCATCCTGTATTCTGTTGCTGTCTTCAGTTGTGTTTGCTACCCCTCCCAGTTTAGTATCACCTACAAATTTCATAAGTATCCCCTCTAATCCCTCATCCAAGTCATTTATAAATATGTTGAACAACACAGGCCCCAGGACAGATCCTTGGGGTACTCCACTTGTCACTCTTTTCCAAGAAGATGTTGAACGATTAACAAGTGCCCTCTGGCTACGATTTGTCAACCAGTTATTGATCCAACTGACAGAATTAGGATCCATACCACATACAAGAGCGAGCTTAACATCCCTGATGACCACAATGGGGTAGTTACTGACCTGGAGCCAGACATCCTGGAATGTGAAATCAAATGGGCCTTAGGAAGTCTGAGCAACAATAAAGCTAGTGGTGGTGACAGCATTCGAGTTGAACTATTCAAAATCTTAAAGGACGATGCAATAAAAGTGCTACACCCAATATGCCAGCAAATTTGGAAAACTCAACAATGGCCACAGGATTGGAAAAGGTCAGTTTACATTCCAATCCCAAAGAAGGGCAATGCCAAAGAATGTTCAAACTACCGCACCATTGCACTAATTTCTCATGCTAGCAAAGTTATGCTCAAAATCCTACAAGCTAGGCTCCAGCAATATGTGGACCGAGAACTTCCAGAAGTACAGGCAGGATTTCGAAGAGGCAGAGGAACTAGAGATCAAATTGCCAACATACGCTGGATCATGGAGAAAGCTAGGGAGTACCAGAAGAACGTCTACTTCTGCTTCATTGACTATGCTAAAGCCTTTGATTGTGTGGAACACAACAAATTGTGGCAAGTTCTTAAAGAGATGGGAATACCAGAGCATCTTATTTGTCTCTTGAGAAATTTATATGCAGGTCAAGAAGCAACAGTGAGAACTGAACATGGAATCACTGACTGGTTCAAAATTGAGAAAGGAGTTCGGCAAGGCTGTATACTGTCGCCTTGCCTATTTAACTTGTATGCAGAGCACATCATGAGAAATGCGGGATTAGAGGAGTCACAAATTGGGATCAAGATTGCAGGGAGAAATATCAACAACCTCAGATATGCAGATGATACCACTCTAATGGCAGAAAGTGAAGAGGAACTAAAGAGCCTGTTGATGCGGGTGAAGGAGGAGAGTGCAAAAGTTGGCTTGAAACTCAACATCAAGAAAACAAAGATCATGGCATCCGGCCCTCTCAATTCCTGGCAAATAGAAGGGGAAGAAATGGAGATAGTGACAGATTTTATTTTCCTGGGCTCCAAGATCACTGCAGATGGGGACTGCAGCAAAGAAATTAAAAGACGCTTGCTCCTGGGGAGGAAAGCTATGGCAAATCTAGACAGCATCCTAAAAAGCAGAGACATCACCCTGCCAACAAAAGTGCGTTTAGTCAAGGCTATGGTCTTCCCAGTTGCAATGTATGGCTGCGAAAGTTGGACCATAAGGAAGGCCAAGCGTCAAAGAATTGAGGCTTTTGAACTCTGGTGCTGGAGAAGACTCTTGCGAGTCCCTTGGACTGCAAGGCGAACAAACCGGTCAGTCCTAGAGGAGATCAGCCCTGACTGCTCTTTAGAAGGCCAGATCCTGAAGATGAAACTCAAATACTTTGGCCACCTCATGAGAAGGAAGGACTCCCTGGAGAAGAGCCTAATGCTGGGAGCGATCGAGGGCAAAAGAAGAAGGGGACGACAGAGAATGAGGTGGCTGGATGGAGTCACTGAAGTAGTCGGTGCAAACTTAAATGGACTCCAGGGAATGGTAGAGGACAGGAAGGCCTGGAGGATCATTGTCCATGGGGTCGCGATGGGTCGGACACGACTTCGCACATAACAACAATAACAACAACCACATTTTACCAGCTTGTTAACAATAATATCATGTGGAACCTTCTGAATATATTGTACCCCTCAATTGTGGGAGGTGGTGGGAGGAATCGCTGTCCTCAGACCCCTCCAGGGCCCCTGTCCTCCTCAAATCTCCATCACCAGGCAACCCCAATCCCTCATCCCTGCCAGCAGCAGGGGGGACCTGGTCCTTTCCGTTCCCCTGGAGGAAAGGGATGCTGTGGAGGGTGACTCTCTTGTCCCTGACTTCCCCTGGCTCCACCCCCCAAATCTCTAGGAATTTCCTAACCTGGATTGGCAACCCGACCCCTATCCTTCCATTCTCCCCCCCCCCCCCCCATGCTGGAGGAGGCCTCAGGGGGCACCTTGCAAATAGTTCTTATTTTGAAATGTAAAAAAATATATTACAATACTATTTTTGTGTTCTATGAAAAAATTGTTGCTCCATATAGACCAAATTTTTAATCAAGAACCCCTCCCTGGTCAATGGTGTCCCACTTTACCAATGTTAAGATCTGCTCACCTTATTCTAAAGCCTCGGAAAGGAGAAGGAAAAAGGGTTTTATTTCTCCCAGTTCTGGTAGAGCTCAAGGTTTTAAAACAGCATTTCTAAATTCTGTTTATATTTCATGTGTTATTTATTTTCTGTATTACATTATTCTATAACAAGGCATCATACTACCAAAATTAATATGGATAGGACTTTAAAATACTTACCTGTTCTGAAGATGCTAAACAAAGCTTTTGATTAATTAATATATTGTGTATTATTTGTTCTGCTTTTGGTAAAATTACACAATCTTTGACCTCCAATAGAGTTCTCTTTGGGTTAGGGAGTGGCAGATTTTTCCCCCTGGCATTCAACCACATAATTGAGGTGGTCTACATACTAAATAAAAACTAAATAATAGATTTTCCCTAATTCTTCAAGTTATATTGCTAGATTTCTCCAGTTCACTGAAGCCTCAATATCTGTAAATATTTCTTTTCCCCAGAGAAGATATTGCCCGTGCCGCATTATCTATGAAAAATCCATCTCCAAACCCTATTTGTAGCACCATTAACCTAAAGAACTGGTCTGAATGCTCCATTTGCCTTTGAAATAAAGAGCAAGCGGTTGTTCTGGGCTCAAATCCCTATCATTTCATGTTGCTTTCCTCATTATGAGAGGAACATAAGGGTCCCCAATCATTATTTCTGACTCTGTCATTACCAAAGGTATGGAAAGCCGTGTTTTTCACTCCATTAGCCTTCAGAAATAAAAAGAATGATTGCTTAAGTCTAGAATAATTATTTCAACCAGCTTCCCTCAGCAGTTCAGTGTGGAGCAGGCTGAGTCCCAAACCCTGGTTGACAAATTAATTTCTATTATTTATATTTTGTTGAAAACCTACCATGCTCAAGACTCATTTAGCAATACAAATGGCTTTATTTGTGGGTTTATGTGCTTCTCCAGTCACACATGACAAACAACAAGAAGCTTATCATTTCCCCCATGAAACCTGTCAAAGTTCCTATGATTTATACCAGGACGGGTATATAAAACAGGAGTGCCTGCAGCTGTGTGGCTTTCCTGGGCCCATGTTTACAGGTTTAGGACAGCTGGCATTTTTCTCATGCAAGCTCTGTCAGTTGCTTGGATGCCATCATCTATATTGTTATTCTCACTGGCCTGCTAGTAGGCACTTACCTCAGAGCACCTGGCCTACGGCCAAGGCATTCCGAAGCCTATATCCCCAATATTTTGTGGTAAACCCCAGTCTTAAACTGGGAGGGGGTACAAAGGGGGAAAAAAACAACAACAACAACTCCTTACTCCAAATAGTCTAGTATGCTTCCTTAATTTTTTATAGAAATCGGTAAAAGGAAACGTTAATAAATAAGTGCTAAGTGCTTATCTACCCACGCAATAATTCTGCACTCAGAATGGAAGGGACGGGTATAATTTTTACATACTGGCAGTGCCATCCTAAGCAACATTACACCGTTCTAATCACATTGATTTGAATGGACTTAGAAGGCACAATTCTACAGGGGTGCCCACCTCCACATGGAGACACAAGTATTCTATTAGCACAGAACAATTTTCAACATCCACAGATGTGATTACAGTTAAACTGAGGTAGGACCACCCATAGAAGGGATTTTATCTTAATTGCATAAAAGAGGCTGGTTTTTAGATGCAATCTCTTTCTTGAATTAAAGGGGATATATTTTGTGAATGGTATTGCTTCCAGCTACGTGTTCATGGATACACGTATGGGGAAGAAATGTGAATGCACCTTTAAAAAAAACAAAAACAAAACACATGCAAGCCGAATAATTGACTGAAAGGAAATGTCAAAAACAGACCTTAAGAGAGCAGACTGAAGAGGGTCAGTGAAGTTAATTGGCCTAGATTGGGGGGGGGGGGGGGTATTTGCATTGTTTTTCTATTAGAAGTTCTGCTAACCAGAACCTTTACTGCTTTAGGACTGTCTCCTGTTTGAGTAAAACCATGCATAATGATTACGGATGCTGCAAATTTTTGCCTGAAATGTATTTGGCTGTTACCTATCTGTTTGGTTCATGTAACACATGTAACACACCTAAGAATGCCTAATTAACTGGCTTGCACTAGGTTTTTGCAAAACTGTGCAAGCACATGGAGACTGCTGATTCAAATTGATTAGTGGGCATTTGGGTCACTTACTTAGACAAACACCATAGTATCTTTTTTGAAAAGCAGTATTTAGTCAAGGCTGAGTTATATGATTTGTAAGTGATGTAATTATCTATTTAAACAACTGCCTGCTGAGCAGAGCAGTTAGCAAAGATGAAGGGGGGAGGGAGCAGGGAACCTCAATATGCAGAGTGAAAATTCACAGATATGAAAAGCAGTAAAGACAAATAGTCCTACTGAACTGCAGGGCCTGTTGTATCTTGCCCTCTGAGTTGTCTGGACACCAATGGGCATCCAAAGTCTGTGCCCCCAAACAGCTGATGTTAATCAAAGACATCTTTTTAACTTGAAAGTTATAGTCATTCTACAGGGTTTCTATTACCTTGGCACCTCCTGTCCACCCTGCAGTCCTCCACTGGCAATGACTGGCTTTACCAGGAGCCCAGGGATAAGAGTTCTTTCGGCCTGGATGGAGTTATCGCCACAGAGGTCCTCTCTTCCATGGCAAGGAATTTTAGTCTTCTTTGCCCTGCCTTTTTGGGGGGGAGGGGGTTAAAAAAAGCCCTTACTGAAATCTCCATCAAGATTTCTGGCATTTAAATCTCCAAACTCTCTTTCCCCTGCTAGGTGTCATAGTCTTCCATTTCATTGTCTCCAGCTAGCAGGGCATTAGCATTTCTATAGCATTGGGTCCGGTGAGGCTTGACTTCCCCTCTCCTGCATGCTCTCAGCTAAGAGAGAGAGAGAAAATGTTTTAAAGCTGAACGTGAAGGTTTTGTACGACTTAAACCTCCAAAATACAACACATTTTGCCACAAGCAAATTGCACTGTACTGCATGATTATAAAGGAATACAGTGAAGAAAACTGTTAAACACCAGTTAACAGGCAGAAAAACTACTGAACTGAGCACTGAAATATCAGATCCCTGTTCATGCCTGGTGTACAGATGTGAGCTGAATGGGCAGGTGCTCAACCATCCTGAATGTGGATGGGTTTCTGGGGAGGCATGACACAGGGCCGTTCTGCATTCGTCCAAAATAGCACAATGGTTACTAATTGAAATCACTACAGTTTTGCTGTTATGCACAACGTCGTTGACAATCTGCAACACTCCTGAAACCGATCCGCAAAAAGCGCTTTGTTGTAGTGCTTTCGAGGAAATCCCAAAAAGTGGATTCACCCTCCGGAAAGAGCTACACTCCTGCAAGCAATCTGCAACACTAACGGGAAAGTTCTGTGCGTTACCATTGTTGCGATTTCTGCAAAGTCCCTCCCCCTGGCTCTCTCCTCTGATCTTCCGGCGAAGCGATCGCCATTTTTTTTTCTCCAAGCAAGTGGAGATCAACGCACCGGCAAGCCTTCATTTACCCAGTGAGGCTTCCCCGGCTGCAGTCCCTCTGTTTAAAGTCACCAAGCACAAGCAACACAGAGGCCCGTTTGCTGGTTTATTTTCCCTTTATTTTTCACACTGTTTTTGGCCGAAAATCGCGCCCGTGAGGGGGGGGATTTTTTTTTCACTCGGGGGGAGCGTGGCAATGATGAAACGGCAGCTCAAACACCACCTGCTAGCTGGATGGGTCTCTCCGTTGCAACGAATCAACGTATATGCGTTGCACTGGTGTTTTTTTTAAAAAAACCTTCCTTAAAGGGAAAGGGGCTGTTTGGGAGCATGATAACGGCCGCCCATTGGCTGCTTGACGGCCAGGGGCGGGACACAGCTCAGCAATAGCGCTTCCTGGCTAGCGATTTTTGCCGAGACCGGAACCCTGTGGGAAACGATAGAAACGCAACTGGATTCCACTACAAAGGCAGGTATGCATAACGACGAATTCCACTATTTAAAATGGCGATTTTTCGTTCCGCAAACAATTTGCAACATGGATCCCGGTGCAGAATGGCCCACAGAATTAGCTTCTCCTGGTGGACCACATAGCTCTTTGAGGTTCCACTGACATTTTTACTGGACTGATAGATGCAAGGAAAAAAGCACTGGCAATCAAACACTGTCATTTGGGGCTTAGACGTCTGCAAAGTCCATGGAGTGTTACGTATGGCAGGACCCTGCCCTATAGACTAGCTCACTGTCTTCCACAACCAGTGGCACTCTTCCATAGTCTAACTTGTGCCAAAGCCAGACACTATTAAAGTCTGCCAAGACCCTACTAGGCCAGTTTCCATCTTGGCAACCCCCCTTCCCTAGCCTGTCCTTCACTGTCCTTCTGCCACCATCTGTTTATCCAACAGAAATCCTGGGTCCAGTAGCATCCCAAGTTATTAACCTGTTCCTTTGTGGGAAGTGTAACCCTCGAAATATCTCACACCCATGTGTAAGGTGACCAGATTGTCCCACTAATGGAGGGACATCTTGGGGTACCTGGCAAATTGTACTTATGTTGCAAGCAAGTATATATTACAATACTATTTTTGCGTTCTATGAAAACAAATTTTTGCTCCATATAGACCAAATTTTTAATCAAGACCCCCCCCCCCCCCGGTCAATGGTGTCCCCCTTTACCAATGTTAAAATCTGGTCACCTTCCCCATTACAGCAGCACATCTGTCCCGTAGGGAGTAAGTTTCAGTTTATTACCTTAACTTAATGTTAGTTAACATTTGAACTAGTCTGCTATATCTGTCCCTTGAACACCAGTTTGATTTTGAGCAAACACCTGTTGATGTTATTTACTTTCATGCCAGAAAAAAAACTTCAACTGCCTGTTTCCACATATTAAGCCTCTATTAAACAGACAGTATATTTTTCTTCAGGACTGTTGGCATTTCTAACCATAAATGTTTAGGGGATTTTTGTTGCAGTGGTGAGAAATTCTGGCTCACATAGGAGCACCCCTTCGTTTAGGCAGGATACCATGCACAACTCCTATGAGGAAGATGTTAAGGTGTTATTAATGGGCACTGAGTAGACTTGGAAAGGATTCTGAGTAGACCTCATTGGAATTGTTTGAGTTTATTATTTTCCATGAGGCACGTTAGAGGGAGAGAAGGTGGTCTAGATTAGGGGTAGTCAACCTGTGGTCCTCCAGATGTCCATGGACTACAATTCCCATGAGCCCCTACCAGCAAACACTGGCAGGGGCTCATAGGAATTGTAGTCCATGGACATCTGGAGGACCACAGGTTGACTACCCCTGGTCTAGATGTTCTCAATCAGGCAACGTTGCTGGGCCCTTGTTAGCGTGATTCATGGGAGAGAGGTTTGATGCTGTCCTACATAAGGATGCAGGATGGGGTTGGGGGTGGAAACAAAGCGGGATATTTGAACAGTGCTGGAGCACATCATACAGCAAGGGAAATAAAGCGACACAATTGATGCCTAAGATTATCTGCATTCTTTAGCTGGGAGTTCTGGATAACTCATTTCCAAAGCAGCCAGGCTGAAACTTGGATGCTCTGTAATTAATAAATACACTAATGGAGTCTTCATTGCACTATTAGGGTCTTTTAAAATTTACTCTGGGAAACCTTTCAACACCATTAAATACACCTTTGTCACATGATGAAGTACTCTTCATAATAGGCTCATTAACATTCATAGTGTAATTCAAACCCATCCATTAACAGCTGGCAAGCAAGACTCCCCTCCCCCCCCCAAGACTGAGGAAGCTCTTTTTACTGGCCAAGGGCACACTTCCCAATTGTGCCTGTTAGAAAATTGTTAGATGATTCTTAATGGGAACTCCATCTGTTAGGCTGCTTTATAAGATTTTAATTTGTTATGAAGGCTAGGGAAATCCATGAGGGGTTTGGAGAGGCTACAGAATGAAGGCACAATCCCTTGGGAATCACCCTGCATGCCCCCCCCCCCCTAAAATAAATGGAAGCTGCATTAGAAGAGGGTAGAACTGCTGTGACGGCACATACAAAGGCATTTCCAGGGGAAATTGATCCTCAGTTTTAGACCTGTAAGATGGCAAACTAACTATGCATGTTTACTGTGAAATTCATTTTATTCAATAGGCCTTATTCCCAGATATGTAGCCTAAATCCAGCACAGGATTTAGGTCTTTCTGGGTCATTGTATTAAGTTTCTAGGTGGAAGGCATAGTTCCACTTTTGTTTCAACCAAAAAGCAAGCCTGTCTAATTTGGAAGTTTTTAGGGTCCTAGCTGCGTTACCTGCTGTGGCCTATTGTCATTTAAGAGGCTTCTTTACTGATCAACCTGGCGACCTCAAAGTTGCCTCTTCAGGTAGAATTTGGTGGGTGATCATAGGCTACATTGTTATTGACAAAGTTCATTTTCAAGAACTGCAGTGGCTTTTGCAGAAGACTGTAATCTCAAGAAGTTAAAGTGATATGTGCAGCATTTCTCCACTTCACCCTCCTCTCTAATCCCATCACACAGTTTTTGCCGCCTAGGATTGAATATTGTTTTCTCTGTCTTATTTTTTTGGTTCTTGCTATATCGTATTGGGGGTTGGTTGCTTCTTTGTGTTAAAATAAGTTTTCTCTGCTTATGAGTAGACAGAAGGCTGGCATCTTTATCCATACTGGATACTCACCACTTCTGATTAGGTAGAGTGGGGAACCCGAAATGTTTCACGATTACCAAGGTCAGTAGAAGCACATTATGTAATGCCTGGGGAATGCTCTGAGACTGGAATCTCAGCCTAGACTGAGACCAGTGCCATGCAGCCTCCACGTCTCAATCTCCAGGAATGTCCAAAGCTGGAACTGGCAACTCTACATGCAGCTTGCTGGAGGTGGTGGTCCATCCTCTGCCATTCTTCAAGGATTCCCACCAGCTGAACGGCAACCATGTGATTCTCCTGTATTGACTCTGGTCTATATAAATAAAATAAATTTCCCTCCACACCAAGTGTGTTAATTGTTTCCATGTCCCTGAGAGGAAAAGAACCACTTCCTCTTGGCAACATGAAAATCCATTGGAGCTTGAGGATCATCCTGGAAAGTACTTTCAGATCTTGTTATTTGGGCTACTATTTAGCTGCTGGGATGAACAGGGTTTTCTTTAAATGGTAGCCAATTTTAATGTAGCCCCTACTTTATTTTATGCAGGTCTTGTTCTGCTCCTTGTGACCTGGAAGACAGCATGAGTTTGCTCATAAGTTAACTCTCCACCTTCCATAGCCATTTCTGTTCTCCAAGTATTTATGACAGAGGAATGTGTTTTTCCTTAGGCAAGCACAATAAAAACATTTCCAAAATTGTCTCTGTGGCAGGATTTTGTACATTTTGTTTTATAGTGTTCCAACTCTCTGGGTGGTGAAGCAATATCAACAACAATAGCAAACATTGAACAGAAGACTGATCTAACATCTTCAGATTTTCAGTTTTTGTGAATTGCAAGTCTTTCTTTAATTTTAACACATTCACTTTACACAATCATCCTGAGTAAAAGCTCTGACCTTTTTGCTCTTTGCTATCCCTTCAAAGTCATCTCTTGACCGCTCCAAGATAAATGAAAAGTCTAAAATTAGAACCACCAACAGACACTGACAAAGGTGTTCTAGAAAACCCTGACCTAAGAAGCATCGACAACTAGCAAAATTAAGGCTCTTAAATTCCATTGCTGTAGTCTAACATGATTGAGTGGACAAGAAACATAATATTATGGTTAGCTTTTATCATTGCTAAATAGGTTAGCTCTTAAACAAGCATCTAACATGCTTTGAAAAAAATGTAAGCCTTCTTTCCTTTGAAATCCTAGGAGAGATAAGTTCTTGTAATATTCAGTGTCTCAGTGCTGTAGAATGCCAGAGTCTTCAGACCCTGATTTACAGTTATGATCTGCTAATGTCTTTAATGCATCGCATTTGTATCACCCTTTATCTGAGATGTTCAGGACAGCTTCAGTGGAGTTATTTCAACCTATTGTCATATTATGGGATGCCTTAGGCTCCACAGCACATGAGCCTAAGATCAAACCGGTATCATTTTAGGAACAGGTACTCTGGAGGAATCCTTAACCTGGTAACTAAGTAGGTCAACCAGTGGCCTTTCTAGTCTCCCACAAGGCAATACAACAATGTTCTTTGCTTTTAAAAATGAAACACGAAAGCGGAAAAGAGAAGGGTAGGCTTCAGGTGAAGTGAAAAGTCTCCTTCCTATTTGTCTGTCAATCTTGACTGTACATTGCTCACAAACAGTGTTAGTTGTCTTCCCAGAGAGGTTATGACTACTCTACTGTGATAGACGTTTCTCAAATTCCTAGTTCTATGGTTTCTCCAGGCTCTTCCTTTTCCACTTCAGAGTGCCTGAAAGATGCTGGCTAGCTTTTCTTTTGCTGGTTTCTTTTCAGAATTTGTTCTCGTTCAGGGACAGAAGACAAGAAAGGACCATTTTACTATAGGTTGCTTCCCTATGCTTCCTTCTGGGCTATCCATTTACTTTAGGGTTCCTCTTTTTCTCTGTCTCCAAGGGCCTCTGTTGGGACCCAATCTATGTGAATATGAAAAGTAGAGTTGCCAGTTCCAGCTTCAGACATTCCTGGATACAGAGAAGTTGAGACTGAGGAGAACAGAGTTTGGGGAGGGGAGGGAGCTCAGCAGGGATGCAATGCCATAGAGTCCATCCTCTAAAGTTGCCATTCTCTCCAAGAGAACTTCTGCCAGATCAGTTGGGAGAACTCCAGCCCATACATGGAAGTTGGCAAGCCTAATGGGAAGCTGCCGACCAAAGCTGATCCTAATGGTATTTTATTTATATTATTTGTTTATTTTCAGACTTTATATCGCATTTCTGTCCTGAAGAAGAAGAAGAAGAAGAAGAAGAAGAAGAAGAAGAAGAAGAAGAAGAAGAAGAAGAAGAAGAAGAAGAAGAAGAAGAAGAAGAAGAAGAAGAAGAAGAAGAGTTGGTTCTTATATGCCACTTTTCTCTATCAGGAGTCTCAAAGCTGCCTACCCTTTCCTCTCCCCACAACAGACAACCTGTGAGGTGGGTGAGGCTGAGAGAGCCCTGGTATTACTGCTCGGTCAAGACAACTTTACCAGTGCTATGGCAAGCCCAAGGTCATCCAGCTGGATGCATATGGGGGAGCGGGAAATCAAACCCAGATTGCCAGATTAGAAATACGCACTCCTAACCACTACACCTAGGCCTTAAAATTATAGAGTTCAGCCTAAACCATCCAGGAAAGTATCTATCCTCCTGCTATCTGAAGACTGCCAGTGAGGGGGAGGTCAGCACATCCTTAGGCAGTCGATTCCACTGCTGAACTGCTCTGACTATGAAATTTCCCTACCTGAAATCTATCCGATACTGCTCTCCATTACTCTGGGTCCTATCCTCTGATGCCAAAAGGAACTACTCCCTGCCCTTCTCTAAGTGAGAACCTTTCAGATACTTAAAGAGAGTGATCATATCCCCTCCCAACCTCCTTTTCTCCAGGCTAAACATTTCCAAGTCCCTCAGGCTTTCCTCATACGGCTTGGTCTTCAGGCCCTAGATCATCCTTGTTACTCTCCTCTGTACCCTTTCAATTTTATCTACGTCCTTCTTGAAGTGAGGCCTCCAGAACTGCACACAGTACTCCAGGTGTGGTCTGACCAGTGTCGTATACAATGGGACTATGACATCTTGAGATTTTGATGTGATGCCTCTGTTGATACAGCCCAAGACTGTTTTTGCATTCTTTACTGCTTCATCATACTGTCTGCTCATCTTTAGCTTACAGTCCACAAGTACCCCCAAGATATCATTCACACTCACTGCTCCCCAAAAGTGAATCTTCCATCCAGTATGCATCTCATTTTTGTGACCCAGATATAGAACTCAGAGATTCTTATTGAATTGCATCTTGTTCTCATTTGCCCACTTTCCCAGAATGTTCAGATCTTGTTGAACTCTATATCTTCTGGGGTATACTCTACTCTTCCCAATTTGGTGCCATCTGCAAATTTAATGAGCAGTCCCCCTAGGCCCTCATCCAGCTCATTGATAAAAATGTTTAAAAGGACCAGATCCAGTACTGAGCACCCCACTGCTAACCTCCCTCCAATCTGATGAAATAACATTGATAATTTCTCTTTGGATGTGGTTTTCTAACCAGTTTCCTGTCCATCTAACCAACTGAAAATCCAGTCTGCAGTACTCCAATTTACCCATCAGAACATCGTAGAGAAACTTGTCAAAAGCCTAACTGAAATCCAGGTAAACAACATAAATGGAGTTTCCAAGACCTAGTAAGCCCACCACTTGGTCAAAGAAGGAAGCCAGGGTGGTTTGGCAGGAACTGTTGGAGACAAATCAGATGTTTGCTGATTGCCTCCATTAAAATCTGATCCATCGTCTTCCCTACAATTCAGGTCAGATTAATTGGCTTGTAGTTTCCTGCATCATCCCCCCTCCCTTTAAAAAAATTGGGATGACATTCACTCTCCTTCAGTCTTCTGGCACCTCTACAGTCTTCCAAGAAGTCATGAAATTGATGGACAAAGGTTTCACAAGCTCTCTAGAAAGTTCTTTTTGTACTCTTGGGTGCACACCATCTGGCCCAGGAGATCTGAACTCATCCAGTGCAGCCAGTTGTTCCTCAACAACCTCTCTGTCCATGTCAACCTGCCACCCAGATAAAAGACGCTTGCTCCTGGGGAGGAAAGCTATGGCAAATCTAGACAGCTTCCTAAAAAGCAGAGACATCACCCTGCCAACAAAAGTACGTCTAGTCAAGGCTATGGTCTTCCCAGCTGCAATGTATGGCTGTGAAAGTTGGACCATAAGGAAGGCTGAGAATCAAAGAATTGAGGCTTTTGAACTCTGGTGCTGGAGAAGACCCTTGCGAGTCCCTTGAACTGCAAGGTGAGCAAACCAGTCAGTCCCAGAGGAGATCAGCCCTGACTGCTCTTTAGAAGACCAGATCCTGAAGATGAAACTCAAATACTTTGGCCACCTCATGAGATGGAAGGACTCCCTGGAGAAGAGCCCAATGCTGGGAGCGATTGAGGGCAAAAGAAGAAGGGGACGACAGAGAATGAGGTGGCTGGAAGGAGTTACTGAAGCAGTAGATGCAAACTTAAATGGACTCTGGGGAATTGTAGAGGACAGGAAGGCCTGGAGGATCATTGTCCATGGGGTCGCGATGGGTCGGACATGACTTTGCACACAACAACGACAACAACAACAACAACAACAACAACAACAACAACAAGATATGTTGGTTCTTTGGTGGAATATACCTGCTCTGGTCTACTGATTTGTCTTTCTCTCTCTCCAGTAACACACTACCACCACCTGACCTTTGTAGATATCACCTGTTGGGTGGGTCAGGACTCCCACTTCCTATCCATGTTCTGAGCCTTGCCTCCCACAGCCCACGGGGACCATTTACTGCCTTGTACACTAGTAGGGGAATAGCCATTTGCCAACTAATATTGGCTTCCTCCTGGCACTCCTTTTTAAAATAGTGCATCCAAGATGATGGTACAGAGAACCACTACCAACAGCAAACATTATGAAGTATTTAGTAAAAAGAAAATGTTCACAACAAACCAATGAAATGAAGTCCCCTGCTTCTTGTTGCTGGGCCCACCTATCACGCCTGCCACACACTCTACTTGATTTTCGGTGCCGGGGTAGAGGTGGATCTGGATGCAGCTTTGGCTGTGCCTTGGTCAGACCACTATGCCCTGTGGGTCCAGCTCAGGATATCACCCGTTCCCTAGTTGGGCGGCGGGCGTATTTTTGCCCACCCGTGGAAACTTATAGATCCAATTGGTTTCTGGAATGCTTTACGGGACCCGATGCCTCCTGGCGACTCACTGGCAGCCTTAGTGGAGGACTGGCAGTCCCGTCTAATGGCTGCTATAGATGAGATCGCCCCTAAACATCCTCTCTGCCCTCGACTCAAACAGGCTCCCTGGTACACGGGGGCACTCCGGGAGAAGAAGAGGTAAGTGAGACAACTAGAGCGAGTGTGGCAGAAGACTCGCGATGAGGCTACAAGAACATCTCATCTCACGCTTATGAGGGTGCATGAGATGGCGGTGAAAGTGGCAGAGAGAGAGTTTTTGCTGCAGAAATCACATCTGCAAGTTCTCGTCCGGCCCAATTATTTAGGGTAGTTTGATCCCTTACCGCCCTTGAGGGGCGCCAACATTTTAGTCAATTGGAACTTGGCTGTGAGACATTAGTGAGCTATTTTGTGGATAAAGTCTTGTCGCTCCGCCGTGACCTTACTGCCACGATTAATACAGTAAACTGACTGGAGGCCTGTTGGCCGCCTTCAGCAGTGAGGTTTGATGGTTTCAGGCAGCTCTGTTCTTCTGAAGTGGACGAGTTGCTGGGGTCAGTCAGGGCGACTACTTGCCCCCTTGCCCCCTGTCCTTCCTGGCTCCTCAAAGGAGGTGGCCAGAGGATAGGAGGCCAACTCAGGGACATTATCAACTGCTCCCTGGGTTCTGGGGAGTTCCCTGAGAGGCTGAAGTAGGCAGTGGTTCGACCTCTCCTGAAAAAAACAACACTGGACCTGCAGGATGCTGCCAACTACCACCCAGTATTGCACAGTGTTACTGGGCATGGTGTTGGAAAGGGCCACGGCGGACTGGCTCCTGGCTTTCTTGCAGGAAACTTCGGCACTCGATCCATATCAGTCTGGCTTCCGCCCTGGCCACGGGGTGGATACGGTGTTGGTTGCCCTGCTGGATGATCTCTGTTGCCAGCTAGATAGAGGCAGGTCAGTCGTGCTGGTTCTCTTAGACCTGTCGGCGGCCTTTGACATCGTGGATCATGAGATATTGGTCCACCGCCTCACTGGCAGGGGATAGGGGCACAGCCTTGTGCTGGATACGCTCCTTTCTCCAGAGCTCTATCTCCTGATGGACGGTTGCCCGGACTCCCCCTTGGAACCATTTGCCAGATGTTAGGAAGCAGTGACAGAATGGTTCAAGCAGAGTCGCCTGAAACTCAACCCCTACAAGACAGGGTTCCTGTGGCTGTGAAACAGGGGGCTGGATCAGGGAGCGTGTTTGCCCATCCTGGCAGGGGCACAACTTAACATCACGTCCCAGACCAGGAATTTGGGTGTGACCATTGACGCTTCCCTGACTATGGAGACGCAAGTCAAGAGAGTAGCGGGCCACGCAATTTTCCATCTTCGTCAAGCCCAGCTACCAGCGCCCTACCTGTCCTCTGATCACAGTGATCCATGTAATGGTCACCTCCAGACTAGATTTCTGTAACTCGCTCTATGCAGGCCTACCCTTGTCCTTGATCCGGAAACTTCAGCTAGTGCGAGATGCAGCTGCTAGGGTCCTCACTGGTACATCTTGGAGGGCCCACATCCAGCCTGTGCTGAGGCAGCTGCACTGGTTGCCAATTGCTGCCCGGATCCGGTTCAAGGTTTTGGTATTAACCTTTAAGGCTTTACGCGAGTTGGGACCCACATACTTGAGGGACCGCCTATTGTCCTACGTACCCCGCAGGGTGCTATGCTCTGTGGGGGGAAATCTATTGGTCATTCCCGGCCCTAGAGAAGCATGCCTAGCCTCAACCAGGGCCAGGGCTTTTTTGGTCCTGGCCCCCAACTGGTGGAATGAGCTCCTGGGTGAGCTGCGGGCCCTGCAGGATTTGTCAGCTTTCTGCAGGGCCTGTAAAATGGAGCTCTTCTGCCAGGTTTATGGTTGAGGCTGGGGTCTGGGAGGTAGAGCGTTGCCCGCCTGGGGGGTCTGAAGTATACATCACCTTCCCCCATTCTCTATCGCCTTTGTAGGTGGGAGTAGATTGTGACTGCCTGCTGCCATGTTATGTTATGATTTTTAATGTCTTTTAATGGGGTTTTAATTGGGGGTTTTAAGACAACTGTCACCCGCAACGAGCCTACTCAGGAAATGGCAGGAAATAAATCAATTATTATTATTATTATTATTATTATTATTATTATTATTGATGATGATAATGATGATAAAAGAAAATGTTCTTCAGAGTTGGTGAAGAAGGCCTGCTGCTTATCAATGCCCTCCCCAGGCCACATACCATAAAAGGAAGATCATGGGAATAGAGGCAAAAGCAGGCTAGTCTTAGCCACATGTGGGCATTACAGAAGTAGATTAAAGGCAACAATAGCTACTAGGGGAAAAGTGGAATGGTAGAAAGCAGCTGTATCACCATTTGATTGTACTGCTGACATGCAACGGAATTACCCATTTGCAGGTGTCAGATGCTGCTTCACACAGTTATAAGCTTCTGCCAGCAAGGTGGTTTCTCCTCTGTTCTGTCCTTTTCATCTTGACCCCTTGTTCTAGTGGTGAAGAGTTCATGAGCAGCAGGAAGCGTGACCTTCATAGAAGGTGAATTATCTTGCTACTAGACAAAAAAGAAACTAAAAATGACCTACAAGAAGAAGAAACCATAATGTCCTTAAACACAACCATATGAAATCTTGAAGCATCTCACGTAATAAAGAGGAACATCAGCATTTTGTTTAGATTATGTTTATTTTATTCCTTTTAGTGTACAGAAGGGATGGATAACAATCAATGATATACGAATTAAAATAAATCTTAACAATAACTACCCTTCTTGTATCGAGAATGCTTTACATTTAGGAACTGGGATAGAAGCGATTTGGCTGATATACTGCAAAAGAGTGTTGCCATTTTGTCAATCCACAGTAGATTCAATGTGACCTAGAGAGGAGCAGCATTTCTTTTAGATATTTGCCAAATACTGGTGCTGAACGAATGCTAAATGTGAATGCCAGCAGCAAAACACAGGAGTTATATTACTAAATATAAATTAATTCTGTCTTTATTTATTTATTTATGCAATTTATATGCCACCCTTCCTCAAGGGCTCAGGGTGGCATACAACATTTCTCATAAAAGTGTGATTAAAGCATTTTCACATTGAAAGTAATTAACATTTCACATTAGAAGCATTTAGCATTTAAATCCAAGACGTTCACTGGATTTTGTTTCCTGAGCCAGTATGTATACATGAGGTAAAGTTCTGTATTGTTGTCAATAAGTGGTACAGGTGTTTATTTCCACATATCCTTATGCTTGTTTATTTGTAGGGAGGTCAGCTATTGATGTTATTCTGTAGGCCTCAACCATAGGACTCAACCAATAGCTCAGCCATAGGCTTCAACCAATAGCTCTGTCTTACAGGCTCTGCGGAACTGCATTCAATCATAAGTTTCTCTGAGGGGTATAAGGGAGGAGGCAGTTCCACAGATATGAAGATGCCAGACCATTTAGGACCTTGAAGGTAAGCACCAACACCTTGAACCTGAATTGGTCTTCAATCCTGAGCCAGTACATTTGGGCAAACACTGGTTGAATGTGCTCTCTCTGTCTGGTTCCTGTAGGACCCTGGACCAGTGGACATTTCTGGATCAGGTACAAGGGTAGCTCTGGATAAGAGTGAGTATCAGCAGTCTAATTTAGAGGTGACAGTTGAATGTATCACAGAGGCCAGGTCATATGCTAACACATAAGGTGTTAACTGCTACACCTGTTGAAGATTGTATAGCTAGAAGTTGTAGTGCCACATCTTGGGCTCACCAACCTAGCCAGAGGACCTCTTAGCTGGATTCAGCTTCAGTCATTAATTAATATTGCTCGTTGTAGGCTAATCTTAATACTGTTTATAGAACTTTAGATCCCCTATGTTAAATGCATAATATCATTTTAAACTCCTCCTTTAAATAACCCAGTCCTCCTTTCAGGCAGCAGAGGTCAGAGTTTCATAAGCCACTGAAACTGATCTGCCTTTTACTTCAATATGAAGGCTATGACCTACTCTTATTTAATATTTAATAATTATATCTGCCACACCTGTCATTTACCACTTTTGTGTATTTTTCTTTCTTTTATATATTTTTTATTATGGATTCATTTTAAAAAGCCATATGCTTAATCCTTACAAAACTAATTTCTTTGGCCATCTAGACACATGGTAGACTTATGGACAAATGGTAGACTACTTGGATTGTATTGTTTATAGAATTCTCAACATTAAAGTCCTGTTTGGATAGAGAAAGAAAGAAAGAAAAAGGAAATGTTCACAAGCATTCTTTTAGCACTGCGCCAGACTGAGCAAGGGATTCAAAAGAAAAAAGATAAAATACAATTCCTCTGTCCCTCCCTCAATACATGTCCTATCTCTTGTTAAATATAGGACATGTTCCTTAGCTTGGAATGTTACAAATCTCTACAGAGTTTCTGTTATCTTGCAGTGTCCTTCAGATGTCCAGGCCAGAACATGGGAATGGTCAGCTCTTCGAGACCTCAGTTAAGAGTGCTCTGATGGACTCAGCACAAATGAGACCTTCCTTCTTGCTCCCAGGAATTTTATCATCTGTCGCCCCCACTCACTGACCAGGTCAGACTGGGTCAAAGAAGCTTTTCCTGAAGTCTTGAGAAGATTCTTCCTGAAATTCTTTCAATTCCTCCAAATCGTTGGTCCCTGCTTGGAGGCAAGAGGAGACTAGATCATTCTGTTATCTTTAGCTGGATCTATTATCATTTCTTAAGAGGGAGCTGAGGTAAGGCTGTAAAGCCACTGGAATGACTTCCCCCCCCTCTTGCCTGTTCTTTATCCAGAGAGGGGGAAAAAACATTTAAAGCCTCCTCATAAGAGGCCAGAACTCTACCCCAAAAAAGCATTTCTTCACAGTCTCAAACCAGATAGTGCTTTAAACGTCAAGGCAAACATCATAAATTGTGCTTGAAAACAAACTGGAATCCAGTGTAACTGAGCGAAGACTGGAATGGTATGGTCCCTATGACCCACTTTAGTTAACATCCTGGCTGCAGTCTTCTATACCACAAGAATTGCCAATAGGATTATTTCTCTTGGTGTAATTGAGTGGGTTGGTTGTCAGGGGATCCATTCTGTTGGGGGGGGGGGTAGTTGGCTTGAGACATTGGGTCCCATTAATACTGATTTGTACAAGGCCATCTGCTGACTAGTGTGACAGGATCACAGGTACCAGATGACCAACCTAAGTATTTCTTTGACATGAACTGGAAACAAATCATAATCAAATGATCCATCTAGTCAATGGAATTGCCTGTGAGTGTTTTAAAATATCTGAAATTCCAAAAAGTCTGGATCAGTTGTTAAATGCCAAAAATATCTATTAAAAGACATATTCTTCACGTATCCTGCCACTCTGATCATTATGTCTCACTGATTTTCATGCCCTGGCCTGGAGGATTCTGTGAGGATGTCCCATCTTCTTCCCGTCTAAACCACCATTTCAATTTCTGCCTGCAGAGATATGTTTGAAACCATGCAGGCTCTGTCTTGAGTCTAGGTTGTTTCTTCTCTTGCCTTGTGTCTTTCTTGACCTTGCTCAGCTCCCTTTTGTATCTTTGATTTTTCCTCAGTTTCTTTCTCCTCCCTTGTCTAACTTTTTCCACCATGTCAATCAAATTCCCCTGCCAGGACTAGTAGCAGCTTCCATGACTTCAGGTGGTGACTAATGACTGCTCTATTGCTCCAAGATAGTCCATCCGGTCTTTGATTCACCTCCTCTGGGATCAGCTGGCAACATTCCCAGCTCAGGACTATTCTTCATATGCAAATCAGGGTTGCTTACCTGCCTTGGCCTTTGATACTCTGCTTGGTGAGTCACTCATAAACCTTTCTGTTTTACTTTCATTTATGGCTCCCCTTTTTCCCTTGGCTGTTCTTTTGCTATGGAAAAAAAGAGAACAGCGTCTATCCTCACGTTTTCTATGTGTCTGTCTTCATTGAATAGCCCACTGTCTGACGCTTTTGAAAGGCATGTGTGATCTTGTAAATTGTAATAAATACTGAGACTTACCTTAGAAGGAATATGTTCAGTACCTCCCACAAAACTACAATTCCCAAAGTCCATCAGGTAAAACCATATTTGCAGTACTTATGCGATACATACAGTAACAGCGATGAGCTTAGACCATTTTAGCACAAGAGCAAATTCCCCCTTCAGTGTTCTTAAAGTATTGAAGAATGCAAAAATTTCTACACAAAACTTTGCTTCCTCAGGAGTAAATACAAATTTTGCACCTCCTTACCCCACATTTTCCGAGCCCTCCCTTACAACGACTCCCTCCTTCAGATCTTGACTCTCTGTGTCCAAGTGAGGCATTCATGAATTTGAATTTGTTTTCCTGAAATGCTGCCATTTTGTCTCATCATGTTGGTGTTGTCATTGTTCTGTGTTAACCTCCCCTACTTCCCTCCTGCCTCTACCAAAGTTGTCCCTGAGTCATGTGACTTAAAAAATATTGTTGATTATGTGAAGATGTAATTTTGAATAATAATATTGATAACAAGCAGACAATCTGCCCAACAGAGCCTACAAAGGAGCCAGGGAAAACTCTTTGTTTCCCTACTGAAAATACAGTTCCCTTTAAGGGAGGGCTGGAAGTCAGACTTCCCCTTTGCAAAGTGAGCTTTTTTTGGCAGGGGGGGCAATGCAAATACTGTTTATGTGGAAAAAATACTGTTTATGTTTATGCTGTTTATGTGGGAAAAAACGAACCCAAGTGGACCTAGTTCATGGGTGAGAATGGAGGCAAGCAGCTGTTTCAGGGTTTTACGAAGGAACCACCAGTGGCAGGAATCAAAACAGAAACTCACTAGTATTTACACGATTGTAAAGTGAGTCTGTTTAATTTTTTTGACAATGCAAGAATATTGTAACATTACTGTACACACAAAGGCTCTGTTAATGACAGGAAGTAGTGTGGATCCCTTTCAAAGTAAATGCAGAACCCATTAAGCGGGTCTGATGCTTGCTTAAAATCTGTATTTTGGAACAAGTGCCACAAATTTGAAGCATAAGATATGGCATCAACAGGTAAGACCGTACTGGAGAGATGGTCTTAGTTAGAATATATCCTAAGAGGATCTGTTTAAGATTTATGTTATATGCTGCAGAACTTAAGTGTACAGTATTACCAACTGTAAATGTCAGCCAACTGTCTGACAATCCTACCCTGGGGTAGGAAGGAAAGTAATTAAGCAGATATTGCACAAGAAGTGATATTGGTCTATAACAGATTGGGCTACAAACCAATAAGGCTGCTGGGTAGAGAGAGGCCACTGGGCACACCTTGGTTCTATAAAGGCTTGAGGGAGGAGGCCAAGGGGAACAGCCCAGTTATGGCTCCTAGCTTAGATGGGAATCAAACTAGGGGAAAGGAAGTGGGTTAGGGCAGTGGTCCCCAACCTTTCCGAGGCTGGGGACCGGCAGGGCATCGGGCCGCGCCCACACGGACCGGCCGCGCCCGCCACGCCCGCGGGCTGCACCCACGCATTGGCCCGCACCTGCGGGCTGCACCCGTGCCCGCGGGCCGTGTCCGCGCATCAGGCCGTGCACGCACGGGCCGCGCATGCGCAATGCGCGGCCCGGCCCTGATTCCCTCTACTTGCCCTCCCGCAGTAAGAAGCTTCCCGGGCCGCAAGCTTGCGGCCTGGGAAGTTTTTTACTGCGGAGGGGGGGCGGGGAGAGGGAGCCACGGCCCGGCGCCATGGTCTTCGCGGCCCGGCAGTGGGCCGCGGCCCGCAGGTTGGGGACCACTGGGTTAGGGTACTATCCAACCCTGGTCTGAGGCCAAGGGAAGGCCCACCAGCTAAATTAAGCCCTTGTGCATGATGGCTGTGCCTAGGATGCCTGCATACTCCATGGAGTTTACACCCAGAAAAGTGTTCTTTGTTGGCTCTGTGAGGTAAGTAGCCAATATTTTCTTGCCAACTCCTCAGTTCTGTAGGAGCTCAGCAGCTCTGTCTTCCCTTTGTGACCTATTGACATTTCACCACTGACCAGTAGTCTTCATGTTCCTTCCACTGATTTTTGAACATACCTAGAAACGTTCCTGTTTTGTTCTTAGAATTCATTGCCAGCCTGAGCTCATTTTGAGTTTTCAGTTCCTCTGGTAATTTTCCCTTTAGGTTTGGGCTACTCAACAGAAGACAAAAGCTCATGCCCTGTCTTAGTAGCATCCAGAATCAAAGAGATGCATCCTCATATGTCACTTAAGGATCTAAGAATATAGAGTTGGAAGGGGCCATTCAGGCCACCTAATCCAACCCCCTGCTCAACGCAGGATCAGCCTAAAGCATCCAGGATAAGCATTTGAATACTGTCAATTATCTTTCTTTGTCTATAGCTACTGCAGAATGGTGATGTTACAAATAAAGATTTTTGGTTTGTATATTAACAAGAGAAGAATTGATTCATTTGAACTCTGGTGTTGGAGAAGGCTTCTGTAGGCTCCAAGGACAGCACAAGTCACAAACAAGGAAATACTCCACCTCATAAAGTCTGATATATTACTGGTAGGCAAAATCATGAAACTCTAGCTCAGTGGTCCCCAACCTGCGGGCTGCGGCCCGGTGCCGGGCCACGAAGGCCATGGCGCCGGGCCGCGGCTCCTTCTCCCCGCCCCCCCCCGCAGTAAAAAACTTCCCAGGCCACAAGCTTGCGGCCCGGGAAGCTTCTTACTGTGGGAGGGCGGGGAGAGGGAATCAGGGCCCGATGCGCGGGCACGGCCCAATGCATGGCCGTGGTCCGCGCGGGCGCGGCCCGATGCCCTGCCGGTCCCCAGCCTCAGAAAGGTTGGGGACCACTGCTCTAGCTCACTTACGTTGGCTATATAATGAGATCCAACTCAACGGAGAAAACAATCATGCTAGGATTGGTCAGTGGAAAAAGGAAACCATGCCAACAAAGCATGTGATGGTTAGACACAATTGGAATGGACACTGGCCAGAACACTGCACAGCTGAGGGAGGCAGTGCAGGATCAGATATCATGGTGACAGCTAAGATATGGGATTGTCAAGAGATGGACGTGACTGAATGGCATACAATGATAACAATGAAAAAGGGTTGTTGTGTGTTAGTTGGGTCTGCACAGTCAGAATGCCAATACTGGGAGAGGGAAGCAATAGAACTGTGTCTAGGCTGGGTGGTGAGGAGTTCATTGTTTGCATTGCTTTCTAATTCTGCAATCCTAGTCCTATTGTGCTATTCATTGGTCGAGTTATGCTGCCAACCTGCACTGTTTGGTCTCCGTTAATCTGCCTAGAGTCTCAGCAAAAAAGGCAGAATATAAATGATGTACATAATAAATAAATAATGCTTCAAGTCTCCCTACTTTTGCTTGAATGGCTAAGAATGCAATCAATGAAGCTGTGATAATGAATACATGGGGTACCATCCAGCCAAACTGAAGTACTTTAAGTCCTATTGAGCTTCAAGCATGCACTCACCTCTTCCACAGAATGCAGAGGAACTTGAAGTGCTTTTTACCTTTGGCTAGCTTGTGCCCTTAAAGTTTACAGTGAAAATACCTGGCTGTTTGAACCTATTATTAATAATGTATAAACATGCTTTTTATTTTCAGATTTTATGTTCATTTTAATTCTATATCTTCTACAGTTTTGATCCTGATACATAACCCTCTTATATTCTGTTGACTGAAGTGTCAAAAGTTTATGCTTCAATAGATCTGTGTATCTTTTAAGTGCTACTTGACTAATTTTTGTTCCCCCCCCCAAGTAGCCAGGATGAGAAAGGAGAGCCACTCCTTTAACTAGCAGGAGTCAGGGGAGGCGGTGACACAGGTGGAACCAATGACAACAGCATGACATCACTCCTATAAAAACTTTGGATGTGTGTCACATTATGAATTTCTGGAAACTCTATGATAAAACTTAGAAGGGTGTGACATCTCTTCTGATTTTTTCCTGGGACTGACAATAATGCTGTCGCCCCCCCCCCCCCTGAGAAAGGTGGCAGTCCTGCTGCGCTATGTACCTTGGTCTATAGGTCTTTTGCCATCAATAGCTTTAAATGTTTTATTTATTGCAGAGCTAGGAAGGAAACAGTAAAAAAAACACAAACACGACTCACTATAGTCTTCCAGACTACAATTGCTAACATGAGTTTGTTTCTTGGCCCTCCCCTTCTCCCCCTCATCACAACACTCTGAGTTGCCTGTTTTTGTGGTATAAAAATGATCTGTGTTGACATAGAACTGAGTGGGCATTTTGTATTACCAGCTCCAGCATTTGCCTCAGTCTTCATTTCAGACAATAAAAGTGTATTTCACAGCAAGATGATTTCTTTAAAAGATTTTCAACTGACTGTCTAAAGAAAAGACACTGATCTGGCTGTTTTTAGCAAAGACTGAAAGCTGAGCTTCTCGGAGGCAGTTCATGGGAAGCAGTCAGTGCTGGAGAGCCAGGCGACTAGAGACCTGATCCTCTGTGCCAGATACCCTTGGCGCTGGACTACTGTGGCTCCTCACAGCACCAGCAATTGTTCATTTCCACTGTGTATCGAGAGCAGACATGACCTTGTTGCATTTCAGTTCAGTTCATTTGACTTTTGTCACTCATTGTCCCATTTAATCTTTGAGCATCTCCCATACAGAGGGGTTCCTGGAATAGGAAAGTTTTTCTTTTGAGCCCTCCAAGGTTCACCTGTATGAGACTTTGGTGCGGCTTGCTTGGAAAAGATACTCAACCATGTAGAAGGCAAGCTTCCCATTTGCTGAAGAAACTGGGAAGGCAACAGCTGGAGCAATAGTCGAAATGGGCCATTGAATAATTGTAGCAGGAACGGTGGAAGGGCCAATGGATCGAGATAATGCAGATTTTCTGCCCAGTCATACAAAAGCTTATGCTTGTTTTAGGTGGAGGCAGCTTTCATTTCACTTACTCCCTCCCACCTATCCAGATAAGGATAGAAACTGGAATGTGGCATGGGCTGGTCAGATCTCAAGAGCAGATTGCATGGAATAGACTGCGGTCAGGGTATTTCCTCATGTACCAGCTGACACATTAATACAAATTCTCCTTTGGCTGCAGTATCCATTTGGTTTCTCTTTAGAGCTGCCGACTCTGGGTTGGGAAATTCCTGGAGATTTTGGGGTAGAGTCTGAGGAGGGCAGGGTTTAGGGAGGAAAGGAACTTCAGTCAGCTATAATGCAATAGAGTTCATCTTCCAAAGCAACCATCTTCTCCGGGGTAATTAATCTTTGTTGCCTGCAGATAAATTGTAATCCCAAAAGATCTCCAGCCACCACCTGGAGGTTGGCTACCCTATTTCTCTGCCATATCCTATCCCACACTGCCATTCTACCCAAACACGGCACAAAGAAGGCCCAAGAGGCAGAAAAGTGCCTTCCATTAGGCTACCTGTATTGCATTCCTTTTGAAGCCCTGGAAGAAGACAACTCTAAATAGACAGGTTGAAAAGCAGCTTAGGGGAGGAGAGCCTACTGGAAAGATTCAAACACTGGCCTATGGAGCTACATTGCTGTCCATGTAGCACTAATATTATTAAGGCAATTTCCCACATGTTTCTCCACTGTGAATTTTAACTCATGACCGAAAGAGCACAAATATTCCCCCACTAGTGTGATATAAGCATTTGAACAACTCAGAATGTACAGAATTGTTCTTGACCAAATCCTTATTAAAAGACAAAGAGGCTACTCTATCATATGCTGTGGCAAAGTTTTTGTTATCTTGCTTATAAGAAATGGAGTTTCTTGATAAAGGAATTAGGTTAATTTAAACTTTACTTTAAATTATCTGTTTACATTGGTGTTTTTATATTATTATTTTAACTGTTTCCTCTTATAGCCCACACTTAATTGACAGCTGTTGTCTTTAAGAATTGATCTTAGCAGGAATTTCTTTTATTGCTGAGTTAATTTGTAAATTAATTATCTCTGAAGGCTCAGATCATGAAAGTAGCCCAAGTGGCATTCTTCCATCTATGCCAGGCTCAACTACTAGATCCCCACCTGTCCTCAGACCACCTGGTCACGGCCCTGGCCCCAACCTGGTGGAATGAGCTCCCAGAAGAGCTAAGAGCCCTGATGGAGCTTGCAATGTTCACAGTGCCTGTAAGTCAGAGCTCTTCCAACAGGCATTTGGTTGAGGCCAGGGCACATTCTGCACACATTGGATAATGCACTTTCAATGCACTTTCGAACTAGATTATCCTGTTCTGCACAGGAAAACCCAGCTGCAAAAGCACTTTGAAAGTGCATTATATAATGTGTGCAGAATGGGCCCAGGCTAGGAAGAACTGCTCCCTCCCTGTGCAGGCCTATAAAAGCCACCAGGGATATATCTCGTAGCTGCACTCTGGAGGCCAGGCGACCGTTGGATATGGGGGTTGGGTGTGGGAATAGACATCTTGGGTTCCATTTGGATATTTTATTGTTTTATGGGATTTTAGATTTATGTAAAACACCATGAACTGGTTGTTTGAAAATAATAAATAAATATCTATGGCTAGTCTAAAGCCGTAACAATGATTGCTATGACTCCTCCCTGATGGAACATTTAACTGGCATATTCAATATGTATTGCTTCACTGAAGCTGAATCACACAAGGGCACTGTATCTGCTCCATAGCTTTCCCTTTTCAAGTAGCAGTGCTGGACTACTTTTTAATTAGTATAATAGCTAAGAACATCAGGCTCAAATCTGGTGAACCAGGTTTGGTTCCCCACTCCTCCACATGCAATCAGCTAGGTGATCTTGGGCCAGTCACAGTTCTCCCATAGCTGTTCTCATAGAACAGTTTTGTTAGAGCTCTCTCAGTCCCACCTACCTTACTAGGTATCTGCTGTGGGGAGAGGAAGGGTAAGATGTTTGGAATCTGCCTTGGGACTCCATCAGGCAGTGAAAAGCGGAGTATAAAAATCCTGCTCTAGAACTGGAAGGGGCCATACAGGCCATCTAGTCCAACCCCTAGATCAGTAAAGGTTCATTCTAAAACATTGAGGGTAAATATCTGTCCAGCTGCTGCTTGAAGACTGCCAGTGAGGGGGAGTTCACCACCTCCTTAAGCAGCTGATTCCTCTGCTGAACTACTCTGACTGTGAACATGTTCCCCTGATATCTAGGCAGTAGATTAAACCCATTGCTGTGGGTCCTATCCTCTGCTGCCAACAGGAACCTTTCCCTGACCTCTTCTAAATGACAACCTTTCAAATACTTAAAGAGGGCTATCATGTCCCCTCTCAACCTCCTTTTCTCCAGGCTGAACATTCCAAAGTCCCTCAGTCTTTTCTCATAAGGCTTGGTCCCTTGGCCCCAGACCATCCTGGTCACTCTCCTCTGAACCTTCTCAGTTTTGCCCGACCTTTTTGAAGCAAAAAGGATTCATAAAAGCCACCATATCATGGTTGAAAAAATGGCACAAATGAGGAAGAGTACTTTATTATTTGCATTAAAAAATCCCTTATGGTTTTCTCAGGAGAATCTGTGACTCAAACGTTTCCTTTAAAATAACTGAAAGATGCACAGATACCCCCAACAAAGCTATACTGAGAAATGTGTAAGGAATTTTTCACCTGCATAATAAAATGTTCTTCCTCATTTGCACCACAGGCTTTTTGCCTATATTTTATCTCTGTAATTGGTGCTGCCCCTCTATTTTCTCTAAATAAATGAATAAAATGTTCTGGCATTAATTGTTGTGGAGACAGCTAGTAAGGGGGACAGTTACTGTTTGAATGATCAAGTGCTCAAAATAGCTGGTTTTCCAAAGCCATGCACATTCCTGATGTTGCTTTTGCAGTTTTGTGCTGACATGACATCATTCATGAAGTAGCTGAATTCGGGTTTTTACCAGCAGGAATGTCAGACTCTCTGTTGAGAAAATGACTCACTAGGAAATAAGACATGCTCAGAGCACTGGCAGTATATTGTGGAATTTGCCAGATGTGTGTTGGTCAGGCAAGATTTGCAAAAGGCTCCTTAGGAGTCTATTAAGGAACAAAATTTTGCAGGTAGCCTGGGTGTCATCATCATCATCATCATCGTATGTCCAGGAATTGAAGACACATACCTGATAGAGTAATACAACATATTCTGCAGTTTTGGTTTCGAGGCCCTAAACGGTAACTCAGGTGGTGATGGTAGTGGTAAAAAAGCATTTAACACTCACCTTTTTGGGGGGGATTTCAAGTCTTTGTTTTCCTCTGCTGCTGCTGCTTACAAGTAATTTATTTCCATCTAGTTACTGCCTTTTTCTTCTTTCATTATGCACATGAATGAACACAGACCGTGAGATTTATTTATATTTTTTCTACCATATAATGTTCATCTGTCTGTCTATAGACTAGTTTAGAAGGCAAAGAACTCTCTCCTCCTGTTACCCCCCCCCCCCCAAAAAAAATAGAATTTGTCTTTGAAGTGAAATGTGGCTCACTGGGTCCCAGAGTATTTCTCTTTTCTGTGGGCTATGATTTCACTTAAAACTCTCTGAAACGGTCAGTAATCATTTGCTTGACATTTTAAATTTTATGTATTTTTAGTTTTTGACAGGAGAAGGGCTATGTGAATCCTCAGATACACAACTCTTGGATAATGTTACATATAATTACCATATTTTGAAAAGGAAAACATAAAGCATATTTCCTGACCGGCTACAAGTGATCAGTATGACAAATCTCATTTTAAATTCTCGTACTATTTAATCTGTGGTAATTGTTACTAATTAGGAATATTCCTAACCTTCCAACCGCAAAAGAGGGCATTTTCTTCAGTTTTTTTAGAAAAGAGACCAAAAGAGGATGGACACCAAAAAAGAGAGACCATGATCTCTAAAAAGAGGACAACTGCAAATATTCAATCAATATTTTTTGTGTGCAGCCTAGAAATATTCTTAATTCTTCTCCCATGTGTTTATAGTGGACATGCAAAGTAAAATAAGAATAGCTAAGTCTGTGCTGCCCTGGTTTTGGTGGCCCAAATCAGCTTGATCTCAAAAGATCTCAGAAGCTAAGCAGAGTTGGCCCTGGTCAGTATTTTGATGGGATTCTAGCAAGGAATACCAGGGTTGCTCTGCAGAGGCAGACAATGGCAAACCATCTCTGAACATCTCTTGCCTTGAAAATCCTACAGGGTCACCAAAAGTCATCTGCAGCTTCTCAGGGGGAGAAAGAGGAGGAGGGGCACTGTTAAGATAAGGCTCAAAATCCATAGTAGCAAAAAGGGAGATGCTGCTTTCTGTTAACATAGTGGTTGTTAGTCAACATCCAATGCGGCTCCTACGATGACATTTCTCACTGGAAAGGCTGCTGATTCTTCTGTGTAGTGTTATGTGCTTCCCGAGGGGTAAGAAATTCAAAGTCAGTACAACAGAACTTAGTTGCCTTTGAGTGAGAGCCCACATTATCTTTTCACTATTTACAGATATACAGAGTGCAGTGGAAACAAATGACCTCCTAAAACAGGAAGCACACCCACTAATCCAGCATCAGATTCAAAATCATTATAATAATATGAAACTTTTATGTTGTGCTTTCAGTGTTCAAAGCACTTAACATATATTCAACAACCCTTACAATAGTTCACTAATGTAGGCAGTAATAGTATCACCATATTGCATTACAGATGACAGGCTCATACTAAGAGAGAATGGCTATTTTTAGCAACCTGGTGAGTTTATCATGGACACGAAAATTGGACTAGCAATTGGACTAGCAACCTGATTCCCTTACCCAGTGACACCCAGGTACCAGGCAGGAAACAGCCCAGAAACTGGCAGCAGAAGCAGGGGGAGATTGGGGATATGGGGGACCCACTGCACAATGGCAGGGGAGTGGCTTGCTGCTACCCCACCATTGCAGGGGTGGGAGACCATCCTGTTCAGCTCTGTGGCACCGCAAAGCCATCCAGGGCATGCAATGTCCCTGTCTTCCATTATGTACAGGGCTGGCCCAGCAGGGCTGCAGATGGCAACCGTGACAGCATAGGGAATGCGGAAGTATTTGTGTTCCCTTACCATGGGCTATCCAAGGCCTTGAGTTGAGCCAGGGCTGGATGGTGGCTGGGATGGCGGCAACATCATGCTTAATCAGGGATTTGCCCTGCTGCCCCGTCACCACCAGCCCGGACTTCCCACCCCATGCATATTTGGTCATTGAGAAAACATCTACTGATAGGCACCCAGCAGCTAGTTTCTCTAGGTAATAAGGAAAGGTAGAAGCTGATCCTTTGTACTGCCTAAAAATTAAACATAAAAGTTGGATGCCAGCCAAGGCAAGCTTCAAGATGAGTGATTTGCCTGAGGATGAGTATACAGGACTATGAAAGAGATCTTGGAACGTGTTAGGATGTGACATAGTCTCCTAGGAAATTGATTCTTTCTGTTCCCGCTCCAGTCTGCTGCTGCTTCCTTAATTGTTCCATAGTGTTCCTGTGGAGGTACATATGTACATTTTGCAAGCAAGCTGCTAGGTGACAGGGTTTCTCAAATGTTGTCAGCTATAAGGCTGCCTAAAAAAGTGGGTGGGGGAATATTCTGAGCAGGAGTAGAAGCCCTACAAAATTCTTCCACGCTGCATCAGTTATTGGTAGGAGTCCTACAAACAATAGAAGAAATCTTTCAAATTTTAAACACCAGCATAATGGGGAGCTTCCTCAGGCCTAACTGATACTGCAACAAGGGCCACTGGATGTAATCAGAAGATAGCAATACATTTCCTGTCTGGTTTCAGTGCAAATGGGCACATCTTTCCCATTGATCCTTGGAGTAGTGGGCTAGAGGTGAGACTTGCCTAGCAACTGCTTCCCATGGGCATTAGAATTAGAACTTAGGCTCCTTGCATTTGCTCAGCAAATAAGGCAGTCGAGGGGACAATTGTGACATGTGCATGCCCATGCCCTCAAGTAAGTCACTTGGGCATGCAATCAGGGTATTTGGATTCACAGTTTGGTCTGAAAAACCGTAAATAAATATGTGTCACTGTATTTGGATTCCGCCCCATAGTAGAACCATCCATCTAGAGGCATTTCAGTTCATCAGCTACTCAGGAGGGATGTGGACCAATAACACACTCAGGCATTTTTACTGCACTCTCTGCTTGGAAACATCAAGAAGCTGATCCACTAGAAGGCCATCTTTATGAAAAGCAGCATGCATAGAAGCTGGCTGCAGCCAGCAGAGGGCAATGCTGCACAAACACTCAAGCCAGTTGAGTAGGTACAGCCACCCTTTTGTGCCTAGGCATCGAGGAGACCTGGAGGCTCCCTCAGTGCCCTGGCAAATTGAAAGAATTATGGGCAGGATAAACTTGCTTCTGTCGGTATAAATTAGATCTTTAAGGTTAATGTACTGTTTATGTATTTTCCATATCACATTTTCCCCCTAATATGATTTGCATCCCCTCTAGGCCTGCAATTAGCTGCAGGCTCCTTCTAATATATGCACAACACAATGTATCCCCCAGCATTTCCTTTAATGTAATGTGCTCATGAAGGAGATAGAAGGGGCAAACTGTACCGGCATTTCTTCTAACTAATATCTCTAGATCTGAAATGCATCGTATCAAAGAGGTCCCCAGTGATGTGTATCTCTGCAACGCATCTCTCCTGTGCCATCCTATGAGCTAGCATTCTCATTCAGACTGCCCCACAGACTGGAATAGGAGACAAGTACTCAGAAGGAATTTGGGGAGGGCCTGCACATAAATAAATAATACAGAAGGATGGGGAAGGCTTAAATGGGATGGAGAAAATTCCAGAATAAACCAGGACATTCCCACCTCCATCTGTCTATCATCCTCACACAGGAGGCAAAAGAAGCTGGGGGAGGAAAAGACTATCACTTGATTGTGATTCACTTGAATGTGAAAAGGTTCACATTTGACTGGAGTAGTTTAAACAAGCTTGAAGAAGTCCACTCAAGAATAAGGTGACCAGATTATTAGGGAGCTTAAAGCGGGACACCGGGGCAGGGGCGGCGGCAGGGGGGGGTGGGGGCGACTCCTGCATGGCGGCAGCAGCGGCAGGGCGGCTCCTGCTCAGCGGCGGTTGGGGGGTGGTGGCAGCCTGTTTCCTCTCCCCCTATTCCCCCTCTGTTCCCCCTCCCCTCCTGCTGGCACCGAGGGAGCTGCAGCCAGGCATCCTCACCTGGGCTTCACTTGTCGCGCAGGGTGCTGCTTCGGGGACTGGGCCTTGCTGGCAGAGAGGGGGCGGCTTGTGAGGTTGCCCATGGCCAGGCAGAACATTTTTTTAAAGCCCCGGGATGCGGGACAAATTGGAACCTTACTCAAGAAGAGAAGAAGTCAGAGTAGCTCAAGAGCCTGATATCCTACCAGTACATGGGATCCAACAAAAGCATCATCTTAACCATTTAGACTCTGTTCCCAAAGATTCTGAGTAGTTCAGCCTTATGTATGCTTCCCCAAAGCACCTTATCAGCAAGCTTTCCTGCCTTGGTCAAAGAGGGCATTTGCTATATTTCTTTGGCTGAAGGCAAGGACTTCTCTGTGGTCTGTTGCAAAAGACTTATTCAGTTATTCAGTTACTAAAGCCCATTTTAATTTTAAATAAAATGGGTGCTAGATGGGCGCGGCCCCCCTAACTCCCAAAAGCTTCTGTGCCTGTGGGGCCTCAGAAGCCTTTCTCCTCCTCCCCCCTCCGGTCCGCAGAAGGCTTCAGCGGGACCGGGGCTGGATTTCGGGGAAGCGGCCTACCTGTTTTCGCCGCTGGCAGCTCCTCAGCAGATGGGAGCTGCGGGGATGCAGTTTGGCGGGCGGTCCTGAGGTGGGCGGGCACGTGGTGCGCTGCGGGGGTGGCGGGCCAGCTGCAGCGGTGGTGGTGGCATGCCAGCTGCAGCACGGGCGGCAGTGTTGAAGCGGCGGCACTGGCGGCAGCGTTCCAGCCTCGGCGAGGGTAGCAGCAGGGCAGCTGTGGCACGGGTGGCCTCGGCCCAGCCTTGTCACAGGCAGCGGCGGGGCAGGCACGGCAGTGGCGGCGGAGCGCCTTGGCGGGGATGTCTTCGGCCCAACGACGGCAGGCAGGCTTTGGGTGGGGCCTGGCTGCGGAGGTGGGCACGAAGGCCGGGGACAGGCAGGGATCGGGGAAGCAACATTCGGTAAGTTGTGGTGTAGGGGTGGGGGTGGGAAGGGGGCGGCCGGGGGCGGCCACAGACAGAAGCTCGTCGTGGGTGCGGGAAGGGCGTGCGCCAGGGCAGGCGGGGACGGAGGGTCAGGTTCGTCGGGCAAGGCAGGCGGGCGGTGGTGTGCAGGGAGGGGGGTGGTGTAGCGGCGAGTCCCATTGGCATTGGAGGGCAGTCGCTGGGCGGCGGGAAAGTCATTTTCACTGAACCCAGCGGCGTGGGCCAAGCCTCTTCCCTGGCGGTCATCCGGGCAGGATGGTGGCTCGGGAGGACTGGAGTCTGTGGTGCGCCGTTCGGGAGACTGGCCAAGTGTCCAATAGGGAGGCGCGCTTTGCGCGCCTCCCAATTGGACACTTGGGCCTGGAGTGCCACTCAGAGGAGCGAATCAGGAGCCTCCGAGTTTTTATCCCGGACAGAGCCCACCCTAACTTCTCCCCAACAGCCCTTACTGCTTTATTTAATCCACTCCGCAGGAGTGGGTTAAAGATTATATTTTATACTTCATATGAGACATTTTTGGGAGTCAAACCTGCTCAATATTGGAACCCCTCTTCTGAATCCAGAGACAGCAAAATTGCCACTGTATCTTGACTGGCTTATTCTCAAATGTTTGCCTGAAGATGGGTGGTCTGATCACCTACTACTTGATGGAGCTCCTTTCTCAGTTTTTATTATCAGAATGAATTCCCTTAGTTTCCCTCTTTACTGAAATTAAAACACAAAAGCTGTTACAGTACTATATGAAGATGTTGTGCTTTAATTTAAGTAGTACATTTTATCCTGCCCTTCCTCCAAGGTATTCAGCACAATATATGTGGTCCTTCTCATCTCCACTTCTTCCTGACAAGCGATTGACAAAAGCGATTGGAGGCTAAATGGCTCAGGTTCTACTAATGTGCTTAATTTCAGAGTGGGGATTTGAAACTGGACCTCCCAGATCCTAGTCCAACACTCTGACCATCACATTACACTGTGCTGCTGCTACACTTCTTGGTTTTGTTGGCTTGCTCTTCTTATTTCAGTGATCCTTTTCACAAGGTTGGATCCTGCAGACTATTTCCATGGACTGAAGAGGAATATGTTAAGAAACTCTCAGTTGATTCCTGTCTCCTCTGGCAGACCCCTGACCCACCCCCTTCATGCTGCTCCTCTCCCCAAGAGCAGCATTTGGGATGTATTTGTGGGTGTAGTGGATGAGGGAGGGCAAGGAAGGCCTATTCCATGGAGCAAAATCCTTTCTAACTGCAGAAACGCTCCGTGGGATCCATCATTACCTGTCATTGAGAATAGTACAGGTCTACCTCCTTTATTTTCCTATCTCCTAGGTCACCCCCCAAGAGCCTCTTGTGGCGCAGAGTGGTAAGGCAGCAGTCATGCAGTCTGAAAGCTTTGCCCATGAGGCTGGGAGTTCAATCCAAGCAGCCGGCTCAAGGTTGACTCAGCCTTCCATCCTTCCAAGGTCGGTAAAATGAGTACCCAGCTTGCTTGCTGGGGGGTAAACGGTAATGACTGGGGAAGGCACTGGCAAACCACCCCGTATTGAGTCTGCCATGAAAACGCTGGAGGGCGTCACCCCAAGGGTCAGACATGACTCGGTGCTTGCACAGGGGATACCTTTACCTTTACCTTTAGGTCACCCCTCACCCCACTTTTTGGAACCCATATATGAGGCGAGGTTTTCTTGCATTACCAGCAAATGATCATTCTCTTTTGCTGTGTTTGGTTTTTCCAGCAGGTACCAAATGGTTTTCTGCCTACCTAATCACAGCTGGAATCCATGCTGGGAACAGGCTCTCTAGACTAATAACTACGTACCTTATAAATTATCTTTCTGGTTCTGCCATGTGCCACTGTGGTGTTCTTCAGGGCTTAAAATATTAATTAAAAACACCCTTTTACAATACACTACTATATTAAAGGTATAACGCTATAAATTGCAATCATAAAACTGTAGTGCTATGACCGAGTGTAACATGAAGCTGACATGCTGCCGCGGGGACTACAAAGATCTTAACAAATGGCATCGTATTCGCGTTTCCTGCAATCAACATAAAACTTTCTAAATTCCATTCTTATTTGTTTTCTTTTTACAATACCTTCCTGGAGAAAAATATTAAAGTGGCAAAGGCAACTTCAAGCAAATCAGCCCAGAAAAATAAAAATGGCCTGCATTTTCAATTTGTTTTAGGTTAGCAGAGCTCTGCTTTTAGGAAAAGGGATTTAGATCCCTTCCCCACACAATAAAAGTACAAAATATGAGATGGTTCAGGAATGATCAGAGGCCATACAGGGTGTCTCGTCAATAAGGGTGCAAAAAACAATCTGCCTGGTCCTGGAAGAGAAGGGAGAGATGATAAACCTGCCAATGCTCAGCCAAGAACATGAACAACATCTGAGTGGGCCTCTTTTTCTGTGCCCCAACAACATTAATGTTATCAAATTTTCAGTACAATATCCTTAATGAAAAAAGAATTCTGTCTATTTTTCATATTATGGAAGGGAGATGTGTGAAGGACTTACAAGGAAGGAGAAATGTCAAGAGTTCACATGGGACCCCAAACAGATTCCTCTGAGATTTCCTCTAGGCTTCTCATAACTTATTCAGGCCCAAGCTAAGCATCATATAAAATCAAAGCACATGACTTGCCCAGCTTCATGAATCCCAAGAGTAAGCAGGGTACCCAGAATTTGGTTCTCCAGACTCCCTGGCTTGATGACTCTACTCCTTACCACCTTTTTTTTCACTTTAGCTTTAGCTTTTCCTACCTTTTTCATTGGCTGGATAACATCTCCTTCATTAGATCACCACATTTTCATTTGACATTCCAGCCAGAACTCATGACACTTTGGTTTTGTGACATCATTATGAATTTGAGTAGTGGTGGTTACTCACAAGTTACTTTCCCCCTGGTTGCAGAACTCCATGATGTGACTCTGCCCCCATTGCACAGATTTGGCTACCAATGTGGGAGCCATCACTTGGTTATTAACGAGAGTGATTTTCAGTCTGTTATTAAACACAAAAAGTAATTTGTTACAAGAGAAAATAAGACCCTGCATTTAGACAAAACAATACCTGTTATAAACTTTAATGTGGATCATTCATGCTGTTGAATATTTATATATGTACAAATCTATAATAGCACTGTTTGTAAATGTACTGAAATAAGCCTTTCCATTCCACTGTCAATTTTATTGACATGCTTGTTCTAAAGTTATACCTTCTGTCAAACCTAGTATGTGTAAACTTCTTGATTCCAGGGCCATATGAATAAATGAGCAAATTTTTAAAAATCACTGATGTATTTATTTAGTGATTTTTTAACAAAGTAAAACATACATGATGAAATCAAATTCTAAAAACCTATTAAAACCAACAAAACACACTATTAACAGAATTAAATCCAGCGGCATATATGTGTGTGTGTGTGTGTGTAGGTATATATACACACACACATACATATACATATATATATACACATATACATATGTATGTATGTATGTATGTATATGTGTATGTGTATGTGTATATATATGTGTGTATATATATGTATATACTAGAAAGTAAGCCCGCTGTACTGGGAATGCAGCAGGCGCTAGCGGGCGTCGTGACTCGGCGGCTTCCCAGCTGGCGGGCCGTCACATGAGTCCGGCTGTGGTCCGGTCGGCAAGGTCGCAGCGGCACCCCCCCGGGCCACGACCTACCTGTTGGAGAAGTGGGCGGGCCAGGGTCTCGAGTGGGCACTGGCTCCGGCGTCAGGGCGGGCGCCGCTGCTGTGGGGAATTATTTAATCCGCTCCGCTAGGAGCGGTTAAAGATACATATATATGTATATATGTGTGTGTGTGTGTGTGTATGTATAGATAGATATAGATATAGATATAGATATAGATATAGATATAGATATAGATATAGATATATAGGTATAGGTATAGGTATAGGTATAGGTATAGGTATAGGTATAGGTATAGGTATAGGTATAGGTATAGGTATAGGTATAGATAGATATAGATATAGATATGGAGGGATCATCAAGGGAATGTCAAACAGAACGCTGGCAGGAGGTGGCGACAGAAAGGTGACAAATGGGTCTCCAGAGAGAGTTCCATGTTTTGGTGCTGTGAATAAGAAGACCCCTTTTCAGGTTGCCACCCTCTAACCTCAGAAGAAGGGGGCACCTGAATCAGGGTCCCCTCCATTTCTCCCCTCCATACTCTGCTGCAGCATCTTGCCTTCTCACTGGTGGTAAAAAAGGCAACAGCAAGAGTAATGTGCTCTTTTAATCACCACTCTTCAGCCTGTCAATCAATGGAGGCAACCAATAAGAGGTTTGTGTGCCTCCAAAGTTCCCCAAGTACAATTATTTTTAAAATATTGAAACCTATATGTGGCAATACATATACACTGCCATGCAAGACACAGCAGACAAACAAAAAATACAGCAGGGTGAGACAGGAAGATTTCCATCCCTGCAGTAGTTAAACTGCCATCTTTATCTCCAGTCATCCTAAATAACTGCCGCTGCCATGGCTGTCTCGCTGCTCTAGCTGCCAACCCCCCGTCCCTTCCGCTCCTCTTCTCCCACCCCACCTACTGGTCTGTCCACCTGCCACTCAACCTTCCCCACTCGCCTTGGCCCTCTTCCTCCATGAGCCCTTCTGATGTGTGGGCACTGCCGCCTCCCCCATGCACACACACTTCCCCGTGAGGCCTCACTGATGCTGCCTCCCCTGCACACACACACACACACTTCCCCACGAGGCCTTACTGCTGCTGCCACTGCCGCCACCACTGGCTCACCCCCCCCCCACACACACACCTCATGGTCCTTGGTAAAAATGAATGTACTTTCAAAGTTAAACTTCTCATTTCAATTGTTGCCATATATACAAAAAAAGAGAGGCTTTTGTCAGAGTGGCAAAGACAGGTAAACACATTAAATTGAAATAGCAAGAAACCAAGGATAAGCTTCAGATTACTTCAAGATGAGAAAAAAAAAGAAAGAAAGAAGGGGATTGGCAGTTCCAAATATAAAGTTATATTATCAAGCAGCCTGCTTGGTTTGGATTACAGATTGGCTGAAAGATCCTAGAAAGAATTTAGTGAAATGGGAATCAGCGGGCTTAGAAGAAAGCTTATATATTCATTTATGGATAAAGAAATCAATCAAAACACACAAAAAAAGTCATATAATTAGAGATGGGTTCTTGAGTTTTCACAACGGAACTTCTCAAGCTTCCCATCTGATGTTTACTACGATAAGAGTAAAAGAAACAAAAATGAACAAAAAAAGTCACCTGTGGGAATACATTAAATACTCAGGGGAAATCTAAGTCTTTGCAAGATATTAAAAATGAGGGATTTAATATTCAGTGGTGAATTTATTATCAATCAGTTTCAAGATTAAAGAACGCAATGTATATTAATGGCAGAGCCTTAAGAGAAAAGGCTGAGTTTGAACAGACAATTACTACGCAAAAAGATAATTTTCTACAATGGATATATAAATTACTTCTTCAATTTGAAAGAGAAGAACAAATGAAAACTACATGATTAAATGGATACAAAATTTTAGAGAGCAAATACTTATGTCACAGTGGGAACAGTTATGGGAAAAACAAATCAAGTTTACAGCCATTCAGATGTTAAGAGAAAATTGATAGAAAATGTTTTTAGCTGGTATCTCACTCCTAAGGATATTGAGAAAAATTATAACTGAAGATATTGGAAATATCAGAAATCTGTAAGAGAAATAAACAACTGACATCTTCACTTACAACTGCATGAAATAATAAAAACATAGAAGGAGAGCATGCTCAGGCAACAGCTCAGAAGCTCTGGACTTATGAGGTATACCTGAGAAAACACAATTCATTTGTGTGTCATAGAGTGTCCTCCCATGATATTGTATGCATCTATCTGCACATATATGTTGGGTGATTTTTTTTTTTTAGATAAGAGTTGGGCTCAGTATTAACAATGTGAAGGGAAACTACCATCACGTTAGAAGTAACAATCCTTGGTTTCATGAGCATTACAGCTAATTGCAGGCATCCCGAGGAAAAAGACTTATTTCTATTGAAGGGTTGTATCAGCATACGAGGGGACCGGCTCTAGTATTAAACTGAAATTTAGTATGTACGGAACGTTGTCAAGAGAGAAACATAAGAACAAAGGAGGCTATTATTATCTTTTACTATTATCTTTTAATTCCCTCATTTCCCTTTTGCATGACTTTTCTCTCAGCCCTCTCTCTTTCAATGATTACAATAATCAACATACTAATGATAACAGAAATAATCTTCAGCAAGAGAACTAAACAAACGGCTCACTATCTCTTCTGCACGGGGTTCATGTTCTGCAGATATACTGATTTTTAATGGAAAAGTCAATACTATTTTAATTTGGGAAGCACACGTGTTGTCAGCTGCAAGGCAGAAGGAGGTGATTACACAGGTAGGTGGAGGAGTGCAATTCCTTGTGTTTGACATTGTGGGTCAAAGGGCAAAAAACATCAAGCGTGCCAAACACAACTTAAACCCCAGCAGGACCAAACAATACCTGACAGATCTTGGTTGCTATAGTTATGTAGCTTCATTAAAGGCACGCCTTGCCTGGGAATTTAAATAAGCAAAATCAACCCTATTTTGAACAATAGTCACATCCACCTCTGTCATGGCTGGTGCCAAGAGCTGGAAAATCTAATTAAAGACGCAGCATCTCAGGTTATGTGGTGACCTTGAGAACCCTGGAGACTAGAATGAGCATCTTCTGCACCAACTTTGTTACATAAAGTGCTTCCAGGGAATAATGGATCACTTTTCTTTTGTGGTTGACAGGAATTTTGAGAATAGAAAATAGGAACAAAGGAACACTTAGCAAAGGAGAGTGCCTGACCTGCTTGGAAGGGTTGTACGGATAAATGACTAGTTTAACACATACATACATGAGTTTGGAGAATGACTTCCTCACTTTAGCCCTTTAAAAATACAGAGGACCTGGTGTAGTGGTTAAGAGAGATCAACTCTAATCTGGAGAATTGGGTTGGATTCCCCATTCCTCCACATGCAGCCAGCTGGGTGACCTTGGGCCAGTCACAGTTCTCTCAGAGCTCTGAGAGCCTCACCTACTTCACAGGGTGTCTGTTGTGGGGAAGTTGCTTTGAGACTCCTTAGATTAGTAAAAAGCGGGGTACAAGCTCTCCTCCTCCACCACCACCTCAGAGTTCCTGCTATTACCATATCTTTGTCAGAAATTCTCATACAGCAGGCATGTCAAAATTCTAAGCCTCAAGGAGCATATGCCTTATGCCTCATTGGATCATGATAAGAGGGTACAGTAAGTTTGCACAAAAATCTGTTCAGACCCAAAGCAGTGTGTGAGAAACCACTTCTAAACTAAGTGGCATCCACATAGACACCTCTAGGGCTTGTTCATCTTTGTGATAAGGGAGGAACATCAGATTAGGGTGATAGCTAAATGCTCCCATGGATTTGTTTTTTGTATTGGAGTATATATTTTTTAAACTTACTATGTAATTATAAGGGGTTTAATGAAGGGAAGGAACTTTGAAATCATGGTTAACACAACTGTTACTTGGCTGTTTTTCTCTACTAAGGAATGAGGGAATGGCTTAATGGGTTTGTGTTCTGTAGGTGTGGTGAACGGGCAATCATTTTGGTGAAGACAGCTGCTGGAAAAATGATCAAAGAGAAACTTATTGGCCCATTGTGTGCATAGGCTGAGTCAGTGTGATGTGTTCCATTTTGGTGTGCACCTGTCTATTGAACACTTAGAGGGATTTAGGCGCATGAACCAGTGTTTCTATAAAATACCATTATTGTGCACACAGAACCTTCTGTATCTGGTAAACTGAGCTTAATGACATGGAGAAAGAGAAAGATAAATGATACAAACCAAGAAAAAAAGCATTAGGTGATAGGTTCAATGGTATAAAAAGGATTGACAAGGGAGCATGATTAGAACAACAGTGTCCTGACTCTGATGAGGATTGCTTTGCACCTTATGAAATAACATTGACAGCAGTTGGTTTTTTTCCTTTTAAAGTCAGAACAAATAGCCCAGGTGTATAAATCCTTGTGTTACACCTTCCCAGAAGCAGCTTGGCACTGTCAGATCACAAGTTATTTCATTAATGTCTGCAGCTAAGAGCACCATGACAGGATCATGCATTTTCAGGCACAAGAAAGAAACCGCAAGTGCAAACCACTGATGAGACTGTACTGCTCTTGTGAAGTTGCTTGAAGAGCGCTAACGACCCAAGGATGCCCCTAGTCCAGAATCCTATTTCCGACAGTGAATAGCCAGATGTCTCTGGAAAGTACAAGAACAAGGCATCAAGGCAATAACTTACCTCTGCAGTAAGGGTGTGCAGAGCTCCTTCCTGACCTCCAGTTTTGGTTCTCATTTTCAGTTTAAAAGCTTCATTTGTTCCCCTTGTTTCTGCAATCATCCAATTCATTCCTCATCATTGACTTTCCCCCCTTCCTGCCCAGTCTGGGCTAGTGTTGGAGGTTGGACTGCTGTCAGCCTAGCTTGGCCAGAGGGTGGGGCACACAAAGAATCCCTCGTTTCCCTCACTATTAATGTCAGGCACTGTGGGGCTCCTTTCCTAAGGCTGCATTGAACAAGCGGCATTGCCCCATTCAGAAAGAGAATTCAGAAAGTGCTGGGAGAGGCAAGGGGAAATTTTAGCTGGGGAGGGATTCTAAGTCAATTTAAAGTCCCATTGGGAGAGGAGGTTTAATTCCTTCTGCCCTAGCATGGTTTTATCAAAGCTGCCTGTCCTTTATCCTTCCAAATATAATAGCCATGCAGGAAGGATGGTCTCAATAGACAACTGCCATGCAAGGGTGGAAAGACCCTCTCCCCACAGGATTCCAGAGCCACACACAACTGCAATCAAACTTGTTAAAGCTCTGGGAAAATATGATTGTGAAAGTCCCACCTTCTCATCTAGTTTAGAGTTAGACCAATGCCATTATAACTCCCAGTGGGCAACAGGGCACTTCTGAACTAAAGAGTAGTTACAGTTCCCTTTTGTACTCTCTGTAAGCTCTCTTCTGGCGATGTGACTATAAAAGTGCATGAAGTGGCTAGGCCCCAGGAGTGTTGAAAGAAAAACACAGTGTCTAGCAAGAGCTAGAACTTGACTGTGGCCAAACATGTGGGATGGTAATAGGCTATAGAAAGTCTGTAAGGAATCTGACTAACGGTAGCTCAGTTAGACTGGGAAGCGTCCCACCTCTGAACATGATCAGAAAAATCTTAGGGATTCCATTAATGCTTTTTGTAGTCACTTGGGTCTGCAGCTCAGTGGTGGAGCAGTAATCTGAAGGCAGAAGTCCCCATGGTTAGTCTCCATCATCTCCACTTAAAATGATTAAGTAGTGGGTGATATGCAAGACTATGAAGCATGGTCTCCCAGTGTGGTGTCCATGGGTGCTACCTTTCCTGGCACCTGTTGGGTCTAGAAAGTGGGCAGGGCCAGCAGGGCTTCTGCCCAGCAAGGCTTCTGATTGGCCTTTGGAGATCTAGTGAGCTGTGCAGATATGTTTAAAAATTGTTTTGACTGCAACTGCTGCCACAGCGCAAGGATCTTCACTGTATGACTGCAAAGTAAGCTATGTTTAAGCAAGAAAATATTTGAAAACCATATGCTCATTTTAAAAGGACACCCTGTTAATCAGAATTTCTGTCTGAGAAGTTGAAGTTACCATTACATTCATGCCCTGACATTTTTGGGGGGTTGGCTCTGCCTCCAGTGACAGCCATTTTTGGTTTGCCCCACTTCCTGTGGTGGCCATTTTTGGTTATGCTCATCACCCTGTATTGGAACTCTGGAGTGCCTGCTGGGTCAAAAAGGTCAGGGACCCTGCTCTGGACAGTTGCCACCAATCAGAGTAGACAATACTGACCTTAATAAATGAATGGTCTGACTCCGTCTAAGGCAGCTTCACATATTATTGCTTTGCTCACAAGGCTTGGGAGTATCCCTGACCAATATCCTGTGGCCTTTGTGACATCAGCACAGTTCTTTCTAAGTGTCCAGGATTTTATTGAAAATCAAACAACATTTTAGGGGAGCATTCTGAAGAAGTCCAAAAAAAAGAAGTGCTTTTTAATTACACCTAGCCCAAATTAATGGTTTTGACTCTCTTCTAATACTACCTAAGTGCAATCTAGCCAGGACAATGCCATGAAGGCCCCTGAGCTTTAATGAAAGCAGCTTTTAATAGATCTGTGCACAGGAGGGACAAGACAGAACACCGTGTACAGCCACCTTTAATAAATAGCTGCCTTTTATTATAGGCCTGTAGCATCAACAGTTTTTGTTCCCCCAGCTTGAAAAGGCTTCCTTGTACCTCCCCAGATTCAGGGAAGTTTTTCCTTCCTCTTGTGCAGCTGCTGTTGAGTGGCAGCTCTGACAATTGTTCCCAATATTTTGATTACAGAATTGCCCTGTTATTCTAGCAAGGCTGAAATTAGATACAGGTGCAAATTAACTGGCTAAGTCGCAAGTGCATTAAAGTTGGTAATTTTTCCTGTCAAGAGGCAGGTTGAAAGGTTGCAGAGGATTACAAGAACTGGCACGAGCCAACTGGCTGGCAGGCAGGCAGGCAGGCCCAGGTGCACCTAGAGTCTGGAGAATGTTCTGGGAGGTGATGCAAAAGGGCTTGCAGGTAGGGACAAGTTCATATGTTGCATTTGGGACCAAAGGGTTGCATCTGGGAGCAGATTCTATAGATTCAGCCTCTCAGTGGGCATAGATGGGATATCAAATTGTGGGAGGACAATATTTCAATGTATCATGTTAAAAAGAATGATAGGTTTAGAGATTAGGACTGGTAAATATTTATGCATAATTTGTAAACAAAGGGAAAGGAGAGGCTAGGGATACATACATTGTTTCCTGGAGAGATGTGGGTGAATATTGTACAGCTGAGGAGCTTGAAGCAGTCCTGGGATGCGCTCAAATTTGTCCAGATGCGATTTTTAATTTTGTATTGCTAGATTTTAGGTTTTAAGTATTTATTTATTTTTATTTATTTAAGTTTAAATGTATAGATTGCCCTTTCCATATAGGGTTGCTAACAGGTCTGTAGAAAAACGGCCTGGCCTTTTAATATAGGCATAGTGGGAAGTTATTCCCCAAATTATATTTATCTCCATGTCACAGCAGAGCTTTACCTGTCCATTTCTGCATGTTAAACTTCTACTCAGTAGGTGGAACATATTCTGTAGGCTGGTTGGCAACTATAGATTAGTGATACTGTGAATTTCACCATAAACATGTCCATCAGCCCACTTACCATGTTCAGAGGGGTCGGTCAGATGTGAGCCAATCACCAGCCTGTTGGGGCCATGCCCTCAAGCTGTGAACGGCTGACAAGCAGGTTTGCAAAATTGTGCATGCATGAAGATACTGCTGCCCTGAACTGATCATTTGCCATTAGCATCGGTTACTTAGATGAGCACTGAGGGGTAGGCATGTATTAAAACACAGTATTTATTTTATTTTACAACTGAGTTGTGACTGATTTAATTGTCCATTTGAACAACTGCCAGCTGAGCAGAGCAGTTACACAGCAAGGCTGGAGTAGACTTCAATCACGCTGTGTGAGAACACGCATCCATGAAAAGCCCGTTGCATTGTACTGAATGGTTAGGAAGTAATACTCTGAAGGGGCCTACTGAATGGGACAGGTCAATAAACAGTTGAACTGATGACTGGAAAATCAGCTTCCTTTTTGTGACTGCTGGAACATTTTTGAAAGGTGTAAAAGTCCTCTTTAAAAACATCTTCCTTCAGAATAGCATTGAGACCGTCGCTATCAAACAACTAACAAAAACAATTTTTTTTACAAAGAGGAAAAGGGAATAGTGACGCCATTCAACTTTTAACATACAATTCAGATATTTTACAGTTAGAAGTTATTAGTTACAGGTTTTGGGGGAGGTTTCTTAAAGCTTTATCTTAGATCGTGAGATTTCGTTATTCTGAGAGGCTTTGGTTATTGTGTTTAACCAAAAACATTTCTGTTTTTCTTCTTTGTTTTTTTATCAGTTGAATTCCTGTGTCTTCCCCAGGTTTCCCAAAGGCAGGTAACTCCTACTAGTACCCACAGCTTCCGTTCTTACCAGTATCCCTCTGCCTTCAGAAGAGCCTAAAGCAAATTTTCTCTTGTACATGTCCAAGGTAATACTCACACCTGATTTTCCCTTTTTAACTGGGCAGGGATCCTTCTTGTCTCCTTAGAAGACTTCTCCTCTCTCCTTTGGCCAAAATTGGGAGATTCACTTCACTGCTCATGCCCTGGTTCTCCAGACATTGTGTAGTTGAGCTTTTAGCTGAAGGTGGAGGAGGGATTATCTCCTTCCCAGATCTCCTCTACCCCTACCTGCCTACCTCCCCAGCTTTCCCCTGCAGTCTCCAGTCTGCTGTCTGCACACAGTACTTGCTTCTGTGAGCTTAGGAGGATTTGGTGTACTTACTGTGGAATGTAGTAAAATGAAGCACTGAATGGCACTAATGGGACCCAGGAATGCCAAATGACTTGCATGGGCTCCATTGAAATATATTACAGCACAAAAAAAAGTTGCAATGAAAATGAGGGATGGATTTTGGATAAAGGTCCCTGGGCTGATAAACTGCTCTGAGACTGAAATGACAGCTCCTGTGAGCAGCATGAGTTTTTTGGGAACAGAATGACAACCCCCCCCCCCCCGAATGGAATGATAGCTTCTGGTGGTAGCATGATTGTACGGTGAGTGGAATAAAAATCTTTAGGTGTAACAGGTATGTTTTAGGCCTGGAATGACATACCCTAGGGCTGGCGTGTTCCTGGACTGGAATGATAGCCCTTAGAATGCAATGACAGCCCCTGGGAATAGCAGAAGGGCTCTGGAATGGAATGAGAGCCCTCGGAATGAAGGGCTGCCTGTCTCCAGGTGGGATCCCCTGGAGAAAATGGCTGCTTTAGAGGGTGGACTCCATAGCATTATTCTCCATTGAGGTCCCTCCCCATCCCAAATCCACCCACTCCTGACTCTTCTCTCAAAGTATTTCCCAATCCAGAGCTGGCAATTCTAGTACCATGAGTGTTCTGGGACTGGAATGACAGCCCTGAGAGTGGAACGGCAGTGCCTGGTGTAACAGAAAGACAACCACTAGGACTGGAATCAGTATTAGGCATTTGATTCCACTCTGAGGCTTGGGATTACAACTGCAAAGCACAACTTTTAATCACAGAAACTGTCATCTCACCCTTGAACATGTCATTCTAGTCCCAGAACACTGTTTGTTTGTTTGTTTGTTTGTTTGTTTGTTGGGCTTCTAGGCTATGCCTCTCAACTCTCCAAAGTAGTCTCAGGGCAGCTTCTAAATGTTTCACAGTTAAAACTTCATACAGTAAACATGCTATCTTTAAAATACTTAAATTAAGTGATTTGAAATTATTTAACAAAACTATGCTCCATCATTATGCCTCCCCTAAAATCCTGGGATTACATAGGTGGAATTCAAGCAGGCTCAGATAGTGGAAGTAAGGATTAGGCAGAAGGGGCCATTCAGCTGTTAGGAATGTGGCCCTTGGTGCCATTTAGCAGAGGCCATCATGCCACTCTAGGTGCTGTTATTCCAGGTCCCAAACACCTTTTATACCTAGGGGCTGCCATTCCACTCTGGGACCTGGCATGTTCAGCCTGTGCCGGTAAAGACTAGGAATTCAGACATCTCTGCCTATATATTGAGTAGTGAAAAGCTGACACAGAGGAAAGATGCTTTACTTCATTTGCAGCTTGTCTTTTTTCCCCAACAGGGGCTCAAAGTGATAAAGGGGCCCCTGTCCTCATCTCTCATCCAGGGCCTACAAGAATCTGGAACCGACCTTTCCAGACTTCACCTAATGGGAATAGTGACACCCATTAATGATGCTGATGAAACTATGGCAAGATGGCTACATCATCATATCAAATAATTGTGGTTAGCATGAAACCTCATATCCATTAAACAGCAGAATTCCCCAGGGGTATCTGAGGAAAGTGCTTATTTTTCAATAATAATCCCAGCATTAGGGCTGGATTTAAATTGGTACGAACTGGGCCTTCCACTCCTAGTTTATTATCATGCCTATTGTGATTTTTAATCCATTATCAGGGCAGCATACTATCATTCCTCTCCACCATTTTATTATCACAACTAGAAACAAGCCTATAAATGGCCTCAGAAATGATGACTGGCCCAAGATCACCATGAACTTCATGGCTAAAGGGGGATTTAACCTCAAGTTTTTCAGGTGGGAGTCTAACATCTAATCCACTGCATGACCATCACTTTCTGTGATGTCATAAAGAGGTTTTGGTATTGTCAGTGGGCTTTTCTGTGATGCAGCTCTGAAAAAAAGGGAAGGGGGTGACATAGATGTATGGGGGCAAGACTTGGGGAGGGGTGGAGAGGCAGGACTGGTGTCTGGATATCAGCTCCTGTTTTGTGGCAATAGAAGGTAGATCTGGGTTGGCTACCAGATGTAATTGCAAAAAGGAACTGGAGCCAATCACCACTCCTGACAAGGGTATCTATAGCAACGGAATGGGATATAAGCACATGCTTGTCCCATACGTGCAGTGCACTTTTAAGCATAGACTTAGGTGTACATGTTTTTCTAAGTATGAATTGGCTAGTCCAATGAGTGAAACTGAGAACTGCATCGAGGAATCCATTATTTCCCCAACTCCTACAGTAGGACAGACTTCCTTAGGCGCCGCAAGATCCAAAATGAATCAAGGTGATTGGACAGTTTGCTGTTTCTCGGCTATTTCCCCCTTCAGAGCCAAACGTATCATGAGAAAGGCTGTCAGCTCAGTGCGCATTACCACCCACACGATTTCTAAATGTTCTGGTAGAGTTTTCGGTGCAAAGTGCCAAATTGTCTCAATATATTATCCACACGCAGGCAAATTGGCATCTACAAAATTGTATCATTAGTTTTAAAAATGTCACATATGGAGTTGCAGAAATACTTGGCAGCCTACCCCTTTTGGACACTTGCTTCCTCCCCCCCAATCAGTTTGTATATGGCAACCTGTACAAAGTTATAGCTACATCTGTGCTGCTTCACTGCCTACATCTGTCTGCAAGCAACTGGAACACACCTATGACATCTCCTATCACCTTGGAACAGCTGGGGGTATACTAACAGCCCCCTACCCTTCACAGAGCCAGAGGTCTACAGATAAAATGCATACGTGATATGGCCCAGCAACAGTTTTGCCTCTGGCAAGCTAGCATGTCTGCTACTGTACCAAGTTGTACCTGATGATGACGAATAAATGGAATGCAAGGCTGTCTGAATATACCTAGCATGCATACTTTAATGCTCCCAAACAGATGCAAATATTGGATTCTCAATTTGTCATCTTATTGATGTGGAACACCAACTGGCAGGCTCCCTCAACCAGAAATGTAGATGGACATGATGTCCGTCATCCCGCCTTAGGGAGCACACCACTAGATGGACTGCAGTTGTTGCAGTGGTACCAGAGCAGTGAAGTGCTCTCAGTGCTCTGGTGTCACTGCCAGTGCCAGTCTTCTGAGGCTGCTCCTGCCCTCTGCAGAGCATGAGCAGCCTCAGAAGACTAGTGGGGACAGTGGCAGCAGGCGGGCCTCAGTGATGAGGCTTGCTGTGCTGGCGCCACCTCTGCCGGCCTTTTGAGGCTGCTCCTGCCCACTGGAGAGTGGGGGAAGCCTCAGGAGATTGGCAGGGGTGGGGCCAGCCCAGTGAGCCACAGCAGCAGATAAGGACAAGGAGTGGGGGGTGGAGGGGAGGAAGGAGGGGGCAGGGGACGATTCTCATCCATTATGTGGATGTTCCACATAAGGGGCAAGAATCCTTGTCAAATTATTTTTTTAATACATTCTCAAGCAAAACACCAAAGGAACCAGGTCACATGTTGCTATAAATGATGTTCCTTTTAACTTCAAGAATCAGTAATGTATCTGAGTGGAATTTCACAAAGGAAAAAGGGAAAAATAGAACATTGAATCGCCATTTGTTGAGTGTAATTTTTCTGTGATTCCCTTAGCAGTATGTCAGAATCAACCTGCAGCCTGAACATCATGTTGCTTGCATTGCATTGCAGTGCTTGCATTTTGCTTATATTGAATAGTATTTAGCACTGCAGTTTTAAGAGGCTTGCTTGCTTATTTATTTATTATTATATTTATGTAATGAAAGGGAAGCTGGACATATTAGTCATAGAGCAAGGCCACAGATTAAAATGGTGAACATGAAAACTGCGGTTTGATGTTATTAATTATTAATGGGAGTATTAATGTAATGGGGAAAGTGAAAGGGGAAAGCTCTAATTTATCCCCCCCCCATATACAAGAAGCAAAATGATGGCATTAAGAGGTAGAAAACAAAAGAAAGTATCACAGATTGAGCCACCCATAGATGGTAAACATGGAAGCTTGTTATGCTCAGAACATACCGCATCTTCAGATTACCAGGAGTAGAAAGATTCCTATGTGGCTAGAATAGCATACCACTGGGGCCTTTCCTTCTGGGAGCTACTTAGTCTTTTTTCAAGACACCAGTCACATCATGGAGCCAGGCATCAAATGATGACTTGGACAAAAATTTTAGAGCAGGTCTTCAGTGCACAGGTAGTGCATATGAAGGTGGAAGAGGAGAGCAGGTGGGAGTGGGTGCTAGAACTGCCATCCAAAGCAAAAGTGCGTGCAGGGATGTACTTCCAAAGAAGTTAGAAGATGCTGTGATCACTTTAAAGGAAAGGATAAAAAATGATTACAACATGACTGGGGGAAGGGCAGAGAGCTTTCCTTCAATTGCTTGTTGAGTGACTGATAACTCTGGAGTGACCTTCTGCTTACACTTGGTATAGCATATAATGGCATGTATCCATCAACGATCTTTAATTGTAAGGATGTGTCACTGGTGACCAAGATCAAGATAACTCATACTATAGTATTCACTATTACAATGTATGGGTGTGGAAACTGGGCAATGAAGAAAGCTCTGAGAATGAAAGATCATTCCAGTTGGAGCAAAGAAACAAAGATGACACAAAAAAGTAGGTAAGCGGGCTTTGGAGGATGGGGAGTGGGCGCGGCAGCGGCGGGGAAGTTCAGGGACAGGCGGGGAGGCGTTGAGGCGCAAGTGGAGTGGGGTGGGGGTGGGGGGGAAGTGTGCGGGTAGCGGTGGCCGTCACAGGACATCGGGGATCAGGGTGGCGGGCAGGGAGGGGCATGCTGGGTGCGGGTGGGAAGGGTGCGGTCGTCATCGGCCAGGCAGGCGGAGGAGGAGTGAGTGCCATAGGCGGGGAACGGCATTCGCTGGGCAGAGGGGAAGCGATGTTCCCCGAGCCCATGGAAGTGGGGCGAGCCTCCTCCCTGGCAGCCATCCGGGTAGGATTGTGGCTCGGGAGGAGTGTGGAGTTAGCGGCGGGCTGTCCTCGAGATGGGCCAAGTGTCCAAAGGGGAGGTGCGCAAAGCGGGCCTCCCTATTGGACACTTGGCCGTGGAGTGCCACTCGGAGGAACGAATCAGGAGCTGCTTTGCGGCTCCTGATTCGCTCCTCCGAGTTTTTATCCCGGACAGAGCCCGCCCTAACTCCTCCCCACCAGCCCTTACTCTTTTATTTAATTCTTTCTGCAAGAGCAGATTAAAAATACCAATACCCCTATGCACATCATGTAGTCATAACCCCCTCCCTCTTTTTTTTTTTTTAATGCAAAGCTGGTCCAGTGGGAGCACTTCCATTTGTGGAAGAGCGGGAGGTGATTCTCCCTAATTCCCTTCCCACTGCAGATGCCACATCTCAGGATGCTGAGAGCCACCATGGGCCTCTAGAAAAAAATCCATCCACCCCACCCCTCATCCAGGACATTCGATCCAAAATAAATATCACAACAATACAAATCACTCAGCTTCCTGTTACTGTAAAAAAAATGGTTACCTGAGAATGACCCATTGAATTAAGTGAGACAGTCTCTGAAACAATGTGAACTACAAAAAGACTTTCACTGTTGTTGTTAGGTGCAAAGCCATGTCCGACCCATCGCAACCCCATGGACAATGATCCTCCAGGCCTTTCTGTCCTCTACCATTCCCCAGAGTCCATTTAAGTTCACACCGACTGCTTCAGTTACTCCATCCAGCCACCGCATTCTCTGTTGGCCCTTCTTCTTTTGCCCTCAATTGCTCCCAGAATTAGGCTCTTCTCCAGGGAGTCCTTCCTTCTCATGAGGTGGCCAAAGTATTTTTCATCTTCAGGATCTGGCTTTCTAAGGAGCAGTCAGGGCTAATCTCCTCTAGGACTGACTGGTTTGTTCACCTTGCAGTTCAAGGGAGTCTTCTCCAGCACCAGAGTTCAAAAACCTCAATTCTTTGATGCTCGACCTTCCTTATGGTCCAACTTTCACAGCCATACATTGCAACTGGGAAGACCATAGCCTTGACTAGATGCACTTTCATTGGCAGGGTGATGTCTCTGCTTTTTAGGATGCTCTAGATTTGCCATAGCTTTCCTCCCCAGGAGCAAGCGTCTTTTAATTTCTTTGCTACAGTCTCCATCTGCAGTGATCTTGGAGCCCAGGAAAATAAAGTCTGTCACTATCTCCATTTCTTCCCCATCTATTTGCCTGGAATTAAGAGGGCTGGATGCCATGATCTTAGTTTTCTTGATGTTGAGTTTCAAGCCAACTTTTGCACTCTCCCCCTTTACCTGAATCAAGAGGCTCTTTAGTTCCTCTTTGCTTTCTGCCATTAGTACCCTCTGTACCCCCTCCATCAGTGCCCCTGGTCCCATTTTGCCCCAGAGCTCTTCCGGAGGACCCACTGACTCCCAGGAACAAATTTTAGTAGCCTCAGTGGCCTATGGTAGGAAGGGGGAGATGGGAAGCCTCACACTGCAGTCTGTGAATGGTTTAATATGCAGAATTTATCTTAACCTTCAAAACCCTGAAGACTTCTAACTTGGATAGGGAGTAGAGATAGAAGGGTGTTCTGAAGAGGATGGGGCTTTGGCAACAACTGGCCCAACAACTGCATATACTGATGGAATTTGATAATACTCAAGGCATGAATCAAACCCCAAGCTTAGCTCTCATTTTCTCACTGATGCATATGTCAGCTTGCTGTTTTAAGGGGGAAAATTAAGTTTTTTATAAACTGCCCTTTGATTCCATGTCCTGCTGCATCATTAAGAAAATGGGTGGCAGTGTTGTGCTCCAGATGTACTTTCCAATTAGGTTTTTAACTGTAATGCATTAGGGAGATCTAAATTATTATTGGCTTCAGGGCCAAGAATAATTAAAATCAGCAACTCATAGCAGGCTGAGCAATTTCTCAGGATAAAAAAAACCTAGTTATGGAAAGGGTAAATACCAAGGTGCTCTCCCTGGCTTCTGTTTGGAAACTGAAACACTGATATTGTATTTCATGCAGGCTTGCCAGAACTCTTACATTGGTTGGAAACTTCCAGTCTTCTGCTAGCATTTACACTGCCAATCAGCTGGGAGGCGGGGGGAAATGGGTGGATTGGCAGCATCCTGATAGCATTTCATCACTTCCAGAATGATATATGTAAACGTATGGGTGAATGCTAAAGCGATGCTGGCTGTACAATGCCATCACTTTCAGGTCACAGCAGAATTAACATCAGTGCACCACCAGCTGTGTTGTGATACAGTTGCAAGTCCCCCCCCCCCCCTGGTGAGTCACCCACCAGTTGCCAGCCTTGGGCTGGAAATACTAATATAGCCTTTGGGATCAGTTTAGGGATGTGCAATTCTGCTTGGATAAAAAGAAGAAGCTGGCACAATTCTAGAACAAATAATCAAACAGTTGGTCCTTGAGCAGCTAGAGTGGATGGCTATAATTACAAAGAGTCAGCATGGCATCCTCAAGAACAAGTCATGTCAGACTAATCTTCTCTCTTTTTTTGAGAAAGTTACTACCTTGCTAGATCAGAGGACTGCATGGAGATAGTGTACCTTGATTTCACTAAGGCTTTTGATAAGGTTCCACATGATATTTTTATTGACAAATTGGTAAAATGTGGTATGGATCCTATTACTGTCAGGTGGATCAAGAACTAGTTGACAGATCGTACCCAAAGGTGCATATAAATGGTTCATCATCTTCTTGGAGAGGAGAGATGAGTGAAGTGCCTCGGGGATCTGTCCTGGGCCCTATGTTGATCAACATATTTATAAATGAATTGGGTGAAGGAATAGAGATGGTCCTTATTAAGTTTGTAGAGAACACTAAACTGGTATGGGTAGTAAACACCCCTGAAGACAGAATCAGAATAAAAGATGATCTTGACAGGCTAGAAAACCGGGCCAAAATGAATTTCAACAGTGATAAATGTAAAGTTCTTCATTTAGGTAGGAAGAATCTTATGCATCGCTATAGAACGGATGAGACTTGTCTTGGCAGTAGTACGTGTTGAAAGGATTTGCAGGTCTTGGTAGACCAAACACTGAACATGAGTCAGCAGTGTGATTTGATAGCTAAAAAGGCAAACTGGATTTGGGGCTATATTAAAAGAAGTATAGCGTCCAGATCATGTTAGGTAATTTTATAGCTTTACTCCACTCTGGTAAAACCTCACTTGGAATACTGTGTTCAGTTTCGAGCACCACAACTGAAGAAAAATGTAGAGAAACTGAAGCATGTCCAGAGGAGTGCTACAAAGATGGTGAGAGGTTTGGAGATCAAGTCATATGAGGAAAGGTTGAAGGAGATTGGTCTGTTTAGCCTGGAGAGAAGACAATGAAGAGGTGATATGATAGTCATCTTCAAATACTTGAAGGGCTGTCCTACAGAAGAAGTAGAGCAGTTTTCTGTTGTCCCAGAGGGGTGGACCAGAACCAATGGGTTGAAATTAATTCAAAATAATTTTTGGTTAAACAACCAGAAGTAGTTCCTGACAGTTAGAGCTGTTCCTCAGTTGAACTGGCTTCCTTGGGAGGTGGTGGGTTCTCCTTTGGATGTTTTAAAGCAGAGGCTAGATAGTCATCTGACAGTAATGCTGCTTTTATGAACTTAGGCAGATTGTGAGTGGGTGGGCAGGAAGGGATGTGCCAGTGTTTGTCTCTCGTGGCTCTTCCTTGCATACCAAGGGAATTGCTGATTGCCGCTGTGAGATGGCAGGGGAATTTCCTCCAGGTCAGGTTAGATTCTGGAGATTTTTGGTGGTCAGGGCATGAAATTGGGGTTACTGTGTGTAGGCAGGTAGTTGTGAGTTCCTACATTATGCAGGGGATTGGACTAGATGATACTGGAGGTCCCTTCCAACTCAATGATTCTAAGAGTTGTTTTTTATACCCCATTTTTCACTGTCTGAAGGAGTCTCAAAATGGCTTACAATCGCCTTCCCTTCTTCTCCCCACAATAGGTAAGTGAGGCTGTGAGAACTCTAAGGAGGACTGCTCTATGAGAATAGCTTCTAACAGGGCTGTGACAAGCCCAAGAGCACTCAGCTGTGGCTGCATATGAAAGAGTGGGAAATAAAACCCAGCTCACCAAATTAGAAACTGCTGCTCTTAAACACTACACCAAGCTGGCTTTCAAAATAAGTCCCCCCCCCCAATTCAAATTAATGTTGATTCTGTTTTTTTTTTCAGGCTGATCCAAGCCAAATCACAGTATCATAGAATCATAGAATCATAGAGGTGGAAGGGGCCATACAGGCCATCTAGTCCAACCCTCTGCTCAACGCAGGATCAGCCCTAAGCATCCTAAAGGCCCAGGGGATTTGAACTCATCCAGAGCAGCTAAATGCCTCTCGACAACTTCTCTATCCATGTTAACCTGCCACCCAGACAGTTGGTGGCAGGTTAACTTTGGCTACAGCCATCTCTAGATGTGCCTAAACACTTTGACCTGTGGGAAAAAACAGATGTAAAATAGGCACTAAGCCTTTCTGCTTTCTCTGCATCTTCCGTTACAGTTTGTCCATCTGCACCCAACAGTTGGCCTATTGCCCCCTTTACGTTTGATCCTCACATAACTGAAAAATCTTTTCTTGTTACAATGGGCTTCCCTGTCCAATCTTAGCTCACTCTCAGCTTTGGCCTTTCTGATGATTGATCTACAGTGCCTAGTAACCTCTAGGTACTCTTCTTTAGAGCTCTGTCCTTCCTTCCATTTCCTGAACATTTTCCTTTTCTTTCTTAGTTCCTCTTGAAGTTCTCTGTTCATCCAAATAGGCTTCTTAGAGCTCCTGCAGTGTTTTCATCTTTCTGGGATAGTCATTGATTGAGCATGCAATAGCTCTTGTTTGAGTAGCGCCCACCCTTCACATGCTCCCTTCCCTTCCAGCATTCTCATCCATGGTATGACACTCATCATGTCTCTGAGTTTATTAAAGTTTGCCCTACGAAAATCCAACATCCGCGTCTCGCTACAAGCTTCCTTGGCTCCCCATCTCAAAAGGAATTCTATGAGGACATGGTCTCTTCCCCCTAGGGTCCCCACCTCCTTCACCTCATCCACCGACTCTTGCCTGTTGGTCAGTATTAAGTCCAGTATGGCTGAACCTCTTGTGGGTTCATCTACCATTTGATAAATGAAATTGTCAGCCAGGCAGGTCAGAAACTTGCATGACTGAGGACGCTTCGCAGAGTTTGTTTCCCAGCACACATCTGGGAAATTGAAGTTACCCATGATGACAAGGTCCTGCTGCTTGGATATTTTCTCAAGCTGCTCACAAAGTGCAGCATCCACATCCTCTCGTTGGTCAGGCAGTCGGTAGCAGACACCAACCACCACACTGTTTGTTTTCCCCTCGCTTATTTTCACCCAGATGCTTTCCACTGTAGATATGCTCTCCTTCACTAGAATTTCCTGACAAGTAAGCCCTTTCCTCACATACAGTGCCACTCCTCCACCTCTTCGATCTATTTTGTTTTTTCTGAACAGTTCATATCCATCCACCATTACATTCCAGTCATGAGAATCATTCCACCAAGTTTCTGTGATGCCTACTAGATCATACCTTTCCATCAGCATGAGAAGTTCCAGCTCTTCCTTCTTATTGCCCATGCTTCGGGCATTAGTATAAAGACATCTGAATCCTTTTACTTTTGGTTCCCTATGAGCTGGCCTTGCCGGTTGGGCTGCCCCCGATCGTTTTCCTTCCATACACTCCCTATGTCGATCATCTCCTTCCCCTTGTGGCTTTAGTTTAAAGCTCTCTTGATGAATCTCCCCAGGTTCCTGCCAAACACATTCTTCCCCAGTTTCGATAAGTGCAGTCCATCAGGTGCTAGTAGGCCTTCCTCAAGAAAGCCTATCCCATGGTCCCAGAAACCAAATCTCTCCTGCCGGCACCAAGTACGCAGCCAGTGATTCACCTCCATTATCTTCCTCTCCCGACGCATTCCTCTTCCCTTGATAGGCAAGACTGAAGAGAATACCACTTGTGCCCCCATTTGCTTGAGCTTCCTCCCCAGATCTTGATACTCTTTTTTAATAGGAGCGATGGTATTCAGTGACATGTCATTCGTTCCCACATGGACCATCACAAATGGGTAGCGAGCCGTAGATTTGAGGAGTTTGGGCAGCCGTTCTGAAACATCTTTAATTTTCGCCCCTGGCAAGCAACACACCTCTCGGGTTAGGGGGTCGGGCCCAGCCACATGGCGATCCATTCCTCTTAGCAGGGAGTCTCCAATTACCAGTATTCTCCTTTTTTTTTCCTCAACTCCATTTCCTTCTGTCCCCGTGGCCTCTTCCCTTTGTTTTAGACTTTGTTTTGGGACCTCTTCCCTCGTTGACCCTTGCACCTCCTCTGCAAGGGCCTGAAATCTATTCTGGAGCTCCAAAGTCCCCGAGAACTGTCTCGCTCTTCGCTATTGAGTCTCCTCTGGCGAGGAGCAGCCCCTTTTAATCCTCCCAACAATTACCCAGCAATCACCTCACCCAGTCAGCACAATAGCCTCACCTGGTCAGCAGCAACTCTCCCCAGTAGCTCTCTCCATGTGCTCTCAGTTATCCATCCATTTAAATGGGCTGAATCCAAGAAGCTTAAAGTGATGTGGGCTTGATTCAGCTGACTGAGAAATACCCTACCAAACTGCTGATCCTGAGGATCAGGTGGTTGGCAGGGTCTTTAAATGTCTCTCCAGTGAATCCCTCTGAAACTGTGGAGAGTTGGCTCTTGGCAGTCTCATAAGGGTTTACTGGGGAGAAAGATGCCACAAAACAGCTAATCTTGAGGATCAGCTGTTTGGCACTTTAAATGTCTCAATTTGTGTCAGAAGGTTCAAGCTACAACAAACAAAAATTGAAATATTTATTAATATATATGAATCTCCTGGTTGTCCCTGGCCCCTAGAAGGCAGGCCTGGCCTCAACCAGGTATAGGTCCTTTTCAGTCCTGGCCCTGACCTGGTAGAATGAACTCCAAGAAGAGCTGAGGGCCCTGACAGAGCTGTCAGCATTCCACTGGGCATGCAAGATGGAGCTCTTCCACCAGGCATTGGGTTGAGGCTGGGCTAGGAAGTCTGGGTCCCTCCCTGCATAGACTCATAGGCCAGACATCACCAGTAGATACCCCTCCCAGGGTGGTGGTGGCTGTTGTGGTAGGGTATGGGAGGTAGGGGGAGAGGGGTAGTTCATAGATTTGGTTTTGCCACCAGTTTTGGTCTCTTGTTATTTATATGTTATATGTGGGTTTTTAAGATTTTATTGTAAATTGCCATGAGCCAGATAGGTCTGGGAGTGGAGGTTAATAAATACAATTATAAATAAATAAATATTATATAGCATTAAAAGTCTAAATGTCAGACTGTATAATTTACAAACATTCCTAGTGGATGAATATGTCCTATGAGCCACATAAAACGAGGTGTGTTTCAGGTTCTCCAGCCATCTTCAGTGGTTACAAATACATTAAATATACATAACACATATTTAGAGAGTATTATATATTTTCCACAACTCTGGAATATAAGGAGGGGAAAGGAAACCAAATTATTAAATCTCAAATTGACAATATTATACTAACATTGGATTAACCTTTTATAAAAATTAGAATTTCATGGGAATTAAGAATTATTTTACCTGCTGTGCTGTATTGTTAGGCAAAGAATTTCTTCTAGGCCAAAGGCCAAAGCTGAGAGTGAGTTAAGATTGGCCAGGGAAGCCCATTGTAACAAAAAAAGATTTTTCAGTTACGTGAGGAGCAAACGTAAAGTAAAGGAGGCAATAGGCCCGCTGTTGGGTGCGGATGGACAAACTCTAACGAAAGATGCAGAGAAAGCAGAAAGGCTTAGTGCCTATTTTACATCTGTTTTTTCCCACAGGTCTAAGTGTTTAGGCACATCTAGAGATGGCTGTAGCCAAAGGATAGTGTCTGGGTGGCAGGTTAACATGGATAGAGAGGTGGTCGAGAGGCATTTAGCTGCACTGGATGAGTTCAAATCCCCTGGTCCAGATGAAATGCACCCGAGAGTACTCAAAGAACTTTCCAGAGAACTTGCACAGCCCTTGTCCATCATCTTCGGAACCTCTTTAAGGACTGGAGATGTCCCGGAGGACTGGAAAAGAGCAAACGTTATTCCGATCTTCAAAAAAGGGAGGAAGGATGACCCGGGAAACTACAGACCAGTGAGTCTGACCTCTGTTGTGGGGAAGATAATGGAGCAGATATTAAAGGGAGCGATCTGCAAACATCTGGAGGACAATTTGGTGATCCAAGGAAGTCAGCATGGATTTGTCTCCAACAGGTCCTGCCAGACCAACCTAGTTTCCTTTTTTGACCAAGTAACAGGTTTGCTGGATCGGGGAAATTTGGTTGATGTCATTTACTTGGATTTTAGTAAAGCTTTTGACAAGGTTCCCCATGATGTTCTGATGGATAAGTTGAAGGACTGCAATCTGGATTTTCAGATTGTTAGGTGGATAGGGAATTGGTTAGAGAACCGCACTCAAAGAGTTGTTGTCAATGGTGTTTCATCAGACTGGAGAGAGGTGAGTAGCGGGGTACCTCAGGGTTCGGTGCTCGGCCCGGTACTTTTTAACATATTTATTAATGATCTAGATGAGGGGGTGGAGGGACTACTCATCAAGTTTGCAGATGACACCAAATTGGGAGGACTGGCAAATACTCCGGAAGATAGAGACAGAGTTCAACAAGATCTGAACACAATGGAAAAATGGGCAAATGAGAACAAGATGCAATTTAATAAAGATAAGTGTAAAGTTCTGCATCTGGGTCAGAAAAATGAAAAGCATGCCTACTGGATGGGGGATACGCTTCTAGGTAGCACTGTGTGTGAACGAGACCTTGGGGTACTTGTGGATTGTAAACTAAACATGAGCAGGCAGTGTGATGCAGCGGTAAAAAAGGCAAATGCCATTTTGGGCTGTATCAACAGAGGCATCACATCAAAATCACAAGATGTCATAGTCCCATTGTATACGGCACTGGTCAGACCACACCTGGAGTACTGTGTGCAGTTCTGGAGGCCTCACTTCAAGAAGGACATCGATAAAATTGAAAGGGTACAGAGGAGAGCGACGAAGATGATCTGGGGCCAAGGGACCAAGCCCTATGAAGATAGGTTGAGGGACTTGGGAATGTTCAGCCTGGAGAAAAGGAGGTTGAGAGGGGACATGATAGCCCTCTTTAAGTATTTGAAAGGTTGTCACTTGGAGGAGGGCAGAATGCTGTTTCTGCTGGCTGCAGAGGAAAGGACACGCAGTAATGGGTTTAAACTTCAAGTACAACGATATAGGCTAGATATCAGGAAAAAGTTTTTCTCAGTCAGAGTCGTTCAGCAGTGGAATAGGCTGCCTAAGGAGGTGGTGAGTGCCCCTTCACTGGAAGTCTTCAAGCAAAGGTTGGATACACACTTTTCTTGGATGCTTTAGGATGCTTAGGGCTAATCCTGCGTTGAGCAGGGGGTTGGACTAGATGGCCTGTATGGCCCCTTCCAACTCTATGATTCTATGATTCTATGATTCTATGATTCTACATAAGGCTATGGGCTCTTTCTCATGATGCCTGTACTCACATACATTTAGCTGTGTGCTCAAAGGAGGCTGTGTGCTCAAAGGAGCAGGAAGCCTCCTGTTGAGCTAATCAGGATACAAGGGGAGATTATTTGAAAAATAGCAGGAAGTTCCTAATCTAAATATGCTAACTACACATCTCTGATGCCTACTGTAGAATAATAATAACAATAAGAATTGGTTCTTATATGCCGCTCCACTCTACCAGAAGGAGTCTCAAACTGGCTTACAATTACCTTTCCTTTCCTGACCCCCCCAACAGACACTCTGTGAGGTAGAAGAAGAAGAGTTGGTTCGTATATACCGCTTTTCTCTACCGGAAGGAGTCTCAAAGTGGCGTAGAGTCGCCTTCCCTTTCCTCTCCCCACAACAGACACCCTGTGAGGTGGGTGAGGCTGAGAGAGCCCTGATATTTCTGCTTGATCAGAATGGCTTTATCAGTGCTGTGCAAGCCCAAGGTCACCCAGCTGGCTGCATGTGGGGGAGTGGGGAATCAAACCCAGCTCACCAGAGTCTGCACACCTAAACACTACACCAAGATGGCTTCAGAAGGGTCTGCTGCAGAGACATTTAAAGACCCCAACAAAATAGCTCTAGCTTTAAGTCTCTGCTTTTGGGGAGTTGTTGCCAGAATCTTATTTTCTTTTAATAGAAATTTCATTCTGAAAAGAGGGCAATACTACATATTACAATACTACTGTTTGAAAAAACAGCATAAAGCTGACATTTGATAATATGCATCTTGTTCTTTCACACCACCCTAATACAGCCTTTATCAACATTTTTTACCATTGAGAAACCCCTGAAACATTCTTCAGGTTTCAAGAAATCTCAAAAGTGATGGGATCATGCAGAATATTGTCGGGAAACATGACTGTGTCGACACCCATCCAAGGCTTCTCCCCTTTTCACCCCCTCCAGGCCCATCATTGGCCATTTTGGGAGGGGAGGGAGTGGGTTGACATGACCATATATGGTTATGTTGTTGTTGTTATGTGCGAAGTCGTGTCCGACCAACCGCGACCCCATGGACAATGATCCTCCAGGCCTTCCTGTCCTCTACCATTCCCTGGAGTCCATTTAAGTTTGCACCTACTGCTTCAGTGACTCCATCCAGCCACCTCATTCTCTGTCGTCCCCTTCTTCTTTTGCCCTCGATCGCTCCCAGCATTAGGCTCTTCTCCAGGGAGTCCTTCCTTCTCATGAGGTGGCCAAAATATTTGAGTTTCATCTTCAGGATCTGGCCTTCTAAAGAGCAGTCAGGGCTGATCTCCTCTAGGACTGACCGGTTTGTTCGCCTTGCAGTCCAAGGGACTCGCAAGAGTCTTCTCCAGCACCAGAGTTCAAAAGCCTCAATTCTTTGACACTCGGCCTTCCTTATGGTCCAACTTTCGCAGCCATACATTGCAACTGGGAAGACCATAGCCTTGACTAAACGCACTTTTGTTGGCAGGGTGATGTCTCTGCTTTTTAGGATGCTGTCTAGATTTGCCATAGCTTTCCTCCCCAGGAGCAAGCGTCTTTTAATTTCTTTGCTGCAGTCCCCATCTGCAGTGATCTTGGAGCCCAGGAAAATAAAATCTGTCACTATCTCCATTTCTTCCCCATCTATTTGCCAGGAATTGAGAGGACCGGATGCCATGATCTTTGTTTTCTTGATGTTGAGTTTCAAGCCAACTTTTGCACTCTCCTCCTTCACCCGCATCAACAGGCTCTTTAGTTCCTCTTCACTTTCTGCCATTAGAGTGGTATCATCTGCATATCTGAGGTTGTTGATATTTCTCCCTGCAATCTTGATCCCAATCTTGATCCCAATTTGCATTTCTCATGATGTGCTCTGCATACAAGTTAAATAGGCAAGGCGACAGTATACAGCCTTGCCGAACTCCTTTCTCAATTTTGAACCAGTCAGTGATTCCATGTTCAGTTCTCACTGTTGCTTCTTGACCTGCATATAAATTTCTCAAGAGACAAATAAGATGCTCTGGTATTCCCATCTCTTTAAGAACTTGCCACAATTTGTTGTGTTCCACACAATCAAAGGCTTTAGCATAGTCAATGAAGCAGAAGTAGACGTTCTTCTGGTACTCCCTAGCTTTCTCCATGATCCAGCGTATGTTGGCAATTTGATCTCTAGTTCCTCTGCCTCTTCGAAATCCTGCCTGTACTTCTGGAAGTTCTCGGTCCACATATTGCTGGAGCCTAGCTTGTAGGATTTTGAGCATAACTTTGCTAGCATGAGAAATTAGTGCAATGGTGCGGTAGTTTGAACATTCTTTGGCATTGCCCTTCTTTGGAATTGGAATGTAAACTGACCTTTTCCAATCCTGTGGCCATTGTTGAGTTTTCCAAATTTGCTGGCATATTGAGTGTAGCACTTTTACTGCATCGTCCTTTAAGATTTTGAATAGTTCAACTGGAATGCTGTCACCACCACTAGCTTTATTGTTACTCAGACTTCCTAAGGCCCATTTGACTTCACATTCCAGGATGTCTGGCTCCAGGTCAGTAACTACCCCATTGTGGTCATCAGGGATGTTAAGCTCGCTCTTGTATAGTTCTTCTGTATAATTTTGCCACCTTTGTTTAATCTCTTCTGCTTCTGTGAGGTCCCTACCATTTTGGTCCCTTATCATACCCATCTTTGCATGAAACGTTCTCTTCATATCTCCAATTTTCTTGAAAAGATCTCTGGTCCTCCCGATTCTATTGTTTTCTTCTATTTGTTTGCACTGTTCATTTAAGAAGGCATTCTTATCTCTTCTAGCTTTTCTCTGGAATTCTGCATTCAGTTGGGTGTATCTTTCTCTTTCTCCCTTGCCTTTCACTTCCCTTCTCTCCTTAGCTATTTGTAAAGCTTCCTCAGACAGCCATTTTGATTTCTTGCATTTCTTTTTCTTTGGGATGGTTTTAGTTGCTACCTCTTGTACAATGTTGCGAACCTCCATCCATAGTTCTTCAGGCACTCTGTCTATCAGATCTAATTCCTTAAATCTATTTGTCACCTCCACTGTGTATTCGTCGGGGATATGATTTAGTTCATACCTGAGTGGCCTAGTGCTTTTCCCTACTTTCTTCAATTTAAGCCTAAATTTTGCAACAAGAAGCTCATGATCTGAACCACAATCAGCTCCTGGTCTTGTTTTTATTGACTGGATAGAACTTTTCCATCTTTGGCTGCAGAGCACATAGTCAATCTGATTTCTGTGTTGACCGTCTGGTGATGTCCATGTGTAGAGTCGTCTCTTGGGTTGCTGGAAAAGAGTGTTTGCTATGACCATTGTATTCTCTTGACAAAATTCTACCAGCCTGTGCCCTGCTTCATTTTGTACTCCAAGGCCAAACTTGCCTGTTATCCCGGTTATCTTTTGGCTTCCTACTTTAGCATTCCAATCCCCCATGATGATAAGCACATCATTTTTGGGCGTTGCTTCTAGAAGGTGTTGTAGGGCTTCATAGAACTGATCAACTTCATCCTCTTCAGCAGCAGTGGTTGGGGCGTAGACCTGGATCACTGTGATGTTGAATGGTTTGCCTTGGATTCGAACTGAGATCATTCTGTCATTTTGGGGATTGTATCCCAAGACTGCTTTTCCTACTCTCTTATTGATTATGAAGGCTACTCCATTTCTTCTGCGAGATTCTTGTCCACAGTAGTATACCTGATGGTCATCTGAATTAAATTCACCCATTCCTGTCCATTTTAGTTCACTGATTCCTAAAATGTCGATGTTCAGTCTTCTCATTTCTTGTTTAACCACGTCCAGCTTGCCTTGATTCATGGATCTGACGTTCCAGGTTCCTATGGAATAAAAATCTTTACAGCATCGGACTGTCTTTTCGCCACCAGTTACTTCCACAACTGAGCGTCCTTTCGGCTTTGGCCCAGCGGCTTCATTCATTCTGGCGCTACTCGTACTAGCCGTCTGCTCATCCCCAGTAGCATATTGGACACCTTCCGACCTGAGGGGCTCATCTTCCAGCGTCATATCGTTATGCCTATTGGAACTGTCCATAGAGTTTTCATGGCAAAGATACTGGAGTGGTTTGCCATTTCCTTCTCCAGTGGATCACCTTTTGTCAGAGCTCTCAGCTATGACCTGTCCGTCTTGGGTGGCCCTGCACGGCATAGCTCATAGCTTCACTGAACTACGCAAGCCCCCTTGCCACAACAAGGCAGCGATCCTTGAAGGGGGTTATATGGTTATCACCTGATAAATATAATGTTCCATATACAGAATTTTTCCGGAGTTTATCAACAATTCCCCAAAGTTTACATATACGGTCTGAAAATCAAATCAACTATTTCTTTTCATCTCAATTTTTACCACTCAATAAAATCTAATATTGGACTCACTTTTCTTCTGAATTCTGATGTTGATTTATTGTATAATAAATGTATACATTTTGTCAATGTCCCATATTCCAGCAGCTGGTTGAAACAGTCTGTAGCATCTGGTAAGGATTCTTTTTTTAATTTTGATTTGTAAAGGATCCTAGGAGCTGTTACCACGTATTTAACAGGCCTACTATACATTTTAATATTATTATTATTATTATTATTATTATTATTATTATTATTATTATTATTATTATTATTATTATTATTTAATTTTTAGACCGCCCTTCTCCCAATAGGTCTCAGGGCGGTTTACAACATAAATAGTTAAAACACAATAAAATCCCCATAAAAACCCCAATTAAAAGTTACATATAACATATCACATAACATATAGCGGCGGTGGTCACAATTCTGATCTTAGTTCAGCCTGGTGGAGAGAATAATGTTCAGAAGAGGGTGGCACCAATACAATAGATCTAACCATGATCTCGGTGTTAGAGATCTCAATATTGGAGGGGATCCTCTGATGGATTAGTGGGAGAGCTGCCCTGGCCTCAACCATATGCCTGGCGGAAGAGCTCCATCTTACAGGCCCTGCGGAAAGCTGGTAGATCCTGCAGGGCCCTTAGCTCTTCTGGGAGCTCGTTCCACCAGGTTGGGGCCAGGACTGAAAAGGCCCTGGCCCGGGTCGAGGCCAGGCGCACATCCCGTGGGCCCGGGACAACCAGTAAATTCATACCCGCAGAGCGGAGTGCCCTGCGGGGGGCATAAGCAACCAAGCGGTCCCGCAGGTAGATGGGACCCAGGCCGCGTATAGCCTTAAAGGTCAATACCAATACCTTGAATCTGATTCAGAAACAGACTGGTAACCAGTGCAGATGACGAAGCACCGGCTGAATGTGGGCCCTCAAAGGTGTTCTAGTGAGGACCCTGGCAGCCGCATTTTGGACCAGCTGTAACTTCCGAGTCAAAGACAAGGGAAGGCCCGCGTAGAGCGAGTTACAGAAGTCTAATCTGGAAGTACCTTATTTAATAACAATAACAATAATACAAAATAATATTTTGTAGCTACTGCAAATTTGACTTTCACCATCTTTTGCATCTTATCATGAATCATAATACAGTATTTGCTTGCTTTCTGGCAAGTTCACTAAATTTGATAAAATTATGCATTTTATTCTGACATTTCCAGCATTTACCATTATATTTTGAGGGGCAATATTCCATCTTTAAAATTTTATATCAGTTTTATTTTAACCTTTAACAATCAGTAAATTTCAGCTCATTAACCCCACAGTACCTCCCATTGATAGTTATATTATTTCCAAGGTTTTGAGCCTATTTTATCATACAAGCTTTGTTTGTTTCAGAATCATACTGCAATAACAATTTATAGATTTTTCCTAACAAATGTTTTGCATCACATGTTATCAATTTTTCATACATAGTTTTTCTCTCAACTAACTGCCTTTCTTCATAAGTTGTTCTTTCAATTTTGAGACTATTTGATAGTAAATTAACTAAAGTATATTTTTGCCTTCTTGCTTGACAATTTGCCATTTTTATTTTCCCTTATATGTTCAGCATGCTTTCACAAATTAAATTGTTTATGTTCTTTCTTGAATTTATATTTTTATATAATATTTAGAATTTAATTTTTTTACCACCCTTCATTGCAAGTGGGCTTGGGATGGTTTACAACCATCATTAAACATTTCGAACAATAAAGCACAATAACAATGCTCCATCTTTCACTAACCATCACTATCCAGCTGGCAATTTTGGCCATTTCAATGATGGACTGTATTTCAGAGAGAGGGAGGGAAACCTAGCATAGGAAAAATACTGAAGAGGAGGAAGGTCCACTTAAATCATAAGGAGCATTTATTAAAGAGGTAAATGGTGAAAGCGATGGTCAGTCTACGTCTGCACTTCTTTAGAAAGTTGACTCTTATAATATTTTTACCATCTTGCTTCTGGATCATTCTCAGTGATTTTTTAATCCATTGCTTCCTTAAAGGATTAGTAATCTGGTCAGTTATTCAAACTCATGCTGCTGCTTGCTTGTCCAAATTAATATTTAGGATTGCAAGACCTCCACATTTTTATCATCTTTTAATACCCTAAATCTTACCCTTTACCTTTTTTCATTTAATCTAACTTTATTTATTACTTTCAGCCATAATTTTATAGTAATTTTTAAAATATGAATTGGTATCAAGAAAGCTTTCTGGGAATTTCCTTTATAAAGTTTGTCACTTTGATCTGTTACTCTTACTCCCAAATATGTAATTAGGTTTTTAGTTATCACACATCCCATTAGTTTTTCTAATTGTTGTTCCTTTTCCTTTATCATATTATCTTGATCTTATTTTTATTTACTTTGTATCCAGAATATAATCAAATCTGTAAATTTGGTCCTTTCACATTTCATTGAAAGGTCAAGTTAGGGTGCCAAAATAAGCTAGGAACCTTAGAGGTTGAACAGCAGAATATACTAAATGTTAAAATACAAATATTTATTACTATTCATGTTTATATTTAAAATATTAAATATATCAATTATATACTAGATGGATTTTTGTGTATATGTGTACATACACACACAATGGTTATTAATAGGAGCATTAGCAATTCTAGGAGTCTAATTTGTAAGAGGGGTAACAAGCAAGATTCTCCACCTATGTATGCAGGGGAAGGATCCTAACCATAAATTTCAGGCAAAGGCAGACTGTGAAATTAATTTAAAAAGGATTTTTATAGAAAAACAAAATAAGAGTCCCTGTAAACACACATTCACATTGATTAAACTAGACAATCATACAAGAAGACAGTAAAGAAGTGAGATGGTTGGGATAGGGAATTAAAGTTTGGGTCAGAAAAAGTTTTGATAGCTACCATCCATGACATGTAGAAGTCCGGTAGGTCTGCACAGAAAAGCAGCAAGATGGACTGACCACAAGCTGGGTTGGGTGGTTAGCCCCAAAGTATTGGAACTAATTATGGGCATAAAATTTAAAAAATGGAAACTTTGCTAATGTCTGCAATAAGTCTGAAATCTTTGTTGAGTTAAGGAGAAATCTCTTTAGTCTGGAAATGAGCTATAATTCCAGGTGATCTCAGGTCCCACTGGGAACTAGCATCTCTAGGTGGCATGAGTAGAGGCCTGTAGCCCCAGTACTGGAAGTAAACTTGAGTTTGGTATCCTGGGACTCATAGCTTTAGAGAAAAAGAAGTTGAGGAGATGAGGATATTTCTGTCTTTAGCCTCTCTCTCTCTTTTGCTCTTTGTGCTTCTGTTTGGGGGGGGGGGGTGAGATCTTCTGCTATCACAAATCCTACGTCAACCAAACAAATATTCCCATATTTTCAGAGCCAGGATATCTAAGAAACCAGTATTTTGCCTAAATTGTGAGATGCATTTTGGATATTCATGGTGAGTATCAAGTATCTAAGAGGTGTAGACATTGCAATGTTGACCCGAGGCTGAGGGAGACCAGAGTTTCAATTCCCACTTTGCCATGTGGGGCCTTGGCTATTCACACACTCTTACCCTAACCTACCTCAGAGGGTAGTTGTGAGGGAAAGAGACAGGGGGAAGAAGTATTTTCTTTCATACACAAATTAAATATTTACACTAATGATCTCAGTGAAGGAGATCATAATATTTCCCATCTCCTTTAACCTCTTTCTTTGACTGAGATGCATTCTATTATGGGTGAAAAGAAATATTTTTAAAGCCACATGATTGTTGATAGTGTTGATAGTGTTGATAGCACATGGTTTTTGGAAATATAAAAAATCATATTGAAATAATTTTCTATTGATTACTAATATTATGGGCCTGGACCAGGTTCAGCCCTGTTACAACCTCCTGAAAATTGGAAAGTCTATGCCCTATGTTACATTGCCACTGACACAGCAGAACTCCATCTTGCTGAGAGGAGATTGAGAACTTTCAGTAGAAGGTTATGTAGCCTCTGCACATCTTATAAGAAAAGATCATACTTTACATTGGTATGACTATACTGAATGATTTGTCAAATGCAGACAATGCTAATGGAAGGAAATCTTCAAATACAATTCTATTGCTAAGTACAGTTTTGTGTCTCCTTCCAAGTTTATTGAAACTTAAAAACAATATTATTGTGTTTTAGTTTCATAGTTTTGTTACCTCATAGTTTTCAGTCTTCCTCAATTTACTTTGTGGGATGTTTGGGCCATAATGTTTCTGCATAATCTCTTTAATTTTCCTTAAATCCCCAGAATTTTGGGTTTCTTTCTTTCTATAATACTCCAACATTCATCCTTTCCCAATCTTAACTGTCCTCTGCATGCCTGGATGGCAACCCCTTTTTTTCATTAGCTTCTCATCTCTGCAAATGCATAATAAACTCCTCTCTACTGATTAACTTCTTGTTTCAGCTGCAGCTGACCTGCATGCTTATGTTTTACTGAGAACACTTGAGAAAAAGATGTGTGTGGTCCCACTTATTCCCTCTCTCTTCACACCTTTCATTTGCATGGCATCCAATTTATTTTTGCCTGTGTCATTGATTCCATTGTAGCTTAGTGCTCCAGGCCTTTTCTTTAAGATGGTCACAGTGGCACTCCTGTTTGAAATTTATAGCTATTTCTTCACTAATACCTTATATTTTGAATATGTTGATCACAATTTAAAATTAGATCCCCAGGATAAAGTGCTACAAATTGGCACTAGTCCATGCAAAGTTCACATAGTTATTGGGAAATGCAGTGCAACTGATATTATTTTATGCCCAAATACACTAAAAAAGTGTCAGCATCAACTAAAAAAATAAGAAAAAAAGAAATAAGATTATATAAAATTATGTCAACCTGTCCAATTTATTAACATCATGGAATCAATAGCACACATACTAACAGTACACAGTATTATAATTAATATAAATTCACATTCTCATTTTAAATAATTTTATGTCCTAATTCCCCATTGCAACATTATTATTTACAACAATCATAACAATAACAATTTAAGTCATAAAATAAATGTGTTTATTTAAAATTACCTCATCAATCAAAAATATTGAATTTGTCTAACAAACACAACAATTTTACAAAAATCACAGTTGGCCATACCAATGGATTCTCTGTCTACCTTCCTACCACTTACGTTTGTATCCTCATACAGTGGATAGCTCAGGGCCATGCTTTTTGTGATGCATGTTAGCCTATGGGCACAGTGCATGCTTACCCTCTGCCTAATTAATACCAAGTTGCAGCGATTGTAATAGAGAATATGTTATCTTGAGTGATAAATGGTGGCAGAGAATATGTAGTAGTGAGATAACACCTCCAAATCCTTCACTGTGGGATATTTAAAACCTACTGGAAGTGGGATAATCCAGGCATGAATAAGTACAGTTAAGACCAGTTACTTTATCACATTCCTTACTTTCAAGTTTCACAGTGCTTGGCTGTGGCTGGATCATGCAAATATAACTTGGAGGGCTGGGGGGAGCAGCCAAAGTGCAAATTTTTGCATATAGTCCCAATCCCAACTGTTTCAATTAAGAATAAGAGAGTCACCATGTATTAGAAATGACCTGATGGAACCTAACAACAAGAACATAAGAAGAACGGTGCTGGATTAGACCAGTGGTCCATTTAGTCCAGCATCTTGTCTCATAAAGTAGTCAACCAGTTCTTCTGAACAGTCGATAACAAGGCATAGAGGCTGAGATTTTCTCCTGATGTTTTCTCCTGGATTTAATGGTTTAGTGCCTCTGAGTGTGGAGGTTTCCCTCAGTCACGATAACTAGTAGCCATTGAAAGATTTATCCTCCATGAATCTATCTATTCTTTTAAAGCTGCCTATTCCTTTCCCCATCACTGCATCCTGTGGTAGAATATGTTCTGCAGAATCTATATTATTGAATGATTTGCAAACTGTGCATAATTAGAATAAGCAGTTAGGATATATGATTCACATTGGTTATTGCTACTCTACAGGCCAGAATATGTTTTGACTAGGCCTTCGTTGGTAAACATTCTGCTCATTCTATCTTTTATGGATTGATTTGAAATTGGGCTCAGTCTTTCCCATCTCACTCTGTCTCTGATGGCCTGTGGGGAATAACACTGAAAAAGTAAATCTGCTAGCATCAATTGTGAACATTTTAGACCTAGAAGAAAGCCTTTGCCTGTCAACCCCAAGAAGCATCTTTCCATAGATAGCATGACAGGATACAGATAACAAAAAATTTAACATCAATTTGGCAGGAGAGATTTCTTTCAAGCCCACAACTTATGTGCTTAAAAAGGACATGATGACTGTTGTTCCCTCATACATGTGGATCTCAGGACTCCTGGCTTGCATCCCACATTAGAATTGAGTAGACATGCTGGTAATCTTTGTCTGCTTTTTTAGAAACACATAACTTCCAATACCTGGCAATATCTCTACAGGTAAGCATCCTAAGGAAACCATATGCTTTACAAAAACTAACGGAGCTTCCAAGGGGCCAGACAAAAATCTTGTTGCCTTACCACTTAGGGTTGCCAGTAGGCTGATGCGGCGGAAAAACTGCCATTGTGGCAATGGTGTGATGTTATTTCTTGGAGACAAGTCCAAAATAAGTCAGGGAACAAATCTATTTTGGGTAATAGTGCCAAAACCAGACCTCTTGCTGGCCCTCCCACCCATGGCATAAAGGCCTGCTAGGGTGAGTTTGTTCCTTCACTCTTTGCCTCTGTTGGGGGGCAGGAGAAGCTTCTACATGCTGTGGGGGGAAGGAGAGGGCAGTGGCTTCTTTGCAGCATGGGGAGTGGGTTTACTTGCCTAGGGTGCCAGAAGTCCTTGGCCCAGCCTTTTATAGCACCTTGCCCAGCTCCCTAAAATGCTAAGTTGATGTGGGAGGAGGGCTGGAATTTTGTGCTGTATTTCTCCCCTCTCAGCAGACCAGCTTAGATCAAACCAGAACATTTTGCAAGGATCCAACTCCTCTTTGTGTTATGAGTAAGTGAACTTGACTTGTGTTGATGTTACAAAATTACACAAAAGACAGCATCTTCAGCTCAGATATAACACACAGTTCAACATAGATTTGTGAACAAATGATATCTACAGTTCAGAGGAAATAAATGTCACCCCCCAAAGCCCTGCTCTGACCCCCAAACCCTTAAGTACCCAAGGGTTTTTGCTTCTGTGGTAAACAGTTGCCCATTAAATGGTGAGACATTCCCATTGAATTTTTCATTTGCAAATTTACTGTCAATGACCTGAAAATATATTGTAAACATCTCAGTAAAGCAACAAGCCTTTTTAATTAGTTATTTGAGGAAGCTCGGGTAGGGAAAGGGGTTGGAACATTCCATCTCTTCACAGATACTATTGTGTGCCTTCTGCTCCTCTGTTGATCTCATTTGGCATTTTGCATCATATACTCTGAAATTGTCCTTTTGGGCAAGTGTGAAGATACCAGATAATCAACAGCCACAAAGCACCATACAAAAGTGTTCTAGTGTTAGTTTCTAACCAGTTTAGAAATGTGAGTTTCATAGAATAATATTATACTTTAAATCATACACGGTTATTCATAACCACAAGCAGTGCAGTGGATTGTTTATACCACTCAAAAAAGTATTTATTTATTATTTATTTATTATATTTATATACCGCCCTCCCTTCCTCAGGGCGGTTTACATTAAACGTATAAACAATACATGAAACAATCCATAGCACATCTGCACCAATCATTCGTTAAGAGTATGTAAATAATTTCAGCCAATGGCCTAAGTTACAGATCCTCCCCAAATGAGCTTCTCTCTGGAGGACCTTTGAGCTAGTTGATGAATTCAGAGGATTTTGATCTTGCAATGCAGAAATCTGGGGCAGCAGCACATCTTAATTTAGAAATGACAAACATATAATGATATTAAATGTACATTTTATATTTGGGTAAATATAAAAGGGGAAGAAATGGAGATAGTGACAGATTTTATTTTCCTGGGCTCCAAGATCACTGCAGATGGGGACTGCAGCAAAGAAATTAAAAGATGCTTGCTCCTGCGGAAGAAAGCTATGGCAAATCTAGACAGCATCCTAAAAAGCAGAGACATCACCCTGCCAACAAAAGTGTGTTTAGTCAAGGCTATGGTATTCCCAGTTGCAATGTATGGCTGCGAGAGTTGGACCATAAGGAAGGCCGAGCGTCAAAGAATTGAGGCTTTTGAACTCTGGTGCTGGAGAAGACTCTTGCGAGTCCCTTGGACTGCAAGGCGAACAAACCGGTCAGTCCTAGAGGAGATCAACCCTGACTGCTCTTTAGAAGGCCAGATCCTGAAGATGAAACTCAAATACTTTGGCCACCTCATGAGAAGGAAGGACTCCCTGGAGAAGAGCCTAATGCTGGGAGCGATCGAGGGCAAAAGAAGAAGGGGACGACAGAGAATGAGGTGGCTGGATGGAGTCACTGAAGCAGTAGGTGCAAACTTAAATGGACTCCGGGGAATGGTAGAGGACAGGAAGGCCTGGAGGATCATTGTCCATGGGGTCGCGATGCGTCGGACATGACTTCGCACATAACAACAACAACAAATATAAAAGGAGTAGGAAATGAGAACGGTATTATTGTGGGGGGTCTGTTATTGACCACCAAGCCAGTCAAGGAGTTTGGATGAGATACTCCTAGACCAAATTACACAATTCTCAAAGAGGGGGAAAACAGTGGTCATGGATGACTTCAATTACCTAGATATCTGTTGGAAGACCAACTCTGCTAAAAATACAAACTCCATTAATTTCTTAACTTGTCTTGACGACAGCTTCATTTCCCAGTAAGTAGAGAGGGGAACCAGGGGGTCTGCTATTTCAGACTTGATTCTCACCAATAGGGAAGTACCCTACTTGTTCTTTTTCTGTGTAAGCCCCACCACTAGCAGCCAGCAGAATGGTGGTAGGGTCTGGCAGTGAGGTTCCCATATTTTGACCATGGAAACGAGCAATGCTAATGCAGTATTACTAATTATTAATTAACCTGGCAGTGGCATTAAGAGGAGCTGTGCCTAATAAAAAAGGAAGGCTTCCAGAAGCATAAAATGAAGGTCTATGAAGAAATGGAATATATCCATGATGAGTAGAGAAAAATTCTTAGGAGTTTGTTTTACTAGAATAATTGTGTGGGGGGTGAATGTGGTATTACAGATGGGCAAAACTACGTGAGTCAGCCCAGCAGGTAGCTCCAGATTCATTAGTTATTGGGTGAATTAATGAGAAATAGGGTAGTCAATTGAGGACAGGAGTCTTCTACCCTGAATTTATTTCAGCCAATAAAATGTACAGAAGAATTTCAAGATGTGTCCCTTGGCTTCCTGGCCTATATCTGGTGCAGCTTTCTTTGCTTCTTTCCTATAATGACCTCACAACCTTGGCCTACATGAGGTTTCGCAAGAACCTAATTTTTTTCTTCCCTTTTTTTATTGGCATATAAGAATCAACTCTTCTTCTTCGTCATAAACACTTCCTGCTCTTCTACGGTGATCAATTCTGGACTAGGAAATTCCTGTATATATGCAGGGGTAGAACAAAAGGACAAAAGGGTTTGGGGAAGGGAGGGAACTCAGTAGGGTATCAAGCCAAGCAGTTGACCCTCCTTTGGATCATGTGCTCCAGGGGGGCTGATTTATATAGTCTGGAGATCAGTTCTAATTCCAGGACCCCACTTTCCTATTTTTCAGTTAGTTCAGTCATTCTCAACGAAAATTACTAGTAGCCCCAGAGGAGTTACTCCAGTTTCCCAAGTTAGGAGTTCCTTGACTGCTTCCATTTGGATAGTAACTCAAGACTCCAAAACCTCGCTGCTAACCGTAGCCTGAGTGCCAAGCTTGTGATGTTGAACTGGAGGCAGGCAGTGGGGGAGGGGGGATAGACAATAATGACAAGCATGTTATAGTAGAATAATGTTATAACACCATTGTGATTGAATTTCAAAAATCAGACATGGAAATGGGGCATTCAGAGGCATTAGAATGGACAGGGGGGGGGGAAATAAAGGGGCAGGGGTGGTTGGGGTGGTTGCCAAAGGAAGTGACATTACGGGGAGGGAACACTGTTGAACACAGACTGGAAAAATAGAATTTCTATGTTTTTGCATTAGCCATACTTGACTCATACCCCATTAGCTCCCAGTACAAAAAGTGAGAACTGGATTTATGAGGTTTCCCTTGTTGTGGAGCAACTGAGGGGATGAGTTGAGTCTGCACCAAAAAAGTGGAATTTCAATGCAGAAATGGATGAAAATCTCGACCCTATGCAAATGGAAATCCAAGCCAAAACCTTAGTTCAGAAACAGTTAGGGTGTCCATCATTGTAACCATTATGCTACACTGGATCTCCCTGTTATTAAACATTCATCCTCCCTAGGGGTGCCAGCCTCCAGGTGGGACCTGGGGCTCCTCTGGAATTACAGCTCATCTCCGGACTACAGTGATCTGGAGAAAATAAATAATTTGGAGGGTGGACTCTATGGCATTCTACCTACTGAGACCCCTGTCTTCCCAAGGCTCCACCCCTAGATCTCTAGGAGTTTCCCAACCTGGATCTGGCAGCCCTACCCCTCACTGGTGAACAGGAAGTACTTGGTAAACCTATTCTCCCCCCCAGAGAACAGATCATGATCACCTATTGTTGAACAGTCATGAATCTCAGAGAGGTGAGGAAATTGTCCAGAGATGCCACTTGGATTATGGAATATGGAGTTGATATATATAACTAGAGCAGTGGTGCTCACTCTATAGTTCTCATTGTGAACTTTAGTCACAATGATCATCAAGCAAAAGGGCCCCCTGGCTGCTGGATATCCTGTGCACCCCACCTCCTCACCCCAATTTCTCATCAGCATGACGTTCAGCAGCCCAGACTGGAGAGTGTGATAGTCAAGGCACTCAGAGGAGAGCAAGACTGCTGTTAAGGAGGAATGACTGCCATGATGGTAGTTGTACTCTTAATTCCACTGGAGCCAGCTTGGTCTCCTTTTTGACAGGCCTCTGGCTGCTGAGTGAGAGGCAAAGGCTGCAGAGAATGGTGAGGTACAATTAGAAAGGACTGGACCTCATCCCTGGCATAAGGTCTGAACTTCAGGAAGTCTCCCAGTCAACGTATCCTCCAGTCTCTTGCTAAGTACAAGGCCTACCAGACAATGTCATTGGCAACTTTCCTGGAACAGGGAGCAGGTAGCGCATTTGAGAACACTGCTCAGAAGAACTACAGGTGGCATGTCAAAGATCCACATGTGCCTCCTGAACCACTCAGGGAGTATGAAGAATCGGGGATATTGGGCCAAGAAGGACAGAAATCTTTAAGCATCTAAAGCTGGTAAGGGGAGCCTGAAAAACCAAATACTTGCTTGGATTCTGCTTTCCTGTGTTAGAGAATAAGGTACCCATCATTATTCTTAAGGATATATTTCTCCTCTTTCTGGTCATGTAGGCCATATTTGAGTAGAGGTTATATAGTTCCTGGCTTCATTTGAAACATCTGATGAAAAGAAAATATAATAAGTCTAACCAAATTCCAGACTGGTTTTGAAGATTTCCTTTCATTCCTCTGCTGCCAATATTTCTTCACAGAATTCAAATGTCTCAATCAAGGGATCCACCAGGAAAAACAGGCTGCCTCCATGGGCAGGACACTGCATGGACATCCATCACGATGTGTGATATTGGAAACAAGAAACCAACTGACAAAATGAGGAGCAATTTAGCTTTCCTTTCCCTTTCTAAGTACAGCTAAGGCAGTAGCAAGATAAGAACTTTGCAGATCTTCAAAGGTCCTTTTTTTTTCCTCCAGGGAACTTGCTTAGATAAACTCCAGGCTTTCCTTAATTGAACTGACGTTTACTACAACTGTAATTTTATACCAGCAGATGGGGTGGGAGGAGGGCTCGGACAGCCTTGTATCTAAAGCAGCTATTCCACAGTCGCTCTCCTTGTTCCCATGGCAACTTGCCTTGCTACTAGAGCTCAGGATGTTACAATTGCTATGTTGACAGATTTTGATTGACTGTTGACACTGGTTGGCAGGAAAAAGAAGAACTGTCCCAACAGGTTAATATGTATATTTCCAGGAAGAAGACAAGGATCCACAAATTAAAGGTTTGCTGCAGTTAAATTTTAAGAGCTACAGAAATGAAAGTTCATATTAACACAATTTAGTACCCCGTGGCATGGTGGTGGTTGTGTGCCTCGTATTTATTTTCTTTGATGGGCTGTCTACTAAAGCTGTTGCTTGATAACCGTTTTTCACATCTTCAGTGGATGAGATGCAACTTTATGCATATAGGAAACATCCTAATTGCCACGGAGGGACTTATTAGTGGTACTAGCTCAAATGCCTTCTGCCCCAATCAGAACAGATTGATTTAAAATTAGTGACTTAAATCACCAAGTGGAGCTGCGATTTAAGTCATCAATTTTAATCAACTTTTCCATTTGTTCTTGAGTTATTTTCTGAAGGCAGGGATGTTCTCTCTGGTTGATATAACCATGAATACATGTTCATTTGCAATTAAATAGAGCATGCACACTAATGTAATACTTTTTAGCCTACCTTGGAGGATACACTAAACCAATGTGCATATATTTGGCCAATTATATAGCTTAATGTTGTTACACTTGGATTTATTGTATATTTTGAGTCTGCAGCATAAGAAAATTAGGGTGTGTTTTTTTAAAAACTGAGATTTACAGAAGCATCCATAAATGAGGGCTGGTAGGCACTAAGCAAACTGGTGCTTTATGAGCTCAAAAGTAATATGATGTGTGAATAAGGGGCAAGAAGGCATAGCGTTACCCATTACTGAAAGTTATTAGAGTGCTTCAGAATTCTTTGACCTAGAGCAATATTTTCTTGAAAACAAATGACAGGCATTCTTCAAGTTTGTGTGCAACACATTCTAAGACACCCTGGGCATAGTTTGCATCTGGGCATATAGCCATTGCTCTTCACCGGATGCTAGTGTGGGAAATACCATAATCCAAACAGCCTATATGGCTGTCATTATTAAACATCACCAATGAATTCTGGGAACTGACTATGGATTAGTAGCAACCATCATAGTGCAATAGTAACATGTAAACTGTCCCTTTAGTCCTAAAGTCAAGTAAGAGATTCTTCAATCCAGAGGAAGGAAGAAACAATCCAGCACTTATCCAAAGATCAGTGATTTTTTTTTTTGCTACTATGACAGAATCTTGCAAAGTTACCTTAGTTATATTGTTTGCATGTGTGATCATAATATCCTATGTAAGTATCTGTCTGAATATGCCCCACTTCCAGTTGGATCCCACACTCACATCAACAGTAGCCTTATGTAGGAAACCAACCCACTGCAAATAATAATCATGAGAGGTTCTGCTACCAGCTGAAAGCACACCAAAGGCCCTTGATAGAAGAAATGAATGTCATATACTGAGTGAGGTAAAGCTCTTGCCAGGTATATCTCTCTGGAATATCGACTCAGCTCCAGTTAGCATGACTGTATTAGGTGTAGTCTGCATTCCTCTGCTGGCTCTCTGCCTTTTGGTCTGTGCTTGCCAGATAAGATTGCCAGGCTAAACCTGGCAGGAGGGGTGGGGTGGGTATATGGTTGGGACACTAGAAGCATCTTTAAACCGCCCGTGGCGCCACAGGCGCCACGGACTAAATAAAAGGCTAAGGGGTTCTAGGGCGGGATGTGTCTGTGATGAGGAAGGGTCCGGATTGGACCCTTCCTCCGTACAGACAATCGGAGGGAACCAATTGGTCCCTCCAATTCCCAGCCCCAGCAATTGCGAGCCGCGCGCAGCGCGGCTCGCAGTTGCTCCCTTTGCCGCTGGCCTGATGCGTCGGAGGCACGAAGCGCCTCCGACACGTCAGGCCGCCGCCGGGGGCTCCCTTGCGGCCGGCCTAATGTCTCGGAGCCGTTTCGCATTGGCAGCCGCTTGGAAGCCGCTTCACTGGCCTCTGGCGCCGGCAAGACGCTGGATGCTGCATGCGGCTGGATGCCGCGAAAAAATGCCACCGAGGAAATCGCTGCCCCCCCCATGCCGCTTTCCTGCTGCCTCTGCAGCCCGCCCTGGCCTTCTGCCCACCCCAGGACCATGCCCACGCCATTAACAGACAGGAGCTGCGCGAAGCCGGTGAGTGGCCCTGGGGTTCTGTCTCGCCTTGGGAGGGAGGGGCACCGGCCCGCATTTGGGGGGGGGGTTGGAAAAGGTGGGTGGGTGGGAGCATGTCCCTTACCCTTCCCCCTTCTCCCCTTTCAAAGCCCATTTTTATAAATGGGCTTTGAAACTAGTAATGATATAACTACTAGGGGGGGAAGTGTCAGCAATAGTTCTTGAAAACTATTCAATATGGTAAAACCATATTGCTTCTGGAAATTCCTAAAGTTGTTGATTCCAGGTTTTCCATGGAAGAAAATCATTATGCTCATGATGTGGGTGAGTTTCTTAATTTTTAAAATAGTGACAGCAATTGAAACCATGGGAATTTTGGTGGAGGGAGCCACAGCCTACTTGCCAGAGCTTCTAGTTGCTCTAGCTCAGACTTTCTCAACTAGGGTTTCGTGAAATCCTGGGTTTTCTTGACAGCCCTCGAAGGGTTTCCCAAATGGGTGGGAGTTAATTAAATGTTATATAATTTTTAAAAAATTGTTAAACATTTATCAGGTGATATGATCATATAAGGTCACGTCAACTGCTCCTCTCCCAAAATGGCCGACAATGGGCCTGGAATGGGTAGGAAGAAGAAGGGCCTCAGGTATTTCTCAACTCTGAATTGGCAACCCTAGGAGGAGTCAAGCCCTCCACTGATGGAATACCCACCTGAGAAGCTATGTCAAGAAGCAGACTCAACAGGGGAAGGACTGGAATGCAAGAATACTTTCCAGTCATGGCCAGGCTGCTCATTCTGTATGGAGAAAAAAGAGCCAACACAGAAGCCAGGGCCTCAGTCGCTGTTGGTTTCTCCTGAACCAGCAAACACTAAAAGGAGCAGAGAATGCTTGAAAGCTCTAGAGATGAAGTGCTCAACTGATTGCCCAACTGATTGAAAGATTTCTTCATTATAACAGATTCGGTTGACATCTATATAAATGTATGGCAATGTGGCATAAAGACCCAAGAGTAGCTATGAAACAGGGTATGGAATAAGATCAACCACTGATTTGATTGATGGCCACTCAGAGGCCTCTGGAAGGCCTATAAGCAGAGTGTGAAAGCCAAAGATTTTGATCCACCAGAAGAGTTTGAGAAAGATATTGGTAGATCATATCTTTCTAGACTCTTCTCTTCACCATGCAGTTTGTTTGCTTACTCTTCTGATGCCCAGGAGATCCTCACAAGTAAAATGTACCACAGAAAGGATAGAGTTGCAGCTTAAGGGAACTCAAGTGAAATCACCTCTTTCCCCCTCTTCCACCTACATTTTGTGGCAACTGAAGTAGAGGAAAGAAGCAATGTTCCTTGATTCCCCCATTGTTACTGCAACCCCCATCTTCCACCTTTGTGAAACATTTATCTTACTAGGCTCTCCTAATCCTCTGAGAGGTGGTTTTGGAAAGGGAACATCAGAGAAACATCTAGTGTCTCCAAATCATTGTCTGTACCCTCCATTTTGCCCACTGCATTAGTCTTCAGTCAACTGTATCAGAACACTGAGGGATCATTATTCCACCTCACACACTAGCAGTGCAGGCTCATGGCATAGTCAGTTGTATTTAGAAAGCTGAACCTCCTCATAACCCACCCTCCACTTCATGCTGATAGAGGTTCATGTAAGAAGAATGCTGACAAATTCAGGGCATGTGCGAAAATATCTGGGTGGAATCATGAAGTTCTGCCCATCTCTATTTCAGGCATATAGGAGTCAGTGGGAAGGAAAGAGAAGAAAGGTCTGGGAAGTGAATAAAGTAACAGAAGTCAGAGAAGGCAAAAGGAACATGGGAAAGTTGGCAGGCAGGGGTTGCCATGCAGCCGACTCTATTTTTGTGCATTCTTTCCTATGATAAACCTGACTTGCCTTTCAGGAACCCACACACAACTGTTTCAAACAATTCCAGTCCCCCTCGTACACCTGGCCTTTTTCGTTCCTAGAGGGAGAGAATTTGATTATTCTCTTTCATTTCTCCCATTCTTGGGTAAATGTTACAGCACGGTGCTGCCTGCCGCTTCCACATGCTCTTTGGCAGTGACTATAATTTGCTTTGAATTAACCCAGTCACAAGGGAGTGCCTAATGGCCAGGCTACAGGTTCACAGATTATCTTAAGCAACTGATATTTAGTGCAGAAAGAGGAAAACTTCTTAAAGATTTAGTAAATGTCACAGGAAAAGTCTATTATAGAGCTCAGGGCTTTTATCCAGGGCTGTGTTGACAGAGCATGACTCTCTTGGCTGAGGATGGAAGCCAGTCCAGGAGGACCACTGAGTGCCTTTTTGAGAGGGCACTTTAAAGGGTACAGGGGCATAGCTAAGTGCCAAGGAACACAGCTCCTGCCACTTCCCAGCTTCTACAGCTTGTTCCCAGCAAAGGGCAGAAATTTGTGTTTTGTATTTATTTTCCTTGCGCAGAGAGGTTTTGTTCTTTCACTTTCTCAAGACATGGCTGGACTTCATCTCAATTGGAATATATGTGACATAAATAAGTTCCTTTCCTTAGGATGGGGTCCCCCAATAGTTCCCCATTATTTACAAGACTCCCCTCACAGGGATCCCTGCATTTATGGACTGCCAAAGATCCTCTGACTCATATGCCAGAGGTCAATTTGATATCAAAGCAGAGGTCCTTGAAAATCAGAGAAATTCCCTTGGGCCCTATCATATGAGAGTAGAACAACTGCTGGAATGCTCTAAGGAACATACCGATTAAAGGCCTTTTGCCTAAAGCCTGAGAGCTCTCTCACACTCATGACTTGAGTCATTGACTCAAGTCATTGACTCAAGTTTTCTCGACAATAATTTGAAACTTCATAGTCCTTTCTACAATTGAGACTTCTCCAGTAATTCAGTCCCAGACCCAATCCCAGAGAATGCCATCAAGTTCAGGAAAATCAATAGTCCAGTGTACCCAACCCATCCAAGATACCTTGCTATTACACAAGTCATTCTATCTAACCTATCCTTATTTGGACTTCTATTCTAAAAGTTAATCTGTTGCACTCACCAAAAATTCAAACATGACAAAAGGAACAAAAAACACCCTATAGACTGAATCCTTCTGAGGGTACTAAACGTTGCACAGGATTGAATGAAGTCTAAGGCTCCCTAGCCACTCCAGATTTTTAGCTGGTTCTGCTCCCGGAGTTTCTTCCATTTTTGCTGAAATCACTGAACTTCCTTCACCTGCTCCTAAAATGTTACCCATTATGGGACCCCAAATTCCATCTTGTTTTTTTTTTTGTTCTGTTTTTGTTTGTTTGTTTGTTTGTTTTTGGCCCTATAATATGTTAAACCAGCTTGGGAACCTTAAGTCAGGGGTAGTCAACCTGTGGTCCTCCAGATGTTTGTGGACTACAATTCCCATGGAATTCCCATGGGAATTGCAGTCCACAAACATCTGGAAGACCACAGGTTGACTACCCCTGCTTTAAGTGACAGGGAATTCAAATGGAATTCTACAGCTGAGAGTAGCAGTTAAGAGTGGCACTGAGAACGCTGAAGTTCAATTAAGCAGACTAAGAGTGGAGGATCCTGAAATAAGGAAGTGGTATTGCCCAAATTGGAGGTCTCATTTAATTAGGGAAATTAGCTTTTAATTAGAAACTTAGTGAGAGGGGGTAACTATGGAATCTTTAGCAGTATTTATAAGGATGGTTCCCTTTAAGAAACTCTAAATAAGCCAGTCAGATGTGACTTGAACATGTTCTTTATTAAAGAGGATTAAATGAGGTACAACTAACACACAAAACACAGGAAACATACATACAATAAGAAGAAAGGAGTGAAAAGGGAGAGCATTTTTTGGGGGAAAGGCAATATTTACTAATCATGATGACATGAAGAGATTCCATAAATCCAGCAGCAAGACAGCCAGTGTTTCATGGAAGGTAGAAGGAATACCTACACACAAGAAGGGATGTATGAAAGTCACCCAGAACACACACACAAAGACTGATGACTAGGCGCCTAATATAGGCATTGATTATGTGCAAACTTCTAAAACGATGTGTTGATGTGATTTCCAGGATTTGACAAGGCTTTTGGGAGACATGTGATGGGCTTGTCCAGCAAAGAACAATGCTCCAGAAGAAACTTCAATGGGTTCTCAGCAAATAAACAATACGTCTAATTGTTTTTACCTGAGGTGAACTCTAGGTGAAAAAAAGTTTCTTGATGACCCCTTGATTACTGGACAGGAAGCTATTAAGATGGGGCAATGTGTTATGAATTGCTAATTTAGGTAAGTAGATGTCAGGGAAAAGAGATATTGAGAAATTGACAGGATTCGTTACCATTTCCCAGGAAACCCATTTTCCTCATTATACATCTTCCTGGTATGAGGAGGAACCTATTAGTGAGTCAGTTCCTGCATTCCCCCAGAATTGACACTAAGCATCCAGGTGTGTCCAATAGACTGACATATTGTGTACTCAACAATGCATTTTGTACTCAACAGTATAGCTGACATCTACAGACAGTGAATTTTGTATTCAACAATATAGCTGATACCTATTTCAATATCAATTTCAGCCAGTTAATGTGCTGCAAGTTTAAATTTAATGTGATATTAAAAGAATGGGTGTCTATCTATAAACTATCCCACAGTGTCAGGAAGGGTCTGGCTACTAATAGAGGGAACAATAGTCTGTCCTTAAGGGAATAGCTCCTAGTAAAAGGGGGTGATTCCTATCAAGTGCTTAATAAGGAAAAATAGAACTTGAGTGAATGTTCTTGCCTTCACAAACTTAAATAATTTTGAGACAGAGGCTTTTGCCTGTTTATTAAGCAGTGACTGCCTAGAGATCTCTCTCCAGTTTTAAAGATTTGTCTATATAACAACTACTATTAGCTTTTCCTTCTGCTGCCCTGCTCCATATTGCAATGGGCTCTTCAGATCTGGGTGTAGTCTGCAGATCACCTAAATCCCAGATCACCCAGATCACCTAAATCCCTGCAGTCTACACTGAATTTGATTTCCACTTAGATTTTGGGCTCTTAAAATTTTCCCTCTGCAACATGCATGATTGATTCGTGGTGACTCTCCCTTTCCCCCGCGATATCCTGGAGTGGATATACGTCTCGATATTTCAAAAACCGCCATGAGTAAATGTGTAGATTTCTCCTTTTTTGGAATTAACTCACTGCTCCATGCATCAGAGCAAAGCAGTCTTTCCTGACTGGCCAGGGCGGTAGTTCAAAGACTTCCTGGTTCCCGGTGCAAGGTTTGTCTTAAATTGACTGCGCTCCAGAAGCCTTAATTTCTCTCAGCAGAGATTTGCCTCTTGGATTTATTCCCCCTCCTCTGCTGTCTCCAATCCTCCCCCCCCCCTTCAAGAAAGGAAAGAAAGAGACTCCTGCTGTGCTTGGCTCCCCTCCCCGCTCTGAGCTTTCTCAATCGATAGCAGAACACTTTCTGTTTCAATTGTGGGGGAGGGAATAGAGGAAGACCTGAGTTCAAATTGATCTAAATTCAGCAGGATCCACAACAGAAAAAAAACAGTAAGTGCAGAATCAGCCCAGGACAAGCAATATCTTTTTTCTCTGTATTCTCCACTTAGATTCTCCCACACACCTCAATTAGGCAGCAACCAAGGGCAGTGTACCTGGCATTGTGTTACTTATTACTTTACCTTGCATCTCATATTCTGACTGTACCTTAGAATCACAGAATCATAGAGATGGAAGGGGCCAAGTCACCAAGTCCACCCACCTGCTCAGTGCAGGATCAGCCTAAAGCATCCAGGATAAGTACCTGTTCAGCCGCTGCTTGAAGACTGCCAGTTAGAGAAAGCTCACCACTTCCTTAGGCAGCCTATTCCACTGCTGAAATACTCTAACAGACATTTTTTTCTCTGATATCTAGCCAATATAGTATAAACCCATTACTGTGGATCCTAACCTCTGCTGCCAATAGGAACCTTTTCCTGCCCTTCCCTAAGTGGCAGTCTTTTAGATACTTAAAGACAGCAATAATATCCTCTCTCAACCTCCTCTTATCCAGGCTGAAGTCCTTCAGCCTTCCTCACAGGGCATGGTCTGCAGGCTCCAGATCATTCTCATTGTTCCCCTTTGCACCCTCTCAATTTTGTCCACATTCTTTTTGAACTGAGGCCTCCAGAACTGTACCCAGTATACCTTATGGTATGACCAATGCAATATATTGTCAAGACTATGACATCTTGTGATTTTGATGTGATGCCCCTGTTGATACAGCCCAAGACTGCATTTGCCTTCTTCACTGCTGCAACAAACTGTTCATATTTGGCTTACAGTCCACAAGTACCCCAAGATCACATTCATATACACTGCTACCCAGAAGTGTATCTCCCAGCCAGTATACATGCTTCTCATTTTTGTGACCCAGATGTGGAACTCTACACTTATCCTTATTAGAAAAGGAGTAAAGGTTTTCTTATTTATGGCTTGTTTTTCTGCCTCATCTTTCTAAGGATATTGTGTTAGAAATGGATCCATGAAACTGAAACAAATGCCTGTACTGACCATTCATGGGCCCATCGACATGTTTTAGTTATGAATTTATTGTTCTACTGTTTTCCATTTATTGTTCCTTCGTTCTTTAATGACTAATAACTTCCCTGTATTATTCCTGTTCCTTTGTTCCATGTAAACTGCCTTGAGCCTCCAGGGAAGGCGGTATATAAATGGAATAAATGAATGAATGAATGAATTAGTGAATTAGTGAATTAGTGAATTAATGAATACCACAGTCTGAAATGGTTCCATGTAATTATATTGGAACATATATATAGTTTTTTGCATGACTTCTGCTCTTTTAGGTTCCCCCCCCCCCAATTTACCTATTTATAGAGTAGCTGGTATTGATTCCAAAATATTTGAGAATATTCTTAGACTGTTTCCACATGAGGAATCTTCCCTGAGACAGCTTCCGGTTGCTGGTGGGTTTTAAAGCCCCCTCCACACGATGTCGTCTGCAACCCGAGGCTATCCATAGGGTGGCATGAGTTTTGGCTTAGTTTGCCTCATGATGAGGAAAATTGTCTAAACTCTTGCCACCCCCTATCACACTTCCCATTGGGAAGCATCTAGGGGCAACCCTGTATGGAGGGGGAAACATGTGACAGTCTCGCCAGCATTGTCCTGCCCTTGCACCTGCCCTCCCCTCTCCCCATTTCCAGATAGGGAATTAAAAAAAATGGTATGGTATGCGGAGCAACATGTGCAAGCATCTCCATGCGCACGAACCGGTGGGAAATAAATTTATGCATATTACACTGGTACACAAAGTGCACATTTATACATTCTGCTGTAAATAAAATTAATTTACAGGCATGTTCTCATCAAAGGGCACATGTATATAGTGGGAGCGGGTGGCAGCAACCGATGAGACACATGTATTCATTTTTGTTTTGTTGGTAGGCGATGGGCTTTTTGCACCTCCCACCCCCCACCAGCACTTGGGCAGCCTGTGGGAGGAAAAAAATACATTATTGTCACTGGAAGATTGCTTGACATCACTTCCAAGGAAGGTCTGCAAGCAATACTACATTGCTCTAGGAATCAGGGGAAACTCTATGGAAACCCTATTCCTAGAGTGATGTGATGTCCAGTTTCCCCCAGAACTGACATAATGCCATCACTTGGTTTTATCCCCCACTCCCCAAATTGCTTCCACCCCAGACTCTTGCCAGTTACCAGCCACCAGTTGTCATTTGCTAGGCACTAGCTGGCAACCCTAATGAGTCATCCCAGGAAACCGGAATCAGGACCTCATTTATTTATTGAAATGTATAACTAGTACCATCCTGAAGGCTCAGGGTGGGGAATAAAAATAAACATTCCCCTTCCCTGCATAAAATATAGTCAAATTCCCATTGCTTTACACCTGACTGATTTAACACTGTACACTGTAGCTGAACCAGGTAAGTCTTATAATGCTGCTAAGGAAAGGTCTGGTAACTCTAGTGGGAAGGGGTTCTGTAGTGGGGGAGGGTTGCTAGAAATTCCTCTTTTCATGGTCTGGCATTCTCAACTTCTAATATAAATACGAGTACACTGCATATTATGCACCTACACCATTCTAGAGAGCAGTTAGTGGTTTTCATTTTACTTGCCACCTAGGCAGAGTATTGTGCTTCAATTCCAGTGCCAAATAATACAACTCCAGTGCTAAATGATTATCCAGAGAATAATCTGACCATATTATTTCTCCCGTGTTCACAGAAGTGCTTCCCTCTGAAGATGACAGCACCTTGTCAATTAGAATTTTTCTTTGTTTATACAGCATTTTGCCGTCCTTTGAGTTTCAGTATTTAGGAAACAGAAGAAAAATGTCTGGTTAGTGAGGAAGAAAACCTTGAATATAGCCCTCCTTGTCCCTTCTCTCTCATTTATTCCAAAGCTCACCTATAGGGATTTTGAGACTTTGCTCCAGGAATCTTAGTTGCTCATCAATGCCTGTTCCATCTCTTCTTTGACATGGGGAGTCAGACCAGGCCTTAATGGGTAGAAAAACAATTCTCACTTTTCCACATCAGCTTTTTAGTGCCTGTTAGAGCCCTCGATCCACACATTGGAAAAGCATTGGCTTACGTTGCCTTTTCTTCCTCACCCAAATGTACTTAATGACCTTCAGGCAAAACAGCGATACTTAGTAAGCTAGTATTCCCCTCTGGCTCAGCTTCCCTGCTCTCAGCAACAAAGCACATGCAATAAAAATATTTATTACATTCCATGGGGGATATCATTTTTAGAGAGAGCCAAGCTCTGATATCTCCCCATAGGCTGACCGAATTACACATTGATTAATAGTACAACTTGTGGTCTCCTTACTCCTTGCAAGCAGAAACTCGAGCCCTGATGTTCTAAAGGGGGTTATCAAGTATTCACAAAGCTGAAATGGCAGCACATCACGGGAGGCATTAATCATAATGCTGGCAGGGAAGGGGAGGAGAGAAGCACAAGACAGCAGAGTGATCAGAAATTTCTAGGTGCAGACTTAATTATAGTTGAATGCGTGCATGGAAAATACCGCTAAATATTACTCACATCTCAATTAGACGAGGCCCCGGCTTTGCTTTGTTCTTGCTTTGGAAAAAGTCTAAAAACTCTGCAGGTTTGATCAATGGCAAGGGACAGAAAGGAAATGAGCAGAAGACAAAAAGGCTGAGTTTCTCTGGGAGCTGTCATGGTAATTTATGGCTCTGGGAGAGAAAACTTTTAACTAGTCAAAAATGACTTGGGAAATAGTCAGCACCAGATTGTAGTTGTGCACTGAGAAGTGCCAAAATGGAGAGGGGAGTAGATAGCTGAAGAGGGATCATGGACATCTGCATCTACTTTCAGTTCAAGATCAGGAATGCTCATTTGACTTGCTGACTGTGTTTTCATAGACTGTTCTTTGCATTTGGGGGCCTTTTCCATGTTGTGCCCTTTATTAGCCTACTCTCAGCCTATGGTGCACTATCCTAAGACGAAGGAGAATCACTATGTTGAGGGTTTGGTGAGTTGTATGAGTTTTTTCTTCAGGAAGGGGGCACTAGTTCCATGGTAGAGCTCATACTTTACCTACAGAAGGTCCCATGGCCAAACTCTGGCATCTCAGGAATGAGAAAGACCTGCTTGGGCTGGCCAGCCACTGAGCTAGTGGACAAATAATCTGTCTGTAATGAAAGAATTTTCATATGTGGGTTAATATGAGCAAATTCTGTGTTGTGGCAGGGAGTTAGACAAGATGATCTTTAGGCTCCACTTAGTACTCTGATGATATGATTCCTAGCATAGGACTAGCAAGTATGACAGACTATGCTGCTTCTACATGGAGGTTTTTCCAAACTGCAGCAGGTTTTTCTGGAGCATCCACATTGCATTGCCCTTTAATTGTCCTCTTTCCAGGTCTCTTGTTATCAATATGTCCTTCCTGAAGGCTTCCTGAAGGCTTTTTTAAAAAAAGGAATGTGTTCCTAGTATATTAGCAAGCTAGATGGGAAGTTATGCATTTTGGAGGGTCTACCTACATGACCACTGTCTTCCTTACCTTAGCACCCATGACTAACCCCCTGCTATTCAACAGGCAGTCAGGCCTGGGTGAATCATGAAAGTTGGGTGGTAGCAAGTGACCTGGTGGTTTGTGGCAGGTCTGGCCACATTGAGTCTTCTTTCAAAAGTCAAAATAGCCTTGGAAAGGGCCCTGTTCATTCCCTTTCCTGACAGAAACCAAGACTTGAAGTTGGGACTTCCAGGTAACTGCCACAATGCTCATTGTGAGGGCATTCCTTTTTTAGGGCATTTCTTAGAACCATACAGTTGTGACTGCCTGGTAACCACCACAGTGCCCATTGGGAAGGCATTCATTTCTCAGAGCTACAAGTTCTAGTTATTCCCACCCTATTTTTTAAATTTCAGATATTTCAGCAAATGTTGGCATTCTCGGGCTTGTAAAATGACCGTACTGTTTGTTCATGTCCTCAGTCTCTAGATTTATGTATCCACAGATTTAGCCATATTGATAAGCATAGAAATTTCTGGTTTTAAAAAGTCAACAGGTAGTATAGTCGTGGAAAATAAGGACTGACAGCTGACAAAGGAAAGTGGTGAGCAAGCTGCAAAATCTATTCTTTTCTTGCCAGTGAAGTGGGGTTTACAGAAGTGAACAGCACAAGTACAAGGATCAATGCATTTAAGGATGAAGGGTGTTTGAACAACAAGTGGAGACTTCATGAATAAAAAATACAGAAATAAAATGTGGTTAGGAATCAAGATTACTGCAGCAGAAATAAAGGCATTGCATAGCAGCTGTCATTGTGGCAATCCTAACTAACTGGATGTCTCCAACAGGCTGCAATCTGGATACATTTTGTTCCTCTCAGAGTTTCTGTTGCAGATGATGGAAGAAATCAGCTGGGTGATATCATGACAATTACTGGATCTGTCTGTATTATGGATGCTATCAAATTTCCGATTATTGCTGGTTCAACATGGAACTACTTGTTTCAATTTTACTTCTTCCATAAAAATTATGAATTTCTGTCCTTGTCCCTAGTGTTACACTTTCCTCATTTTAATTAACACATTTTTCCCATCTGTTCATCAGTTGTATATAAGCAGCATATAATTGTATAATGCACAAATGACATAAAATAGTGTCAGGGAAACAAATTGGAAGTACCAACAATAAAAATGACCACAATGAAAAGGCTTATGATGGCAAAAGAAAAAAAAAGGACATATGTATACATTCCCTACAAAGTATAAGACAACCAGTCTTAAATACAAGGGAAGGATGAACAATACAAGTTCTTTACACTGAAATGAAAAAATGCTTCCCTCTTTAACCAGGTGCAGTGCTGTTCGGTTGGTTGGTGTAAATTGTCCATGCAGCTCTATAGTTCCAATGAGGGACAGAAAAGAACAACAGCACAGCTTAGGTGAATTTTAAACCAATGTTAGTTCAACGTTACTGACCTGCACTTTAATTGCACAGTGGATGAGTTCCAAACAGAAGACATATGAGACTAGATAGTTGAAAAAATTATATGAGAATGGAAATTTCTTTAGAGATACATTGTAACATTCATCAACGAATAATATTTTAATTGGAAAATTATCCATGGCATGAGGTCACATAGATCGAGGTAGCATGAATCCCAAGCATGTCTACTCTTTAGTAAGTCAGCATGCATGAAAATGTGTGCATAGAGTTACTGCTGTAGTCTTGATGTCAGTACAAAGGTTTTTTGGAACAAGATGCCAGTAATCAGGTCCTCATGAACAAGAATGTGCTATGAATTTAATGGCAGTGATGAAGGTGTGGAATTAACATAAGTGTGATTACCCAAGTTGTACTGATGCATATTGAGAGAATTTGGGAAGGAAATGGGGTGCAATAGGGGAAGGTAATTGTAAAGAGACTCTCAGTCAGATTGAAAGTGGGCAAGGATTTAATGAACATTATCATTATCATGAGATGGAACTTCATGAGATTACCATGAGTTGGTTGCACCTCAACACTGCACTTTACCTTTCAGTGTCTTTAGGCCCATCTATTTTTTGTGATTAGAAGCTGCCTGGTAGGCTGATTCAATTTCTCTGGCAGCCTTTACACCAGGATGCCCACCTCTGTCAATAAGCCTACTAAGCTATATTCGTTTTGCCAGTTTTCCATCTTTTGCTGATTCCCAAATTCCCATCTGCTTGATTTCTGCTCAGCCCAGCCTGATGTGACTATGGATTGGCATGAATAAGTTTCATGAACCAAAATTCATGAATTGAAGACCTTGGCAGGTCAACCAGTGTGAACATTCCATGATGGTTTGCAGTGATTAATGAATAGACACATTTCCAGACAGTCTCCACTCAGTCAAAATGTTTACCAAACCTCAAAGCAACATAACTTGAAGGGCATGAAGAGGAGCATCAGGGAGAAGTCCTTTGCGAGTTTGCTCTAGTTTGCACAGTCCATTCTATGCACTTCTGAACCTCCTAAACTTCCTATCATTTCATCATAAAACATTTTCATGGACCTTCTTTGGGGAACCATAACTCACACTCCATATATCTAATCCTCACCAAATTTGGAGAACAAGTAGAGGAAAGTTAGCTGAAGCCCCCTATGATTTTGGTATCTCTAGCCTGGTGTGGGGGTGTTCTAGCTATCACAAACTAAATCAAGTCATTTGGCACTTAAAAGCATGCCATGAACCAGAAACCAAAATGAACCACATTTTCCCAGTTTGTGTTCATCCCTAGTCCTGATTCCCTGTTTATTCAACTTCTCAGACCCATCTGGATGACCTTGTATCAGTTCCTATTTTTACTGATCTGAAGAGCTGGATGTGGTTCATCTGGATATTATCCAGTGATCTACTTTTGGCTTGGCTGCTCAGGGCTTAATCCCCAAGTCCCCCAAAAGGACTTGTAGACTACTTTAGGGGCTAGAAAAGCAGCTATGGCTCATTGGTATAAAACACATGTTTTGCATGTCTATTTCTGAGGAGTGCTTCTGGCCTTTGGCTCTAGATGCAAATTCCCCTGGCATTACATTCAAGCTGTTGTTTGAAAGGTTTGAGCTCAACTTAGACCATTATATTCCACCCTTGATTGAATCTCAGTTTACTTCTGTGGGAAGAGACCTTCTCTGAAAATTAGCACATTCTGCAACAACGGCCACATCTATGACTGCAAAAAAAGAAAAGAAAAGCCATCCTCCAGCCCTAGCAATAATGGGAATATTGAACTTTTTTCCTAAACATTTTCTTTCTGTCTCCCATATGGTTCTTTACAAAAGGTCTCTTACCACCATAGCTTGGATCACCTGTCTGGCTCTGCCTTCGAAAATGTCAGTTCTTCATGATATGCTTGAGACCAAGGGACGTTTTCACTTGCCTGTTGGGCTGTAGATCCAGTTCTGCCACTTGCAAATCAGGTAACTGGCAGTGTTCTGTCTCCCATCCATATTCATTTTATTTTATCTGCAGAAAAGGGGCATCTGATTGACAGCTAAAACCAAAGACAGTGAAAGAGAGACTGAGAGTACAGGGTCTGTGAAAGTGCTTTGTGTGCCACATGTGAAGTTCTGTTGCAAATGCTCTGCTGTGGCAGTGCTACCTCCTCCAGCAAACAGAGGAACTGTGGCTCCTGGATATCAATGCCCAGCAGAAAGCTGGAGGTCCATGTCTCCATGGAGGTATGTGGGTGAAGGAATAAGGGCATAAGAAGAATTCTATGTCATCAGGCCAAGGGTTCATCTATTCTAGCATCTGCTTTCCCAGTGGTGTGACAGATGTTTCTAAGCAGATCATGAGGACAACATCTGTCTCATGTTTTTTGCCCCCTGAGTACTACTATTCCACCTGGAATATTCCTAATTACCCTTCAAAATTATCTAAGCCAGTGGCAATAAATTCTAAAATATATGGTGTGAAGACTGCCCCCACCCCCAAATCTACTATCAGGCAGTTTCCTTCATGAGGTTATGTAATAGGGAGAGGAAGCTCATTCTATGTGCTTTCTTCAAACAATGCGTAACTTTATAACATTTTGTTTTAAGTTTTATTTTGTTGAGTCATGTTGAGTGTTGTTGTAATAGCACTCAGTCAATCAGTCAGTCAGTAAGAATCCTGTTGATTCATACCAATTATCTGCTTAAGAGCCAGCCAGATGCCTCACAGAGGGCACTGAGTCCAAAGACTTCCTTGGTGTTGCCCCACCCCAGCATCTAGAGCTGCTTGGTGCTGCCCCCTTGGCTCCCAGGCCACATCCCTTGTCCCCTCCAATACAAACACACACCTCTTTCCTGATGTTAGATCTACTGTACATTCAAAACACTATCTTGCCTACACTTCTTTTTTGGTTGTGCAGCAGTCATATTTTAGTGTATATATATATTCTTTGTAAAAGTCATTTGTATAAGCCACTTTGAGTCATTGGGGAGGGGGGGAGGGAGGGAGAGAGAGAGAAGTAAGCAATGGAAAATCCCATAGTCAGGAGCAAGCATGAAAAGACTTTTCCAGCTTCCAAAGATAGATAACGTCTTCCCCACACACAAAGAGATGCTTGTTTCTGTCCAGCAGCTTCCACAAAGAAATCTAATACAAATAATTATTTTAGCTTTTCTGTTGTCTTCACATCCTCTTTTAGAAATCCTTTCTTACTATAGTTTAGCTCCCTTCCAAACAACAAAACTGAGCCTTCGGGGAGGGCTGTATATAAATCTAAATAAATAAATAAATAAATAAATAAATAAACTTTACCAGTGTTTAGTCCTGGATTCTGTGGCTGGCTCATCTAAAGGCATAGACTCAAAGCCAAAAGCGAAGAACCAAACAGCCCCAAACAGCATGGCACTCATTCTTTGGCTGACACCAAAGAACCATGCCTCTGGCTACCTCCAAACTTTATCTCTGCAACAGTGAAAAGCAAGTTCAACGAAATGTTACAACTGACAAAAGATGATCTCAGTCTCTTCTACAACTGACAAAGGTGGTCTCTTCACACTATGAATGTAGTTGAAGTCTCTTGCTAATGGTTCCCCCTCCTTTCCCTATCTCTCTGATACTTTCTGTATTCCAAGATTATCCTCGACATTTTGATCAGAGGTGGTGATTTTTATGCTTCTGGTTTTATATTACTGTTATTTTCACTCATGACAATTCTCTGGACTTTATTCCTCTCATGCTCTAGTTTGTTGCACTTTATGCCTTTTGAGACGTATAGAGCAGCATCACCTCCAGTATGACCCTTCCTGGTTTTTCTATCCATTCTGTAGACAGGGATACTCTGTCTCATGGACTCTTGCTGTTCCACCTGATATGCCCACTATATCTATGTTGTCCTTAAATAAAAGGTAGCTAGCATTCCAGATTCCTTATCTTGGTTTCAGGGTTTCCAGCATTAGTATAGAAACACATACAAATTTTATCTTTCTCCCAATGCCCTTTTTTGTGTGCAATTTTTCCTAGAATGTTTTGCTATACATATGCAGACAAACATAAAATCACTACAATAGAACTGCTCCTCTCCATAGGTCAGATATGTAGTCGAAATACCAGAAGCACAGTCATAGCTCAATCTGTTCTCTCTTGCAGTGCCTGCTCTTCTTGAAAGTAAATATTCCCCTCCCTCCCACCTCGCTTACTTCCAAATTATCCAAACCAAATCGACATTTCGTCCAACACCATTAATACTTAAATCTCAACAGCTACAGCTGAATGAACCAAGAAATTACTTGACATATTTGCCTGCACTGTCTATGAAACTGATTATCTTGTGCAGGAAGGATGACTGTAAATTATCAGTAATCCACTGGATCTCTAGGCTGCTTCCTCCAAATTGAAAAAGACTGCCAAAACCATGACTCTTAGTGCATGTTTATGTTGTACTCATTTCACACCCAAATTTGTACCGACGCTCAATTATGCAACAATGTGAGACTGTATTATCTACTCATTTTATATCCTTACCGTGATGACAGTTTCTGTAAGGCTTCACAATGAGGACTCTGCTGGCACTTTACAGCAAACAAATTTATTGTATGATGATCTTTCATTAGCCAGAACCCATTTCATCAGACACCTGAATAAGTAGAAGACCTGCAAGGAATTGCAGGACAGGAAAAATCTCATTTCCCCTGCCCTCATCTCCAGCCTCCCCTGTGCCTTAGCTCCCCCCACCACTGCCTCTTCCTCTTGCCCCTCTTCTTTATCATTGCCCCCTTCCCATAGCTTTCATGTGGTAAATCCTATGTTGCTAAAATAGTCCTTGAACTCTGGCTGTTGCATTTTGTCCCGTGCTCCAGACTTTTAAAATGAGATTGCAGCATACCTAGAGACTCTGTGAGTTTATAGAAGCCTTCAGGATTTGCATTGTTTGCCCCACTGTGCAGATTTGGGTATGCCCTTGATGGTCAAGCCTTTAATATTTGACATAGGGGCACACATACACATTTAAGTCCAGCATTCCATGTACAGCATTCCAAGACACAGATGTGTTATATTACACTAGTAAAAAAGCCCATTGTATGAAGAAGACAATGGGCGCTAGCAGGTGGGGACCAGAGCGAGCGGCAGGCGAGGGACAGAGCGAGGGACAGGCTACCTGAAAGAGGAGGCGGGCGGCGGCTCCTCGGCGTCTCGTAGTTTTTGCCGGGGAGTCCCAGGTGTGGTGCGCTGGGCTGTGGCGGCTCCTCTGCATTTTTTTGTTCTTCTGCGGCTTTCCCGGCGGCTCCATTGTGTTCTGGGGCCATGAGGGCAGGGAGCCGCCAGCAGCAGCGCTGTGCGCGGCTGCCGGGGCTCCCAGGGCGCCGGCTTGAAGCGGCGACAGGCTCCTCCAGGGGTTTTTTTTTTCTGCTGCCTCTCGTGGGCGCGCCGGCTTGGAGCTGCGAAGGGCTCCTACAGGAGTTTTTTTTTCTGCTGCCTCTCGTGGGCGCGCCGGCTTGGAGCTGCGAAAGGCTCCTACAGGGTTAATTTTTTTCTGCTGCTTGGAGTTGCGAAAGGCTCCTACAGGGGTTTTTTTTTTCTGCTAGCTCTCGTGGGAGCGCCGGCTTGGAGCTGCGAAAGGCTCCTACAGGGTTAATTTTTTTCTGCTGCTTGGAGCTGGGAAAGGCTCCTAAAGGTTTTTTTTTTTCTGCTGCTTGGAGCTGTGAAAGGCTCCTACAGGGTTTGTTTTTTTTTCTGCTAGCTCTCGTGGGCGTGCCGGCTTGGAGCTGCGAATGGCTCCTACAGGGTTTTTTTCCCCTGCTGCTTGGAGCTGTGAAAGGCTCCTACAGGGTTAATTTTTTTGTTCTGCTTGGAGCTGCGAAAGGCTCCTACAGGGTTAATTTTTTTCTGCTAGCTCTCGTGGGCGTGCTGGCTTGGAGCTCCTACAGGGTTTTTTTTTTCTGCTGCTTGGAGCTGGGAAAGGCTCCTTCAGGGTTTTGTTTTCTGCTGCTTGGATCTGCGAAAGGCTCCTACAGGGTTTTTTTTTCTGCTGCTTGGATCTGCGAAAGGCTCCTACAGGGTTTTTTTTTCTGCTGCTTGGAGCTGTGAAAGGCTCCTACAGGGTTTTTTTTTTTCTGCTGCCTCTCGTGGGCGTGCTTGGAGCTCCTACAGGGTTTTTTTTTTCTGCTGCTTGGAGCTGGGAAAGGCTCCTTCAGGGTTTTGTTTTCTGCTGCTTGGATCTGCGAAAGGCTCCTACAAGGTTTTTTTTCCTGCTGCTTGGAGCTGCGAAAGGCTCCTACAGGGTTAATTTTTTTCTGCTGCCTCTCGTGGGCGTGCCGGCTTGGAGCTCCTACAGGGTTTTTTTTTCTGCTGCTTGGAGCTGGGAAAGGCTCCTTCAGGGTTTTCTGCTGCTTGGATCTGCGAAAGGCTCCTACAGGGTTTTTTTTTCTGCTGCTTGGAGCTGTGAAAGGCTCCTACAGGGTTTTTTTTTTCTGCTAGCTCTCGTGGGCGTGCCAGCTTGGAGCTCCTACAGGGGTTTTTTTTTCTGCTGCTTGGAGCTGGGAAAGGCTCCTTCAGGGTTTTGTTTTCTGCTGCTTGGATCTGCGAAAGGCTCCTACAGGGTTTTTTTTCCTGCTGCTTGGAGCTGCGAAAGGCTCCTACAGGGTTTTTTTTCCTGCTGCTTGGAGCTGCGAAAGGCTCCTACAGGGTTTTTTTTTTCTGCTGCGTGGAGCTGCGAAAGGCTCCTACAGGGTTTTTTTTTTCTGCTGCTTGGAGCTGCGAAAGGCTCCTACAGGGTTAATTTTTTTCTGCTGCCTCTCGTCGGCGCGCCGGCTTGGAGCTCCTACAGGGGTTTTTTTTTCTGCTGCCTCTCGTCGCGCTAGCGGCGAAAGGCTCCTCCGGGGGTGTTTCTTTTTTCTCTGCAGCTTCTCGGCGGCTGGAGTCTTGTGTTGTGTTTGCGGCGGGGGCTTCCTTGGGGCCGGCCTGACGCGGTGAGAGACGCTTCGCGCCTCTCACCGCGTCAGACCGGGAGCAACTGCGAGCCGCGCTGAGCGCGGCTCGCAGTTGCTGGGGCTGGGAATCGGAGGGACCAATCGGCAGGCGCTTCGCGCCTGCCGTTTGGTCCCTCCGGTTGTCTGTCATGAGGAAGGGTCCAATCCGGACCCTTCCTCATCCCGGACACATCCCGCCCCAGAACCCCTTACTGTTTTATTTAGTCCGTGGCGCCCGCGGCGCCACGGGCGGTGTACAGATTACAAAGCACCAATGTAAAAAGACCCCATCCAGGTGGAGTGGGTTTGGATCATACTTAAATGGTAAATAGAGATAAAGAGTAAACCTTTAAGGAGAGACAATTATTTTCTATTACTATCAATTGAACAAAAAAATTTTTGAGACTAAACTTCAAAAATCTATCAGTTGCCACTTGAAACTTTTTATTGGGTGGGGGGGGGAGGTGAACTATGGCAGCCTTGAAGTCTGAAACTGAATGTCCAAGGTGGTAAATGTTCCCCACTAGCTTCTAAGTGTTTTCATTATAAGCCTTCAGGTTATCGCATACTAATGTATCTAACTCATTCATAATCTTGGTATCCATTATATCTTTATTTCTTCAGTTACATCTGGCACCTTGGGATGTTTGATAAGCTTGTGTATCTTGATGTTTGGTCCCTAAGGAAGAAGTGGTTGACTGGCACTCATAGTGGCAAAATAAACAGTGGTCACTGACCAGGGCTGAATCTGCACTGAGCTTTCCCCCCCTGCTTTTGATCCTGCTGAATTCAGATCGATTTGAACCCGAGTCTTTGTGCCCCTCTCCAACTTGAAACAGAAACCCATCTGCATGAGGCTATATTAGAGTGGGGGGAGGGGGAGGGAGAGGCAAACTGAGCCAAGGACCCAGAATTAAGAGACCTGCCTCCCTGATCTCTCAGCCTCTCCTACCTCACAGGGACTCAGTCTGTGGGTGGGGAGCCAAGATGAGCAGAGACGAGACAGCAGCAGACTCCCACAGAATGAGGCAAATCTCTGCTGCGAGAAGTGTGGATTGTGGAGCACAGTCACATTGAAGTTTTAAAAAGAAATAAATCTTGCTACCAGGAAGTAGGAATTCTTTGAACTGGCGCCCAGCCAATCAGGGACAGACCTCCTTGTTACAGCATTGGAGCCACAAGGCAGCAACAAGTTATTTCGGGATAGCCGACAGCTGCATCTTTACTAATGCTGATTTTTCAAATATCAAGGGTTAAAACCACTCCAGGGCTGAATCTGCATGGAGCTTTTATTCCAATCTCAGGTTGATTCAGTCCCTGCCATCTCCACTGAATGCAATCTCCATTTTGATTTTGTCCGATTTAAATTTTCTCTCTGCAACAAGCATGATTGATCCAGAGTGACCCTGCCTTTTCCTAGAGTGGATATAAGCAAGCAGATCTCTGCCTGTTCAGAACTTGCTGCTGAGCTCCGTAGTAGTGAAGCCCTGATTGGCCAAGGCTTCAGTTCCTTGTTCCCAGGATGTAAGCTTGCCTTAAAGTGGAAGCTCTGACTTCTCTTGGCAGAATCTCCAGAAGCCCTAACTTCTCTCAGCAGAGATTTGCCTCTTGTTTTTTTCCTCTCCCTCCTCTGCTGTCTCCATTCATCTCCCCCCCCCTTCAAGAAAAGAATGAAAGAGGTTCATGCTGCACTAGGCTCCTCCCTTCCCCTTCTGAGTTTCCCTAACCATGTGCAGAACACTTTTCTTTTTCATTGGGGGGGGGGGAGATAGTGGAAGACCCGAATTCAGATCAATCTGGATTCAGCAGGATTCACAATGGAATAAACAAAGTGCAGATTCAGCCCAGGATATCGTGGGGAAAAGGTAGGGTCTCTCTGGATCAATCATGCTTGTTGCAGATGAAAAATTTAAATCACCCAAAATTAAAATGGAAATCACATTCTGTGTAGACAGCAGGGACTGAATCGACCTGGGATTGCGATAAAAGCTCTGTGCAGATTCAGCAAAGGTCAAACCACCTGAAGCACTACCCTCGCTCTCACAGGGACTCTTTCAGGCTGAGGTCTACTGCCATCTTTTAAGTGGCTCAGTGATGCTTCTGAGATGCCACTGTTATCACTAATGGAAATATTCTAATAGTAGCTCCTTCACACAGTTTAAATAACCCCACACAATATAACTCACCTTCAAAATACAGGAGCTGGGGGGAGGGCCAAAAGTTTAATGTCTACTTTATAAGTCAGGATAAATTGCTACAAGCTAGCATCCTTTCAGAACATTTGTTGTGGTTATTTCTATACCTCTAACAACAACAACAACAAGAGTTGGGTTTTATTTGCTGCTTTTCTCTACCAGGAATTTCAAAGCAGCTTACAATCACATTCCCTTCATCTCCCCACAACAAACACCCTGTGAGGTAGGTGAGGCTGAGAGAGCCCTGATATTACTGCTCAATCAGAACATCTATAACACTGCTGTGACAAACCCAAATTCACCAAACTGACTGCATGTTGGGGAAGAGTGTGGAATCAGACCTGGCTCGCCAGATTAGAATCTGCCACTCTTAACCACTTCCCCAAGCTAGCTACAAGAGATGTAGATACTCCTGACATGACAGAGGTAGAGGAATAAAACTGCCACACCTCTTCTTTTCCTAAATGACCCCCATGAGGGAAGGCTTAGCTGGCAAAACAGCTGATGCATCTCTCACATTTCAGTTCACTACCCAACTTCTTTTTCTGTTCCTCCTTTGGTCCTCCCAACTCCTCAGAGTTTTCCAAATAATGTTCAGTGGCAGCAGATGACAGGCAAGAGGAGAAGTTAAGAGAACACCCCCCCAGGCCATGACTATTCCCTGAACACCGGCATATCTCAATAATGCTTTCTGAGATACAGTTACCAGCGATGCTGAGTCAGCAGACCTCCCTCATGCCTGTTCCCCCTACTTCACTGTCTTCTCTCTGAAGCAATATTTCTGCTGGCCCTGCTTGTTCCGTGGCCTTTGCCTACCGTCCCCTACATTTTATCAGTCTCAGGCACTCAAGTGAAATCTGACCAGCTTGAGCAGCAGAAAGAAAAGCTGGATGGCAGTAGCGGCTGCCAGCCACCAGCACAAGTTCAATGATTCAACCTTCCTTCCCCTCCCCGCTCCAAATCACAGCAGACTCAATGTCACCCTCTTAATATTATTCTCCTCTCAGGGAAACAAAAAGATTTATTTGGTCTTTTGAGCTGAGGCAAACAGCAAGAGGCTGGTTCTGGGATGGCTAGGCTTTGAAACAGGTTTTTAGGAGGAAAGAGTGACATGGAGGCTTACCCCCAAAACATTACAGAGGGAGCTGGCCCTGATTTTAGAAATTATATCAAAAGGTTATAGGTGCATATTGCCAGTGTTGTCATTTGCAGTCACGAAGCATCAGCACTTGACAGGGGAATAAAAGGAAAGCCCCTTTAAAGGAGCTTATTTGGATAGATCATAGAGGTGAGATAAGGCCACAGTCTAGGAGGGTAGGCAGATGTCCCCTATTCTGTCTCATTATTGTTTCATGGGTTGGCTGTGCCTCCTATTCCACTTTACCTTGGAGAGGCTCTAAGATAAACTTTTGAACTGGCACATGCACTGTTTGTTGGAGTTTTCAGTTTGCACTTTTCCCCTCCTGTGTAGGTTACAAGTACATGCGGGCACTGATTAAGTCACAGTGCAGAAAGGAATTCTAAAACAGTTGTGCAGCTAGTTGCATTTTCCTGTGGCTATAATCACTGCAGACATTTGCATATTTAAAACAGCAATGGAGAAAGGACCCAAAGTGGAACCTAGAAAACTGTTCCTATGGAGCAAGTTTTAAAAGTCTGGAAATTAAAAAAACAAACAGAATCATGGTACATTGGTACCATTCTTCAGAAAACATTATTCAGATATCGAGATTTCAGGGAGAAACTGGGACGATGATGGGGAGAATTTCATAAGGCCCTGTATTTTTTAATATCCTTTATTGGACATGCCTATGAAGGTATATCCAGTGTATGAATTCCACCATCTGGTTTTAATAGCCTGCTCTAGAAAGGTAGCTGAGATTGTGTATATTTCCTGAATCAATCAATTCATTGTGCTATTTATATCATGGTTTGTAAAGGTTTGGAGTCAGTCTACAGCTGAGAACCCCAAAATGTTCTGCTTCTATTTGATGAAAAACATAATTCTGGTTCTCATGGCTATTAAAAGTTTTGAATGGCTTTAAAAAAAAAACCATAAAGGATTATTTGTGACACTTCCAAAAATGAATGAAACCATATTAGTTTATATATGGTTAATTTATTATTTTAATTGTAAACTGGCTTGAACATGACTCTGGATAGGCCGCATAGAAATCTCCTAAAGAAATAGATAAAATCAGCAAGCCAAGGGGTGCTTTCCCATGCTCCTTAGTAATTTGTTCTTAACAATGTACTGTCCTTTTAGATTGCCCACCAAAGAATGTTTTAATAAGGACACGTTGCATTCTTTAGTATACATTTGGTGGTACAACAATGGAATCACAGCAGGCAAACTTGAATTCAAATCATGGTTCAGCTGTGAAGTTCATTGGGTGATCTTGCAGCGGTTGCTACCAGCTAGCTAAACCTATTTCATAGGGATCTTGCAAGGATAAAATGGCATAATTTCACAGACTTACCCCCAAGTTCCTTGGTACTCCAGTAGTAACCAACAGAGGACAGGGAAAACTTGTAGCAAAGTGGCATACAACAGAAAATGCCTGGCACAACTAAAAACTTAGTTCTTGAAACAAAAAGTGCCAGAGAGAGAGAGAGAGAGAGAGAGAGAGAGAGAGAGTTATTAATGTGGAAAAGAAAGCAGGAGAGCCATTTTCAAATCAAATGTACCATTTAAACCCAATATGCACTTTATATTCACGTTGTAAATCATGGGGAATATGCCTGTGTAGAATCCTGTATGAAAGCCACCTTAGGAGTACAAAGATAAGCTTGTTATTACTCTGTCACTTGAACCACTGCAGCCGGGTGGGTCATTAATAGGTAGAATGTATTAGTAGCTGTCAAACCATGGGAGAGCTACCCCATTGGCTGAATGAATGAAAACACATTAACTCCCACAAAAGAGGAAGAAGTGGTGATTAACTGGTGGGACAACAATATGAAATGTCAGAAGCACAGAGAGTGAACAAAACTGTTCATTATTATATTAACAGCCTTAATTTTCTGCCTTTAAACACTGGTACTTTGTCAGTTCAATTGGATAGCACCTGAGTGTGTTTAATTTAGATCAATATATTGCTGTATCTGGAGGCTTTTCTCCCCCACGGAGTCTCTGCATGCAGCAAGACACAGGCCAGTCTAAGGGAGCCTTTCTTTTTTGTCCTTGGGGTAGAAGGCATTTTGCAAGAAAGATATTCAGATAATGATGCACGATTCTGTCTGAGGCAAGACTAATCAACAGTGATTTGTGAAATTCCCACAGAGGCCAAGACACAAGGGAGCATTTTGAAAGGTCTCAAAAGATCAGGCCTAGGTAAAGAGCATGCTAATATATTTAACAAATGACATTACAGGACACTTGGAAAAACAAAGCAAGGGGGAAAATATTTCTTCATGCTTGGTAATTACTTGGACGAGGAAAGATATTAGAACTATGAGCATAAATCAGCTCTCACACCACTGAAGCTCGCACTGCCTTTAGGCAGATGAATGGCCAGAGACAGAGAACAGACATTTTAGAGGAAAAGAAAATTCTTTACCAGCTTCTTAGTATGGTTGCCATTTGCTAGGGGTACAAGTTGTCAAAATCATCAAGGAAGGTCTCCTAGAGGCAGGGCCCTCCTGAATTCATCTCTTCTGTAATGCTGTGTTGGTCTGAAGCAGCAGGATAAAGTTTGAGTTCAGTGGCACCCTTAAGACCAAAAAAGTTTTATTCAAGGTACAAGCTTTGTTCTGCCAGAATGTGTGTGCGTGTACCTTAACTAAACCACAAAATAATGTGTGACCTTATTTGACTGTGATCTCAACGTTATACTGTCCTTTAGAATTAGAGCTGCAGCTTTTAATCAATTTGATTAAAGACCTCCTAAAAGTGCCCACAGTTAACTAGGAAATTTTGTTGAAAGAGTCTAATGGGGAGACCAGCAGGGAGGAACTCATTCTCCCTCCCCCTCTATTTCCTTCTCTCATTATCCAAAAACCTCTATAGTTTGATCTGCCCCCTATTTTCAGCTTACCCTTCTTTCCTCCACCTCACAGCCTCTTCTCTGGAATTCACTGCGGGGGGGGGGGGAAGGTTCTCACTTTCCCCTGTATCCCCCTCTTTCTTTTCTCATGGCAGTCACATATTCTCACATTTCCCTGCTCCTTTCTCTCCTTCCCATCCACCAGCCAACATGCCTACCTTTTTTTGTCTACCCCCATCTTTGGCTATATTGATATTTATTTATGTAGCTTATGCCCCAAATTCTTCAAAGTGTCAGCCTAAAGCACCTTACAATATTCTCTTCCATTGTATCTTTACAACAACCCTACAAAGTTAGTTAAACTGAGAAATTATGACTGGCCCAAGGTAATCTAGTGGGCTCCTATACCAGAATGGGGATTCAAACCTGGACCTCCCAGGTCCTAGTCACAAACTCTAACCACGACAACATACTGGCTTTCATTGGGTGACTGCTACTAGCTAGCAGACAGGCCTAAGTGGATTATGCAAGTAACCCAGTGGTTGCTGCTGGGACTGGGATCATTGAGGGCAATTCCGCACAAAGGGCAATGTCGCTAAGTCTGAGCGCTATTGAAAAGTGCTGCAGGCAAAAGCGGCAGGTCGCGGTAACGCACACAGCTGTTTCTATCGAACAAAAGGCTCTCCCACTAGCGCTGCTCTCGTAACGCACAAGTTTCTGGTCTCGCCGAAATCGCAACAGAGGAGGCGATATTTTCCATGATTCCTCCCGCCCCTGGCCATCAATCAACCAGAACAGCCAATTAACTGTTGTGTTCGTGTTTACCTTTAAGAACTCTTTTTTAAAAACTCGAAAACACCGGTAGCAACGCATATTCATTACTTCCATGTATCAGAGAGACATTTTCCGCTGGCATAGGAGCTGGCGCTTAATCGTTTGCACGCTCTTAAAGAAACCCCCCCCCCTGCTATTCCTGGCTGAAATTATGGGCAGAGTCGAAGGGGGGTGGGCTGTATTGTGCTTGGAAACTTTACAGACACTTGCTTGTGGAGTGATTTTAGCCAATGAAGCAACGCTTATTGGTTGCTTTTGCTGGTTTAAGGGGGGGAAATGGCGATCGCAACATGGGTGCAAGAGATTAGAGAAGCGCGGGTGCGAGAGATTAGAGAAGGACATTCCTTCTACTGCTACACTGTGAATGCACATGTCTTTTCTGGATGTGTTGCAGGTTGTTCTCAAGAGTCTAGCAGTTTTTAAAGGGGGAATCTACTTTTATGGATTCCCCCAAAAGTGCTACAATGAAGCAATTTTTACGGGAGTGTTGCAGGAGTGTTGCTGATTGTGTACGACGTTGTGAATAACGAGAAATATATAGCGTTACACAATGGCAACATTTCAGCTACATTAACTCTGTGTGGAATGGACCTGAGTCTTCCCTCCAAAGCCTGGCAATACTATTTTTACCTAGCAACAGCTATTGAGAGCAGGTGCTGCTTCTATTGTTTTGGAATTTTTAATACTGTAGTATAAAAAAAAAATTAGATTTCAGGGTGTTTTTTTTATTATTATTGTAGGACCAGGGCATTTTCTATATTTGTAGAAAGATCTGACTTGTCTGTTCATGGCTCCATCTCTGGATTTAAATATCTGCAGGTTAGGCCAAACTGAGAATGACGGTGGGGGTGTGAGTGCCATTTGGGTTGACCTGCTCTTTGCAAGGGTTCCCATCCCATCTTTGGTGATCCTATCTGCCGCAGAATCCTAGGAGGCTCTGCCTCTGGATCTGAATGTTGTTTGGTTGATCATCTGGCCCAAACGCTGCCTTCATTTTACCTTGCTGCCCTAGGAAACCGGGTCACGTGATCATCCTGAGAGGCCATTTTGCCAATTTCACCCTGACACTTCCCCCTCCCCTGAACAAGTTTCCTCCTGGCTTTTGGGCACCCCAGAAATTCTGGAGGCCTGGGTCACCTAAATGGCTGGTCTGATCCTTCTCAATTTTCTTTCTATTGAATGGGAGGGGGCACCAAGGTCATAGTTTGCTTAGGGCACCAAAAACCTTGGGCTACCCATACTTGGCAGTAAGTCACACTGATTGTAACAGGATATATTTCTGAGTAAATATGCATAGGCTTATTTTCAGTTGTCTTCAGAGTTGAAGAGGCTGGGTGCTGTTGAAAATTATGTGGCCTTTAAGACTTGCTATTTAGGAGGAGGAGGAGGAGCACAAGTAATCAAATTAAGACTTCCTGTATCAGCGAATTACTAGACATCCATTACTAGATATCAGCCTCATCCACAAATTAATAGTGATCATTTCTCATACTGCCAGTAATTTGGCACAAGGGAGGAGAGAACTATTTTCTTTTCATCCCTAAACCAATTTTCTCTGCTTAAACAAAGTCATAAGGGTGTTAAAAATGCCAGCTGATGGCAACAACTTGTTCAGAATTCTGGACATGTCATGGACAATGGTGGAGAAAGACAAGACAGTATAGTAGGAAGTCAAAAACAGCTGTGGTCTGCTGGTTCCAGAGTTGCTATCTTTCAGTCTAGTCAGTTCAGGCCCTTTGTTATGGAGATGGATTGGAGACAGAGTGTGAGTTAGGTGTCAGTAACTGAGATTCAGCATCTGTCACATGCAAATATAAACATAATCTATTATTTTAGGCATGGAGAAGATGGACAAGACAAAGCTCCCTGCCTCCAGTTTGGCAGAATTACCACAGCTGTCCGCAGGAGATCTGCCAATTTCAAAACAGTGTATTTTGCAACTGATTTGGAAATGCATAATGGATGTGTGCCCCAACCTGGATAACCCAGGCTGGGCTGATCTTGCCAGCTCTTGGAAGCTAAGCAGGGTTGGCCATGGCAAGTATTTATATGGGAGACCTCCAAGGGATACGAGGAGTTGCCCTACGAAGTCAGGCAATGGCAAACCATCTCTGGATATCTCTTGCTTTGAAAACCCTACAGGTTCTCTGTACGTTGGCTACAACTTGACAGCAAAAAAAAAAAAAAAAAAACAAGTGCATGGACACTCATGTGTCTGAGACCGATTGTAACACAATTGGCACCAGTGCAGTTACTTTAAGTGTGTTCAGCTAGTGTTTGTTGCAAAATAATGAAACCAAAAACATTTAGAATGCAGTGCTTATTTCCTCTGCACGAACTATATGAATATCGCTAACAACTTGCAAATGACATTTGGGCAGGTGCTCTTATGAATTTGAAAAGAGTAGCAAAAGAACTGGGGCGTGTATGAAATTGAGGGGGCTTTCTGTGCTCTGGAGGGATTGCTCTTTCATGTGAATTTTTACTTACCATTGGAGATGGGAAATCTATTTTGTCTACAAGGAATACTTTGTTAAAAGACAAATAAAGGAAAATGTGAGGGGAAATCATGATTTTGCAACATGACATAGGTTTTAGAAAGACAGTGTCCCTCTTCACTAATGATGTCACAGGCATTTGCCAGCAGTTGCCAGTGTCATTCATGTAATGACATTCCATGTACCATGTCCTACTATCGATGTGCTACTAAGGGGAAGCAGCACAGCCATTGTGAAAACAATGAACTGGAAGGACTGCTCTTCTGTTTCAGCAGGGCTCTTCTTATGGCCACACTTCCATAGCTGTTAGAACTATTTCTTTATAACAGAATTGTTTGCTTCACTGTTTGGATGTCCATATGATGCAAACATTTACTATTAAGAATGCCTGGAGTCCAACAGCTACAAATGTCCTCCAGATGCCTAAATCTAGAAGGGGAATGTCTAGAAAAACATAATCCATTCTGCAAATGTTCCAGCTTTTCCTGAGATCACATATAGGTTTCCTTTTGAGGTAGACTGAGAGTTTTGATCACTTGGTTAAAGCAATTTCTACCAGGATATGTGATCTAGTATGGATAAATTGAATTTTCTGTTACCATCACTGTCTTCCTTCCTTCCTTCCTTCCTTCCTTCCTTCCTTCCTTCCTTCCTTCCTTCCTTCCTTCCTTCCTTCCTTCCTCCCTTGCCTGCCTGCCTGCCTGGCTGCCTTCTGTTCATATGTACTATACAGGAAGGGCCAGAATAAATACAAACAGAGTGATTGGGCCAGGGGATGAATAATGCATTTTAAAATATGGAAAAGCAGAAGAAAGTGTTCTGAGAACCTCAAAGAGGAATACTTAAGAAGGAGCAAAGCCAAGACAACAAAACCGCAGAGATACAGTACTTGAAAAACTGCTTCCTGGAAAGTTGCTTCCAGTTACAGAGATAGAACAGCACCCTTGCTGGCAGCTGCCCAGCCCCCAAAGGCTACTAGAACTATAACAGTGTATTAGAGCAACAGTTCCTAGTCCTTCCAGGCACCAGAGAGTGGACAAAAGCCAGGCACATCATTTCACTTCTAAGGTACTCTTTATTTTGCTGTCCCTGTACCCAGCAATAGCCAGGACCATGTGGATCAAAGAAAGAAGAAACTGTGAGCAATAATTAAAGACACTAAGTTGCTGGCTATGCTGGGCATTAGAACTGAAATAAGGAACAGGTCAGTCCTGGAGGAGATCAGTCCTAGAGGAGATCAGCCCTGCCTGCTCCTTAGAAGGCCAGATCCTGAAGATGAAACTCAAATACTTTGGCCACCTCATGAGAAGGAAGGACTCCCTGGAGAAGAGCCTAATGCTAGGAGCGATCGAGGGCAAAAGAAGAAGGGGACGACAGAGAATGAGGTGGCTGGATGGAGTCAGTGAAGCAGTCGGTGCAAACTTAAATGGACTCCGGGGAATGGTAGAGGACAGGAAGGCCTGGAGGATCACTGTCCATGGGTTCGCGATGGGTCGGACATGACTTAGCACCTAACAACAACAAAGGACCAGGTTATCTCGGACTCCCAGCTTAATTGTTTAGTGGGAGAGGAGCTGATTTGGATCAGGACCTTGATACCAAGAAAACTGAGTTAAGCCCTTTCCTGATCTGAAATGTCCCCAGGATAGCAGCAAATTGCCCTGTTTGAAGAAAATGTAAATGTACCTGGCAGGTGTCAGGAGGACCTGCAGAGGCAGTATTTACAGCTCCATTTAGAGAAGGTCTACTTGGAAGTAAATCTCATATTAATGGGTTTTACTCCTTTCTTTATTCTAAGAACTACAAACTAACAGTGCCATCTTATGCAGAACTGCACTCTTCTAACTCCATTGTAATTAATGGCCTTGGAAAGGTTTAGGATTGCACATTGAAAAGCTCCAGAGCATGCTGTGTTATTAATATGGGCATAAGCAACCTTTGGATCAAATCAAAAGTTTTGCATCATGAATTGTTTCTTTGGCAACTTATTATGGATATGCAGATTTCCCATCACCTCTCAATGAGTTGTAGAATATCCTCTGGGTGCCTGGAAAATCAATCCAAACTCCATGTTGGCTTTAGTGGCCTCACATGTAGCAATGAGACAATATCAGATCATCTGTTACAAATGGCCACTCCTACTTTGTGTTACTTAATGCCAATAGGAGGGAGAGAACTTTATTCTTGCTGCTGCTAGTCTCAGCAGAAGCGAAGCCCAGACACACCCATTCAACCCAGAACTTCTGGGGAGCATCAGAAATTAATTGACTGATGGTTTGAAATTTGTAGTATGTCAGAGACACATGATGGGATTAGGACTCTTTACATGCTTTCCTGGGGCTTTTCAGCATTCAGGTGGTCCTGTTCTTGATGCATTTAAATATCCAGATCCCTTAAGAATAACATTCACTGGCCCACCCTAGATTTGCAGCATACATTTTTAATGTAAAATTGGGCATCTGAATCCCTCTAGGTATCACTACATCACAAGAACCAATAAAGAATGTTTACGTCTGTTTTCTCCATTGTGAATCTCTCTTTACTTGCCGTTGCATTTTTCTGTCTCTCCACAAATCATTGAGCTTTCATGTTTGGTTTAGTTGCACAAGACTTCAGATCTCTGCTCAGCTGGGACACCCACAAGGGGCACTGAGTAAGTCATCATCTTTCATCCTAAACTGTAGGCCTGTTGTGATGTTAAAATCTAATATGATTGAATTGAGGTACAATTTTGAGATCGTTGGGGAGGTAAAGATTTATAAGTAAAAAAGATATCCAAGTGGCCAAGTGTGTATATATATTGCTTCCTCTTTGTTTCTTGAACCAAGACCTTGCAATTTGAGGAGCCTCCAGACTGGAGCATAAACATTAAAAAGGAACCTCTGGGAGGCAAGGAAGGAACAATAATTTATTTATTTTTAAAAATGCACTTTAGGGCTTTTATCAGCAAAGCATTGTGTCCACGAGGAAACAAATTAAGCCATTTTGCAGGCAGCCAAAGTGCTGTTTGTATGCCAGAATTAATACTGTCTCCATTGTGGATGTTAAGGACTTCTTTCCCCTTCTTCTCCACACCCCGGGATTAGAGCTACTTTTAGTTTCTAGAGGGGGAATTAATCAGCATCGCTCCTTTGCGGAACTCCTGAAATAGAAATCACAAATCAGGGTGGCTGGGAAGGAGCCTGTGAAGTGACAAATGTGAAATTATGTTGTACTTTGTTTGGTGGATGGAGGTGGGGCAGGGAAAGGAATCTGAAGGCAGCCATACCACAGGCTGTAAGCAGCTCTTGGGAACAGCTGTATTTACTCTCAAACGGGGTTCAGAATGGAAATAAGGTGTTAGAAATACAGGAAGTTTAAAAAAAAGAAGAAGAGAGAGGAAGCTGGAGGCAGAAAGCCATGAAAGCCTGGATCTTTTCAGTCACAAGAAGGGAACGGTGTTAGAGTTAACAGAGATGTTTCAATAAGTGCTTTTATGAAAGGTATAATCCAAGTGCAATCCCAAGCAATTAGTGACTGCGATCCTAATTCTGGTTTGCAATTAAGAGGGCACCTGAGTGGCTCCACACTGAGCTTGTGCCTGGTGTCTTATTGCAGCTGACAGTCTCCCTAAATTCTTGTGACTGCAAGGTAAAAATCACACCCTCCCACCTGCTTTTCTTCCTGCTTATTTACAGAGCAAGTGCTAGACATGACATGCATTGAAGGATGTTGCAAGACATGGCGCCCAGAATTTTATCAGCACCCATCACTGGGTGCTGACATACACATTAGTCAGTGCGCTGCATACCTGAGTGAGGCTCTCAAACCCCAAAAGAATGGGAAGTTTGAGCTGAAAGGATGTGATTGAAGTGGGTAACAGGAAACCTTTTTTGCACAGACTGAGGTGCAAAACTCTTAAGAAGTTAACTGTTAAGAAGACAGAGATGCAAAACTATTAAAAACTCAAGAGTTTTACACTAATGTTGTCCTCTGCAATAGCAAAAAGAGAGCTTTTAATCCCTGTTCAGAAGTGAATCTTAGTTTATAGGGAAGCCTTAGGACAAATTCGAAAAAGCTTTCTAGGTAAATTAGGGTTCTTGCACACACCCCTCTCAGATAGTGATTTGGATTATATATGTTAGCTGGGCACACACCTATCCCATTTTTCTCCTGGGGCAAGCAGGTAGGTGGGCATTCTGCAAGGGGTTGGACTAGATGACACTGGAGGTACCTTTCAATTCTATGATTCTGTGATTCTATGACATGTGGTGGGGTGGAGCCTCCACAGAGAAATGCCTGCCTGCAAACTGGTCCCCCTCTCTGGTACCGGGAGGCAGTGGCAGAGGGGCCAGCCGCCCTGGGTCATGAGTCCCTCAGCTCATACCCATTGTCAGGAAGATGGGATAGGGGACTGGCTGCCATCAGCAGATGGCCCACACCAATGCCCACACCAGAGGAAAGTCTATGGGGGGTCACATTAGTCAGCTGTCAAGAATTGCTCCATCTGAAATGAGCAACCACCATGGCCAGCTTTGGGTCTGAAATATTGAGGGGCCTCCACCATGACCAGCCTCAAGTCTGCAGTGATGAGGGGCCTCCACCTGTTGATGGGCCTCTACCTGCCAAATTGTCTTCCATCTGCCAGGGCAGCGGTCACTGAGTATGGGTTGGTCAGGGTGGATGGCTCCCACCACTGTGGGGTTAGTGCCCAGTGTGCCCCCAGGACATGAGCCCCGGTCGCCATATCCTAAATATGCCATTGGTGCTAAACTAAAACGAGTCTCTGACTCAACAACATGTTCGCCCCTCATGAAACTGGCTTCCTTTTGGACAAAAGAATGTAAAGCTGTTTACAAAGGGGCAGATGTTTATAGGAATCCGGGAGCTCAGTGCCATTGCCAAGATTGTAAAGCCCACGTTCCCTTCTGTTGGGATGCCTCTCCCACTTTGCTGAGGAATGCCATCTGCATTTGGATGTGGTTCAGGTTCCTCAGAACTATGTTTCTTTCAACAGGTGGCACACTGGGATGTACAAAGGAGGGTTAGGCTGGTTGCCACAGCAATGGGAATATGTTCCCTCTTCTTTTCCCTCAAGCAGCTGCAGATCAGGGAAACAAGGAGTGTAAACATACACAAAAAATCAGTGAAAAGTGGAAGGCAGAGGAGTTTTTGCATATTTTCTCATCCTACTCCACAAATGGCATCTTTCATAGTGAAAAATCAAGGCCCTTTGCTTTACGTTCAGCCTAACATTAGTGCTCATGAAAGGAAGGGGGTTGAAATGGCTTTTTTTCTGGTGACTGTGAAAAGCAGCTGGTCCCTGCAAGACAGCAAGAGTGGTAAGAGATGGCATGAGCCAGCCTCCTGGCTGCTTTGAGGTATTGACCTTTCCCCCTGGCTGAGTGGGAACAGCTTCCTTGTGAAGCAATAGCAGGAGGAGGGATTCTGTTGAGGCTGTTGAACACACAGCTTTGAACACACAGTGACATCAATCAGGAGGTTCTGTCCCCCTGCCATGCCCACTTGGCCAGGCTTTTGTGCTGCATTTCAATCCTTTTGACAGTTTGTCATCGAACACAGGCCCCAAATATCCATCTTGCTTCCGAGGTGTCATTCTCCAGCCAGCCCATCGCGGCTGTTCCTGGCACTAGTCGGGAAGAAGATTGATTGGCAAATGTCAATGTGCCTGACTCTAAACTCCCCCAAAGTTTTCTAGACACTCTTTCCCCCAGTCCTGTCTGTCTTATTCTTCACTCAGGAGGAGTGGAAGCACAGAAGTGAGGGAATGTTTTATGGCTCCTTGCCTGCCTGGGATGCTTCTTCATTCTGTGGCGTTGTCTCTCCATCAGGAATACTGGGCATGTGGATGTCTACCTGATTGGGGTTTGGGATGATGGTGATTTTGGCAACGGCTAATGGGATAGGATGGGTGCTGCTGTTTATTACAAGAACTTACTTATTCATAATTTTAATTCTGGGAGGGGGAGGAGACATTTGAAGTCAATGCAGGATCATAACAAAACCCCTTCGGGACCAAACGTCCTGGATTATCCTGTGTCTGACAAGGCATGATGTGGTCAACAGCCTCCCACTTTCTCGTCTGCAATGTCTGGTAGTCAGCAGTAGAATCATAGAATCATAGAGTTGGAAGGGTCCATACAGGCCATCTAGTCCAACCCCCTGCTCAATGCAGGATCAGCCCTAAGCATCCTAAAGCATCCAAGAAAAGTGTGTATGCAACCTTTGCTTGAAGACTGCCAGTGAAGGGGAGCTCACCACCTCCCTAGGCAGCCTATTCCACTGCTGAACTACTCTGACTGTGAAAAACGTTTTCCTGATATCTAGCCTATATCGTTGTACTTGAAGTTTAAACCCATTACTGCGTGTCCTCTCCTCTGCAGCCAGCAGGAACAGCATCCTGCCCTCCTCCAAGTGACAACCTTTCAAATACTTAAAGAGGGCTATCATGTCCCCTCTCAACCTCCTTTTCTCCAGGCTGAACATTCCCAAGTCCCTCAACCTATCTTCATAGGGCTTGGTCCCTTGGCCCCAGATCATCCTCGTCGCTCTCCTCTGTACCCTTTCAATTTTATCTACGTCCTTCTTGAAGTGAGGCCTCCAGAACTGCACACAGTACTCCAGGTGTGGTCTGACCAGTGCCGTATACAATGGGACTATGACATCTTCTGATTTTGATGTGATGCCTCTGTTGATACAGCCCAAAATGGCATTCGCCTTTTTTACCACTGCATCACACTGCCTGCTCATGTTTAGTTTACAATCCACAAGTACCCCAAGATCTCGTTCACACATAGTGTTACCTAGAAGCGTACCCCCCATCCAGTAGGCATGATTTTCATTTTTCTGACCCAGATGCAGAACTTTACACTTATCTTTATTAAAGTGCATCTTGTTCTCATTTGCCCATTTTTCCATTGTGTTCAGATCTCGTTGAACTCTGTCTCTATCTTCCAGAATATTTGCCAGTCCTCCCAATTTGGTGTCATCTGCAAACCTGATGAGTAGTCCCTCCACCCCCTCATCTAGATCATTAATAAATATGTTAAAAAGTACCGGGCCAAGCACCGAGCCCGGAGGTACCCCGCTACTCACCTCTCTCCATGTGGCTACTCAATAAGAAAATGCCAATTAGCTATCATGGCGAAGTAAAAAAAAGGTCCAGCCTTTCACCTGGTTGTATGGGTTTATCTGCAAATCTAAAAATGTAACTGAAGAGCTTCTGCTGGGGACAGGGGACATATTGGGAGAAGGATGCTGCCAAGCACACCCAGAATAGAGTACATGGACAAGTCAGAGATACTGTAGTGAGAAAGAGAATGGAAATGTAATGTGATTGGTAGTGAAATGGGACTTTCCAGTTGTCATTCGATCTAGGTTGATTAAGCAGTCATAGTTGTTTCCATGGACAGGAGGTCAAGCCTTGGTAATTTTGTTGCTTGCAGGAGAAAGGCGGAATCCTTTTGGTTACCTGAGACAGAACAAGATCAATAGGTTTCTTCCCTTCCAGTATCTATGATACTGTCTCCTTAAGAATCATAGAGCTGGAAGGGATCTCCAGGGTCATCTAGTCCAACTCCCTGCAGAACGCAGGAAAGAAAGTACCACAATACTGGAACAAATCTAGGAGCCACTCACCATCTGCATTACCCATGAGTAGCAACTTGTACTATTACAAGAGGCATGGCTAGTGGGACTCAGCCTCAGAGTACCACATTTCAGGTGAAAAGGGAAATTTCCACCCCTAAACTACCTCTCAAAATTTCGGATCAGGCTAAACCAGATGGTAACTTTACTGTCCTAACCTAGGGAACAGGTAGCAATAAAAAAAGGAACAGGAGTTTCCAAGTAGAAATCAGTCTCTAAGTGGCAATCCCAGGCAGTTCAATAATAAAATTCAGTAACAATGGCATCCAAAGGAACCCAATAAAGACCTTCAGTGTCCAATTAGAATTAATTTACCCTTGAAATAACATGTTCCTCCCATGTGGTGGGTCAAAGGAAGAATTATCTGGGAGTAGAGAAAGTAGCAGGGATGAGTCTGAGGGAATGTAAAAATGTAGAATCATAGAATCATAAAATCATAGAGTTGGAAGGGGCCATACAGGCCATCTAGTCCAACCCCCTGCTCAACGCAGAATCAGCCCAAAGCATCCTAAAGCATCCAAGAAAAGTGTGTATCCAACCTTTGCTTGAAGACTGCCAGTGAGGGGGAGCTCACGAAATCCTTAGGCAGCCTATTCCACTGCTGAACTACTCTGTGAAATTTCCCCCCCCTGATATCTAGCCTATATCATTGTAGTTGTAGTTTAAACCCATTGTAGTTTAAACCCATTACCCATTATCCTCCACCCCCTCATCTAGATCATTAATAAAAGGTAAAGGTAAAGGTATCCCCTGTGCAAGCACCGGGTCATGTCTGACCCTTGGGGTGATGCCCTCTAGCATTTTCATGTTAGACTCAATACGGGGTGGTTTGCCAGTGCCTTCCCCAGTCATTACCGTTTACCCCCCAGCAAGCTGGGTACTCATTTTACCGACCTCAGAAGGATGGAAGGCTGAGTCAACCTTGAGCCGGCTGCTGGGATCGAACTCCCAACCTCATGGGCAGAGCTTTCAGACTGCATGACTGCTGCCTTACCACTCTGCGCCACAAGAGGCCCATAGATCATTAATAAATACGTTAAAAAGTACCAGACCGAGCACCGAGCCCTGAGGTACCCCACTACTCATCTCCCTCCAGTCTGATGAAACTCCATTGACAACAACTCTTTGAGTGCGGTTCTTGAACCAATTCCCTATCCACCTAACTATCTGAAAATCCAGATTGCAGTCCTTCAATTTATCCATCAGAATAGAGGGTAGATGCAGGAAACATATAAGAAAAGAGGGTGGGAGTTGGCAGCAGGGCAGTGAGGAATTGAAAGGCTGTTGGAGTCTGGAGCACCACACCATTTAGAGTCTGATACTACACTAAGAGCCTCTTGTGGCGCAGAGTGGTAAAGCAGCTGACATGCTGTTTGAAGCTCTGCCCATGAGGCTGGGAGTTCAATCAAGGTTGACTCAGCCTTCCATCCTTCCAAGGTCGGTAAAATGAGTACCCAGCTTGCTGGGGGGTAAACGGTAATGACTAGGGAAGGCACTGGCAAACCACCCCGTATTGAGTCAGCCATGAAAACGCTGGAGGGCGTCATCCCAAGGGTCAGACATGACTCGGTGCTTGCACAGGGGATACCTTTACCTTTACCACACTAAAAGTTTGCCACATTACAAGCGACCCTGTTCCTGCTTCATGTTTCTGGTGGAGCACCATGGAAAAGAGCTATCATGTAGCTATCATGCTACATGATGCAATTGAGATGGTAGATTATGATAGGATGTCCCTGTGGAGATGATGCCAAAGGGATTCTGCTTTGGACATCCTTAAATAACATATACAAGCTCTTAAACCTTTGCAGTGTGTTCCTAATGTTGTTTGATCCTCATGGAGTCTCATTCCGTCATTTGCTAGCCATTGTCTAGGGGGCACCATGCTCCAGTAAGTTCTTTTTCATAGCCTGGGCTACATTTTTGTTCCTTCTTGCAGGAATAGGTATATAATCCCAATAAAGGAAGCCAAAGCCTTTGGGGCCTGCAGCAAAGAGGTTTTAATTGTCAGCTCACTGTTCCTGCAATGAAATATTCATTGGAGGTCAGGGAGCATTTGTCATCCACTCTGTATGGTTTCCAAAATTGAGCATTAATTATTTTGTTGTATGGCAGTCAAACCTGGGGCCAGGTTTAACATCTAGCAAATGATCAGCACAAGATCTGCTCCTTCTTGATGCCACTTTGTGGGAAGGGATTTAAATTTCTGCACAATTGGTGCTATGGGAATTGAAAAGCAGTAGCAGCAGTTTTGGTTTTTATTTTTAAATCTGATACATTTGTTTGCTTAAGGAATTCTTTGCATCTATAGGTGCAAGACAGAAAGCAGAACTCATTTTGAAACATGCTAGAATTAAGGGAAAGGCTAACAATAAAAGGCTTAGGTTACTTTTGTAGCTCAATCCTAAACAGAGTTTAACTCTGAAGTCCATTGAAGTTACCCTGCCAAGCTCATAGATTTCAGCGGATTTAGAAGAGTGTAACTTTGTTTCGGATCACACAGCTAGTGAAATCATGACACTGGATTATAGCCCTTTATTGATTGGGTCAAAGAGCTCATGACAGAAATGTACACTAACATCAAAACCTGGATTTGGAATCAGGACACTTTGGGTTTGGACTTCAGAATATCTGAACTCCACTGCAGTCAACAGGAAGAGTTATTATTCACTAAACAGCAGATAGACAGAGAACAGTAGGTGGGTGGGAACTACACTAAGTAACATTAGGCACAGCGCAGTTGAATGAGGGAGCCCAGTTCTGGCACAGCACTTTGGAAGAATGGAAGGGGCAGCTGGAGGAGACAAGCAGACTGAAACCTGGCAGAACCCGTACTGTAGACTGGAGTATGCCATTTTCTCTTACTCAAAGTGCACCTCAGGAAAGTTCAAGCAATGATTCTGCGGCCTTCCCTAAGTACCAAGTTCCTCTATCATATCCATGTTTCATACTGTTGGCAGACTCTTTCCCTGGAAAGCAACTGTATCTGATTCTGCTTTGGCAGAATGATTTTGTTTTAAAAAGAAATAAGAAAATCACACACATAAATTAAAAATTGATCCTCTAAATCAGTGGTCCCCAATCCCCGGTCTGCGGACTGGTACCGGTCCATGGAACAGTCAGTACCAGGCCATGGCTCCTCCTCGTCCTCCTTCCTGGCTGCTGCCTCAGTGGTTGCCCTGCCACTCTTCCACCAGCTTATCTTTGGTGCTCTCCAGCAGCCACCATGGCTGGGGCTCCCCCTCAATGTGGCACTGTGCAGCTGCTGCTGGCAGCGCCCCCCCAGTGGGCGGCGGGAAGTCAGCAGTGCCAGCGGGAAAGCAAGTGGAGCAGGGGCTGAGGTGGCAGCGACTATGTCCCTCAGAAAAAGACTACCCCCCCCCTGGGCCTCAATAAAATTGTCAAGCATTGACTGGCCCCTGGTGATAAAAAGGTTGGGGACCACTGCTCTAAATCAATCAATCAGTCGATCAATCTATTGATCTAGTTAGCTAACTAGATAGCTCTAACAAAACTTGCCTTTATGCCTGGTATACCCTAAAAGAAGTTAGTTAATACAAAATCTGCAATGTAGGAACAAATTGATTGCATTGTGAGCCAATACTTAAAGACATGGCAAATTTAAAGATTCTTCAATTACAACTCTCAGGGCTAAGTATTTAGCAGCTTTAAGACAATCTGAGATATGGCTCAAATAAGCCTCTGAATGCACATAAACAAAGCATTAAGTGATAAGATTTCTGATGCAGCTTCTTAGGTGTGGTTGGGTCCCATAAGGTCAAGATTTCTGGGACAGTATGTCTTCAAAGTCCATATCTATCTTTAAGGGGAAACATTAAAAAAATCTGAATTAAAAGATGCAGTTCAAGTTTTGGATAAAAATTCATACTATCTATCACATTTCCAATGCATCCTGATTATATGTTATTAAGTTAATATTCCTCGCAAGGCTGAAGTTTTCTTTTTCTATGCAACTACAGTACCAGGAATAATTGTAGCTAAGAACTGGAAACAACAGGACCGATCAAAAATAAGAGACTGGTTGGATAAGTTAGGAGAACTATCTAAAATGACCAAGCTAACCAGTCTAGTCAATGGCAGACCAGAAATAGAATTTAAAGAACTATGGCATTACTTTACAGATCATATACATAGATAGTTAACCTATGTATTAGTTGAATAATTGCTAAACATAATTTTAAAGAGGTTTAGTATTCTTGTAGCTTATTCTTTCATTTCTTTCTATTTTATGCTTTAAAATTTTTAAAAATGCAGAAAAAAAGATGCAGAAGGATTAAAGAGACTTCATTCTTATTTGTCCTTCTAGAACCCAAACTTGAATGTCATCAGCATAGTGCCAACCTTCTGGGAGGACCTAGGGATCTTCCAGAATTATACATTGTCTCCAGACTAAAGAGACCAGTTCCACTGGAGAAAATGGGTGCTTTGGAGCATGGACTCTATGATACTGTACCAAACTGAGGTTCTTGTCCTCCCCAGGCATCATCCCCAATCTCCAGGAGTTCCCCAATATGGATATAGTAACTCTGTCCCCCCATCCCCACCAGCAGCCAGTAGGAACCTGACAACACTAGATGAGCAGAACTCCCCAATATAAACCAACAGACTTCTAGACAAAACATTAAGCTAATTTTAATCAAGAAGCTATTTACAGTTTTGATAGGTTTTGTTACTGTGTGGTATCCACACAAACACACACACACAAACAACTGTTCACCCTCTTCTCCACAAATTGATAGATGCGTTAATTAATTAATCAATCCAGATCCTTGAACAGAACTTGGTTGTTTATAAGTTCTTCTCCAGAAGGCAATTGATCATTTGCTTCTTCACCTTTTCATCTTACCCAATTTTTATTTTCACAAAATTATTTCTTATCCCACTCTACAGTGGCTTACACTTCCTTGCAGTTTCTAGAAAATGGTTTAATACCATATATTCCCAAATAAATGTTTCTTCATCATCTGCTTTTCCACTGACATTTTCATAGATCTCTGATAAATTGTGGGCCAGCATTTTCTTCTCTGTGTTGTAATTATGTTTCTAATTAGCATCATGTACTGTTTACTTGGCATTAAAAGAAAGCCATCTTGATATTTATTTCCCAGCTTATGCCTTGCATGAAAAGGACATTTCATGTCCATCTAGTTTTCTTTACAGAAGGTAGAAGGCTAGCAGCTCCTTTTGGAGCAAGGAAACAAAGCCATTACTCTGAAACCTTTCTGGGGTTTATTTTATCCTTTGATAAAGAGGCACTTGCAGGAAGTTCTTTGGGATTTATAATCAAAACTAAACAAAAGTCCAGTGACACCTTAAGGACTAACAAAATTTATTTAGCACAAGTTTCCATCAAGTGAGCTCTGACTCACAAAAGCTCACACAGGAATAAATGCTGTTAGTCTCTAAGGTGCCAACTGAACTTTAAATTTTGCTGCACGAGAGTAAAACAGCCTCTGGAATGAGTGTCAGTAAATTTGTCTGCTGCCTCCATTGACTTTTCTCGTCTTTCTTATTTCTTACATACCAACGTATCCATTTTTTCAATAGATTTTATGGAATATTACAGAGGGCAGTAGAAGCAAAGGGTCTGCACTCACTCATGGCCTCATTTGCAATCCTGCATGGGGGGAGAGGCGGGGGGGCAATGGGGGCCAGGTCCAGGGTGGGGGGTTAGCTGCGCAGAAGGGGGTCTGGGCAGCTGCAAGGGCATGAAAGTTCAATGGATTTAATGGAAGATTACAGGGAGCGGTAGAATCTCATTTCTGGAATGTGATTTCAGGCAAAGCACCAGCAGAACTTGGCCCAGACACTAAAACACAGAATTCATAGGTATGGTTATAGATAAGAAGCCTAACATTTCCTGGGTATTTCTGAATCCCTGCATGGTCAACATATTTTAGTACCCAGTGCCAGGAGGAGGGAATTGACAAAAACTGCCAGTGGCCATCCACCAAAGGGTTAGTATGATGCAGACTCAGCTTGGAAAATTTGGATACAATTCGTTATGATTCTATGTGATATTCTGATACAGCCCTTCCTTTAAATATTTTCTTTGACTACCAGAGATAGTGATCTACTCTCTTCCCTTGCCCTTTGTATTGTTAGCCAGCAAACATTTGTATAGTCCACCCAGAGGAAAGGAAATAAAACTAAGTAAATCATAAATAATAATGTTTCATTGAAAGGGAAGTGTTTCCTTTTAGTGCCATGCTGTAGTGCTGGTAATGAGGGAAGGGAAAGCTGGATCTCCCTGGCCTGTTGCAAGACTTTTACCAGGTGAGCCATGCTGTCATATAATGCTCAGACGTGCTTGGAGATTTTCCATCTGTTTTACACTGCTCAGGGCAAAGTAATAAAACACCCAGAAGCAAATCAAAGCCATATTTCTGCTTTGCTTTCATATTACCAGCTATGTTTAGTGCAAGGTACTTACCGCTCCCCTAGAATACATTATGGTTCATATGATGGCAAATTTAACTATCCATTCTCCTTTCCCGACATCTCTTCTCTTTACATTCCTGTAGTTTTTCCATCAGTTAGAGAATGGAAAATGCCACATAATTAGTGAGAAGTTTTATAGTTATTCTTGAATCTTCCAGAACTTATGCAGGAAGCTTAAGTGTTGGTTATTCAGAAGATGAAGCAATTTAGATACTACAGTAGCTTGTTTTGTTTGCATAACTTCTGCTTTTTAGACCAAATTGAGTTCTAAATCAAAGAGCTGACAAAATGTCACCATGGCAAGTTTGGAAGAGTGCTTGTATGGACGAGGAAGATCTAGTTTCTAATCCCCACTCCCTGGGTGACCTTGGACCAGTTGTTTTCTTTCAACCTAATATACCTAAAGGGTTGTCATGAAGACTAAACAAGGTGGGGATATCATAGCCATCCTGAGCTCTTTGTATAAAATTCAATAGACAAATCAGTCAATTAACTGAAATTATATAGCAACAGATGAAAAAGACATTTGTATTTATTTAATCAGTTTAGTAAATTTATAGACCACTTTTTCAGAGATTTGCTTAGGGTAGCTAACAAATTCAATACATTTTAACAATGAAATTATAGAACAGCAACAACAAAAGCATTAAAATAACAATGGCATTAGTGCTGTGGATCCATGTGCCTTGCTCCCTTCTTTCAAGAGAAGCATGAGGTAGCATTGGTCTTGACTTAAGAATCTCCAATGGGTAGGGAGTGGCTAGGAGATATATAGAGAAGTTGTGTCTGCTCCCTTGCAGGCTTTTGCTTCTGTGGATGACTTCCTGTGTTAGATCACCAGATTAGCCAGTAAAATAAATACTTTATTTCATAAACTTCTGGAGTGTTCCTTCTAAACTGTTTTTAGGAACTGGTAATTTTATCTCTTCTATCACATTAATCATTCAGATTTTATGTGATTTTACTTTGATTTTATATTTTATTGTGAACCGCCGTGAGACCTTTTGGCGAACGGCGGTATATAAATCCAATTATAAATATAAATAAAAAATAAATAATTTTCAAGGAGATGTTATTCCCTACCTGACGCTAGACAACTATCTAAATAGGACTTTATTTGTTACTAAATTCCTGTCTATCATATTTTGCTTCGGAAACTGAGTACTCTTTTTGTTATATATGGATCAGAAGAGTTCTGAAAAGGAAAGGATTAGCCAGTCACTTTTAGAGGGCAAGGCAAGAATTGGGGGGGGGGGGGGGATCACTGAATTGGCTTTTGGGGAAACCTTATTTTTGCCTCCTTTACAATGTCCCTGAAAGACACTGAAACTGGCCAAGTTTGCAGCCAAGATGGCCTTGCCCAAAAAATGCTTAACACAGTCCATCCTTGAAATGATAACATATTCTCAAAAGCAATAATGTAGACCAAAATTTAAATAAATAATCTAGTTTTGTCTGTGTCAGTGTGAGTGTGTGCATGCACACATGTTCCAGGGTCAATTTAACTATGTCCTCTAGTTGTGTCAGATGTGTGTGTGTGCTGGGGTGAATTGAATGGTAAAGATATAGGAAAGCTACCTTGTTGTCTTTTTGTGCAGTTAATGGTGATGCATTATGGTTCAGGATTTGAACTGAGAAATGTCACATGTCAAATGTTAATAAGACTGACCAGCATATCAAAAAGTTAACCCCTCCCCTATGTCAAAATGGAGATTCAAATCCTCCTTGAGTAAAACCAAGGCTGCCCATTAGCAAGAAATGCTAATGGTAAGAAAATGAACACTAGATTTTTCTGCTTTCTTTCTACATTAGCCACATACAGAGCTATTTTAACAGAACAAACATAACACAAACCCTTAAGCGTAAGGTAATTCCACACTGCACACAGTGTTCTTGTGTTGACCCAGTTAGGAAGTGTCATGGGGCTAATTTTCTTTCATGTGTATTCACTAATCAAGTAACAAATGAGAATGACACTGGCAATCAAGTGTTGGATGGGTATGCATGAGCAATGTGATCACCTCCATTAATCTATCAAATAATTGCTATCCTGACAAGTATTTGCCTTTCGTTTTGTAGATATATATGGCATGAAATTCAAAAATACCTTGGCAGCCTATTTCAACAGTTACGCAGGCTTTGCAATGAGAAGAAGCCTTGCAGAAGACATTCCCCTCCCCCCTTCCTCTTCTTTGCAGTGGTGTTCTAAACATGAAGCTGTAGGAACTTCTTAGTGTCTTACAGCTCTTTGTGTTGTCATCGTCCTACCAGAATGCCAAACATTTCTAAATTCATGTCTGTGTGAATAGGTTAATTAACTGAGATATTTACAGTCCACTTTTCTCCACAGTGGAGACCCAAAGTGCCATACCTCATTCTCCCCTTTTCTATTGTCTTCACAACATTGTTGTTAGGCGGAGACAGAGTGCCTTGCCTACGCAAGCTTCCATGACAGATTCAGGATTCCAACCTGGTTGTCTTAGATTCAGCCTGATTCAAGTGGGTAGCTGTGTTGGCCTGAAGTAGCACAACAAAATTTGAGTCCAATAGCACCTTTAAGACCAACAAAGATTTATTCAAGGCATGTGCTTTCATGTGCATGCACACTTCCTCAGACTCAGTAATCGCTATACCCACTGTTGTATCCAGAAGACCAGGGACTCTTGAACATGAGAATCAAGAGGCTGCACAGGTTGAAAGAGAAGTAGAGAGTGGCAAGGTTTCTCCTCTGTATCAAATGACAGCAACAAACTCAACCAACTTCCCTCTTGAATTTTTCTTTAATCCTGGTTCACTATAAATCCTAGTTAATTCAGGCAGTGCATCGCCCCAGGCAATCTGTGATAGTGGACTGAATCAACAAGCTATCACAAACTACACAATTGTTTGTGCCTCCCTCTAGCTCTGAGAGACAGATAGTTTCTTGTCTAGAAAGCAGAGTGGAGAAGGAGTCAATGGAAGTGATTTTTCACAGTTACATAAATAAAAGTATTATTTTCCTGAGTGGTTTGTATGTCTAAGGGTGTTCCCCTTCCTTCCTTCCTTCCTTCCTTCCTTCCTACTCACCTGCCTAAAACATTTTAATTATCATATGGCATGTGTGCCAGGAGATCCTAGAATTGTCCAGCAACCAGGCAAGAGATGTTCAGAAGCAGTTAGCCATTGCCTGCCTCTATGTTAGGACCCTTGATGTTCTTTGAAGGTCTCCCATCCATAAACTATCCAGAGTCAACATTGTTTAGTTTCTGAGATCTGACAAACTTGGGCTTGCCAGGGCTATCCAGTCAGTTCATTTTAATTGTGTTGTTCTGCCAAGGAACTCAGGCCAACATATTCTGGTCCTGGTTTTATCCTTGCAACAAACCCGGGAGATGGGCTAGGCTGAAAGGCTGTGATTGCTCCCATGTCACTCAATGGGCTTCCTGGCAGTGTGCGGGCTTGAGCCATGGTCTCCCAGATCGCAATCCTGTAGTGTGCTACACTTCTACACAGTTACCTGCTGTGCACGTATGACCAGCAATAAATACTTTTTTGATGAAAGGAAGGGAATTATTTTTGTAGCAGAGAGTCTGAAGAGACCATCTAGTTCAGGGTAACACTTCTCCCAACCACCTAAGGTAGGTAAAACAAGTGACTAAACACTGCAGCTGTCTGATGGCTGTATAGGGGCCCATTTGAAATCAGTTGATGGATCTTGGTCCACAGACATCAATACTGTCAAGACATAGTCATGGTTACCTCTAATTGGCTCCCACGTTGGCTCTCACAGACAAAAGTGTCTAGGATTGAAGGGAACAAACTTGCCCCTAGAGGCAATTCCAATGTGAACATTAAGGCTGCTGTCCACAAACCATACATGTCAAAATGGGCTCAGAGAGGTATATGGGACTGTTCTTCTGTAAAAGACTTAGGGTCCTTATTCTATAGCAATGTGTACATTTGTGTTTGCATCCATAAAGAGCCAAAGAGACCTGGATATTCTCTCTCTCTCTCTCTCTCTCTCTCTCTCTCTCTCTCTCTCTCTCTCTCTCTGAATGAAACATGTTTTTACCTGCTTTATCATCATTCCTGCAACGAAGAGGTAAAAGTAAGACTTTGGGGTACTTTGCCTTTAACTGTGTAATTCTTTTAGGCCCCCGTCATTGCATTTCTAAATGAAGGACTTTAGTCAGTGCTAAATTTTTTTGCGTTCCATTTGTGGTGAGGCCTTATGTTATCCAGGAGGCAGACTTACATTTATGCAGTGACAAATATTTTATCAGCAGGGACACAATATACACGTTGCAAAAGAGGGTCTGGAATGAAGTATCTCTCTATTTCATGGAGGGAGACATGTTTGCTATGCAGATGGCTGGAGTAAATCTGGCCTTACAATTAAAATCTGTTTAGAGTTTGCAGTGAAGTGACTGATAGATTAGGCTCAGTGCTCCATCAATTCCCCTGCACACTCCTCTCTGTAGAGTACTATTGACGGCACATCATAAATAGCCATTTGTACAAAGTGCAGGGATCTTTTAAGCATATCACTTTATAGCTGGTGTATATATTCCAAATGGCTGGCAAAATGCAAAGTACTTGAGGTTTCTAAGTAACAAGGGCAAAAGGGGGGGCTGCATCTACATGGAGGACGAACACACTGATGCAGGAGTTCTGCTGCAAACAAAACAAAGAACAGAACAGGAGCCCATCCTTTCTTTGGTGTAAAGTAATAGACTCTCATTTAGGTTGGTCCTTGGGAGGTCAGAAAACCCCACAGCTGTCCAAAGGCTCCCAAAATAGGTTTCCAAAATATTTGCCAGGTGCCGCCATGCTGTTGGTGGGGGAGAGGATCACACCCTGAGAGCTTTCCCACACTTACTCAAACCCAAAAGAGAGTCCAGGATGCTGACATCACCCAGAAGTGGCAGAGGCACATTGGAGACATCAGGGACAACTCTGGCTTTTGGAGAAACTCTTTGATTAAAAAAAAAACCCAGCCTCAAACCATAAAGTTTTGCCCCAAACCCGGAGCATAACCCATTGATGACTCCAGCTTGCCCGTTTCATTTCTGGGTGATGTCAGCACATTTCTGGTCCTAGTGAACGGGGCGGGGGGTGTCTGGAGGAGGACAAAAGTGGCTATTAGGGGATCATCCCCTTTTTCCAAAACTCCCAAAGTGGATGAAGCAATGGTAATGTGGGATTTCCCCCAGCTCCATCAGGGGGTCTGGCAATGCTATGTGACACTACCCCCCCACACACACATTGCTACCAGTAACTCTGAGGCCCATTCCGCACAAGGACCAATGTTGCCAATTGGTTCCACAAAGTGGAAACGCTATTTTAAAAAGTGGAATCTCGGCGTTACGCATACCTGCATTTGTAGTGGAATCCAGTAGCGTTTCATTCGTTTCCCATAGGTTTCCGGTCTCGCAGGAATTGCTAGAAAGAAAGCGATTTTTTCTGTGCTTGGTCCCGCCCCTGCCCATCAATCAAACAAACAGCCAATGGGCGGTTGTTATCATGCTCCGGAAAAGCCCCTTTCCCTTTAAGCAAAGGTTAAAAAAAAAAACGTTGCAACGAATATGCCTTGATTCTTCCTAACGTAGAGACCCATCTAGCTGGCATGTGAGCTGGCGATTCATCGTTACCACGCTCCCCCGAGGGAAAAAAAATTGTCCCCTCCACACGGGTGCGATTTTCAGCCGAAAATAAAGGGAACTGGCAAACAGGGGGCTGTGTTGTGCTTGGGGACTTAGGGGAGCTTTAAAGCACTTCTGTGGAGGGACTGTAGCCGGAGAAGCCTCGCTGGGTGAATGAAGCCTCACTGGTTCGTTGCTTTCCCCACTCACTCCGAGGGGAAAAAAATGGTGATCGCTTCGCCAGAAGTTCGGAGGAGAGAACCAGGGGGAGGGACTTTGTTAGAAACGCAACAATGAGAATGCACAGGTCTTTTTCACTAGTGTTGCAGATTGTTTGCAAGAGTGTAGCGCTTTTCGAAGGGTGAATCCACTTTTCCCGATTTCCCTACAAGCGCTACAACAAATCGCCTTTGGTGGGATTCTTGCCAGGAGTGTTGCAGATTGTGTGCGATGTCTTGCGGAACTGCAGATTAGTAGTGTTTATAATTTGAAAGCCTTCTGCTACATTAAACTTGTGTGGAATCACCCTGAGAGTATGCTTTGCTGAATGGAGTCAGACTGTTCAGAGATTCTGCCTAGTGCCTGCACCCAGCTGAGGATGGCCTTCTGCTCGCCATCATTACTCATAGGGCTTATACCCCATCCAACCACCAAACAGCTTTACCTAACCTGGCTTCTGTGGATTCTATTTGCATGAAGCTAGAGATTAATTTTAGGTGGTCTCTTCTGAGGTGGCTGGATGGAGTCACTGAAGCAGTAGTTATAAACTTAAATGGACTTCGGGGAATGATAGAGGACAGGAAGGCCCGGAGGATCATTGTCCATGGGGTCGCGATGGATCGAACACAACTTTGCTTTTTTTTTTTAAGTCCCTAGTCTGATGTTTTCTGGAAACCCAAAAAGTTTATCCTCTACCTGAGGCATTTAGGGGCAGTCTTACTCTAAGATATTACAATGTTGCTCTCTTTGGATTGGCTGTAATAGACCAGCATGGTTGGAGACATTGTTCATAATGAAAAATTTATTCAATTGCTATATTTTATTATTATTATTATTATTATTATTATTATTATTATTATTATTATTATTATTATTATTATTATTATATTTATATTTATATTTATATTTATACCCCGCCTCCCCCCGAAGGCTCAAGGCGGCTTACATAAACCCGTCCCCTAAAACCATAAAATGACAATAAAAACCAATGATTTACAATAATTGTAACAGCGATGGCGTAGCCTACTCATTTGCTCTCCGCATCCTCATCTACGGTGGGGGGTGACGCTCTCTACCGCCAGTTTGTGAGGGGGGGGCTGATCTTCTTTCCGCCCGGCCTCAGTTATAAGCCTGGCGGAAGAGCTCCGTCTTACAGGCCCTGCAGAATGCTGGTAATTCAGATCCACAGAATTTTGTGAAGGCAGATATTCCCCTTTCCTTCAGCAGAAGATTTTGCTTCTGCACCACACGGAGTTGCCCTTCCATTGAATAGGAAGCTTGCAACCAAAAGTCCATGAATGCTCATGAGTCTGCAGTTGGTGAATCAGAACAAGAGCCTTCACATGCCCCAAAATAGGGAAGGTATGCAAGAGCTACTGGGCACTTTTGGTTGCAGGGTCATGTGCGATTTTCTCTGTTAAGGGGAATAACAACTCCTGGGCATTTGTGCGCAGCAACAATAGCAGGTGCTTAATTCTTGTCTGAGTTTTAGGAAATTCATGGATAAAAAAAGAAAAACTTCAGTGTAGTTAGGAAGAAAAGATGTCATAAAAAACCTGTAGGGAGATTTCATTATGATAAATGCACAAGGCCTGACCAAGGGTCCTGATGAAAGAACCCCATTTGTTGACATGCCAACTTAGTTCAGCAGTAGCTCTCTACTTACGGCAGAGACAACCTGAATCATTTTACTCCTCCTCATAGCACAATTATAAATTGTGTCACATGAATAATTGAGGGGCTAATGTTCAGTGGTTATAATATATGCTTTGTGTGTAGAAGGTTCAAAGTTCAACCCCCAGCAACTTCAGCTGTGTAGTAGGTGATATTAAAGGTCTCTCTGCTGGAAGGCTGTTACTAGTCTGATAATGCTGTCTTTGACCAATATGGCTACCTACAATGTTTGAAGCCAGGTACCTGAGTATGTGAACAGACTCCACTAAACTGCATTTTTTAGAAATGACAAGCAGGGATACAAATGGTTTTGAATCTATGATGGTTCATTTGGAGATGGACCATTCCATGATGACTGTGCATAAGAGAACTTGCTTCAACTGGAGAATGTTCAGGTACCTGACCTAGATAATCCAGGCTACCTGCAATTTTGATGGATTTTGGAGGCTAAGCAGAGTTGGCCCTGGCTACTATTTGGATGGAAGACCTCCAAGGAAGTCCAGGATGATGATGTGGAAGAAGGCAGTAGCAAACCACTTCTGAGTATCTCTTGCCTTGAAACCCCTACAAGATAGTCATAAATCAGATTTGACTTGATGGTAACACCCCCTCCCCAACTATGCTCAGGTACAGAAAAACACCACAATATGTGTATATATGTGAAGAAGAATTTGTGTATTTGCTTGTTTTGGTTACTACATCTAAAGTCTCCGTTTCATGTTGAGAGTCAAGGAAGATTACTGCTATAAAGAGTGTAGTAAGAATAGTATAATACACACCATCCAAAAAATTACATAACATTGCATTAAAAATAAAATAAAGCAAGAATTTAAAGACTGGAGAACAAGCCAGTGAAAATTATATTGCATACAATAAACTGGATTACAAAATTAGAGAACAAAACAATAAAAATAGTAAAATGTAAGTAATGAAGACTGTATTAATTTCCACAAACATTGATTACAACCTCATTCACTATGTAAAATTGTTCTTGTGAATATTTCTATATTAAGGGGGAAGAACAGAATTGTAACTGGTGGAATCCACTAGGTGATTCCTGATACGGGGAACCTCTAGCCCATGCCTGTTGGATAAAACAGACCTGTTGGGTATGCACTAGCTGAAATGTTCTAATAGACACATTTTTCTCCATGCAATTCCTCCCTGAGGATGTGGCAGATGCAGAAATGGCTGCTGGTTGGTGAGAGCTAGAATTCGGAAACCTGATTTACCTATTTGCAATTGCCCACATATTCATTTGTTTGGGGAAGGGGTGCATTGTTTGAACATCTGGACTAACCTTATAGGCATATTTGTTATGAATGAGTTGAATAGGAGGAGATATCCTTTCTATTATCTGATACTTGTTTTTACTAATTATCTTTGATTGGGATCATATTTTCTATTGGATGTAACATACTTACTTCCTCTAGGAACAGTTGTGGCCTGACAGCAGTGATGAGGTTTAATTGAGAAATAAACAAGAAATTTAATTATATACATAATTGCATGTGTATTAATTCCTTGTTTATTTTGCAATTATTTCGATTTGTTTTTGGCTCCCATTATTAGTTGTTCTTTGGGAAACTCAAGACAGACAGAGAAAGGTTTTTATATGCACATACTGATAGCCTGGAACAGAGATGTATCTTTCAGAATTTTCATGGCAAGATTACAACCTTCACTAATTGGTGCAGAAAACATGGCTATCTGGGAGATTGAGCTATTTAGTTACCATAGGACCCATCGATGATAGGCATTTGACTTATTAGAACAAGATGACTTTCCATGTCTTTAACTGGCCAGCCACCAAGGTTACCAGGTCCCACCTGAAAACTGCTGGGGGATGGGAGGGACTTACCAGAAGAGAGAGGAAGGCCCAAGCGATGAGAGGACATCACTTTTGACATGGACAGGAGGTGACATCATCAAGCTGCACCATCTCAGTGTCACTCTGGTATTTGGGCAAAAAACTCTATGGTAAAAATGGTTGCTACCATAGAATTTTTTCCCCAAACACCAGAGCATTGTCTATGTGATGTGTGATGATGTCACTTCCAGTGCATGCTAGAAGTGATGTTGCCATGTCATTGACCTTGCTCTCTCTCCTAGAAAGTTCCCCCACCTGCCAGCTGATTTATAGCCGGATGGTGTAGCCTGCTAGAGGGGGACCCCAGCCTCCATTGGGGGGCTGGCAATCCTACTAGTCACACAGAATGCCTAGGACCTTCCTCATTATCACAAGGTGGGATTTTTTTTTCTTTGCTGGGTTGAGGGGGAGATAATTTTCAGCCTGCTGGTTTAGACAGTTGGTGGAGATGTTTAGAAGAAACCCTGGAGTAAACTTTGGCTCTTGAGCCTGAATTATATTTCCCCCTAGAACTACTGAAGCCCCACAATTCCTTCCTGGGTTGTAAATGTCTATATTTTCTCCCAGAGGCACCATAAGCCTTTGATAACTCTCCTGTGAAGAATTTGGAACATATGAATGCTGTCTTGAGTTTTTCATCTAGACTATCCAACAAGCATAATACCTTCTTTGCATGTGAATAGTAGTGGTGCCTTTGGGAAGCTAGGAAGTATATCATCATATTGCGAGTATGGCATATGGGTCACAGACCTGTTGAAAATAATTCAGAATTGGAGCCCGTTGCTTTTACATTCATCCAAGGAAATAGCCATCTCCAACAGGAAATGAAGGAAGGAACAAATGGGAAATATTTATACTGGGCAAAAGTAAAACAGAGGCTGGGTGAATTTAATTCAGATGACCATCAGGTATACTACTGTGGGCAAGAATCTCTCAGAGGAAATGGAGTAGCCTTCATAATCAGTAAAAGAGTAGGAAAAGCAGTATTGGGATACAATCCCCAAAACGACAGAATGATCTCAGTTCAAATCCAAGGCAAACCATTCAATATCACAGTGATCCAGGTCTACGCCCCAACCACTGCTGCTGAAGAGGATGAAGCTGACCAGTCATATGAAGCACTACAACACCTTCTAGAAGCAACGCCAAAAAAATGATGTGCTTATTATCATGGGGGATTGGAATGCTAAAGTAGGAAGCCAAAAGATAACCAGGATAACAGGCAAGTTTGGCCTTGGAGTACAAAATGAAGCAGGGCACAGGCTGGTAGAATTTTGTCAAGAAAATACAATGGTCATAGCAAACACTCTTTTCCAGCAACCCAAGAGATGACTCTACACATGGACATCACCAGAGGGTCAACGCAGAAGTCAGATTGACTATGTGCTCTGCAGCCAAAGACGGAGAAGTTCTATACAGTCAGTAAAAACAAGACCAGGAGCCAGTTGTGGTTCAGATCATCAGCTTCTTGTTGCAAAATTTAGGCTTCAATTGAAGAAAGTAGAGAAAAGCACTAGGCCACTCAGGTATGAACTAAATTATATTCCTGACAAATATACAGTAGAGGTGACAAATAGATTTAAAGAATTAGATCTGATAGACCGAGTGCCTGAAGAAATATGGACAGAGATTCGCAACATTGTACAAGAGGTAGCGACTAAAACCATCCCAAAGAAAAAGAAATGCAAGAAAGCAAAATGGCTGTCTGAGGAAGCTTTACAAATAACTAAAGAGAGAAGAGAAGTGAAAGGCAAGGGAGAAAGAGGAAGATACACCCAATTGAATGCAGAATTCCACAGAATAGCTAGAAGAGATAAGAATGCCTGTTTAAATGAACAGTGTAAACAAATAGAAGAAAACAATAGAATAGGGAGGACCAGAGATCTCTTCAAGAAAATTGGATATATGAAAAGACCGTTTCATGTAAAGATGGGTATGATAAAGGACCAAAATGTTAGGGACCTAACAGAAGCAGAAGAGATTTTTAAAAGGTGGCAAAATTATACAGAAGAACTATACAAGAGTGAGCTTAATATCCCTGATAACTACAATGGGATAGTCACTGACCTGGAGCCAGACATCCTGGAATGTGAAGTCAAATGGGCCTTAGGAAGTCTGAGCAACAATAAAGCTAGTGGTGGTGACAGCATTCCAGTTGAACTATTGAAAATCTTAAAAGTCGATGCAGTAAAAGTGCTACACTCAATATGCCAGCACATTTGGAAAACTCAACAGTGGCCACAGGATTGGAAAAGGTCAGTTTACATTCCAATCCCAAAGAAGGGCAATGCCAAAGAATGTTCAAACTACCACACCATTGCACTCATTTCTCATGCTAGTAAAGTTATGCTGAAAATCCTACAAGCTAGGCTCCAGCAATATGTGGACTGAGAACTTCCAGAAGCACAGGCAGGATTTTGAAGAGGCAGAGGAACTAGAGATCAAATTGCCAACATATGCTGGATCATGGAGAAAGCTATGGAGTTCCAGAAGAACATCTACTTCTGCTTCATTGACTATGCTAAAGCCTTTGATTGTGTGGAGAACAACCAATTGTGGCAAGTACTTAAAGAGATGGGAATACCAGAGCATCTTGTCTGTCTCTTGAGAAACCTACATGCAGATCAAGAAGTAACAAGGAGAACCAGGCATGGAATCACTGATTGGTTCAAAATTGAGAAAGGAGTTCGGCAAGGATGTATGCTGTCGCCTTGCCTATTTAACTGGTATGCGGAGCACATCATGAGGAAGGCGGGGTTAGAGGAGTCACAAATTGGGATCAAGATTTCAGGGAGAAATATCAACAACCTCAGATATGCAGATGATACCACTCTAATGGCAGAAAGCGAAGAGGAACTAAAGAGCCTCTTGATGCAGGTGAAGGAGGAGAGTGCAAAAGTTGCCTTGAAACTCAACATCAAGAAAACTTAGATCACGGCATCCAGATCACGGCATCCAGTCCTCTCAGTTCCTGGCAAATAGATGGGGGAAGAAATGGAGGTAGTGACAGATTTTATTTTCCTGAGCTCCAAGATCACTGCAGATGGGGACTGCAGCAAAGAAATTCAAAGACGCTTGCTCCTGGGGAGGAAAGCTATGGCAAATTTAGACAGCATCCTAAAAAGCAGAGACATCACCCTGCCAACAAAAGTGTCTCTAGTCAAGCCCAGTTGCAATGTATGGCTGTGAAAGTTGGACCATAAGGAAGACCGAGAGTCAAAGAATGGAGGCCTTTGAACTCTGGTGCTGGAGAAGACTGTTGCAAGTATCTTGGACTGCAAGGCGAACAAACCGGTTAGTCCTAGAGGAGATCAGCCCTGACTGCTCTTTAGAATGCGAGATCCTGAAGATGAAACTCAAATACTTTGGCCACCTCATGAGAAGGTAGGACTCCCTGGAGAAGAACCTAATGCTGGCTCTTCATAACATTTACAACATTTTCCATTTTAGCTCTTAGTGACTTTACTTTATTTTTTGGGGCAGTATACCTTCAATAAAACATTTTATACCAATTTTCTTTTAACATTTGACATTTGCCATTCAGTAAACTGTAATCATTGGCCCACAATGCCTTCTTTTGGGCCGCACTTGTACTATCTCCAAAATGTAGGGCCCATTTTGTCATGCAATCTTTAACTTCTTCTGTTTCAGAATCATATTGCAATAGTAATTTAAACATTTTTCCAAGTAGATGTTTTGCATCACCTATTATTAACTTTTCAAAGGCTGTCTTTCTTTCAACCAACATTCATAATTTGCTCTTTCATTTTTGAAATTATTTGGTAATAAATTGACCAGTGCTAACCTTCTTCTTTAATAGTGTGCCATTTTTATTTTTCCTTTCCTTGTTTATCTATCACTTTTTTGCAAGTTAGATTATCTAGTTTCTTTCTTGAATTTATATCATAATAAACATTAGTTGAACAAGTCAATAACAGGTTTTTAAATTGTGGCATGACATCTTCCACTTAAAGTACAAGTGCTTCTTGCGAGAACTCAGAAGGTTCAGTTTTTCTAAAAAAGGGAGCAATTTCTAGTCCACTCCCCCCCTTTTTTTTGTATTGCCCCTTAATCCATCCACCTGAACATCCCAGCCTTTCACAGCCTTGATTTCTTCTGGTTCATAGTGTTTTTTCATTATCATCCTTTTCATGCTTAAATGAGCTGGACAACTCCCTCTTTTACTATTGTAAATGTGGTAGAGTACTTAAGGAGGTGTAAGAAAGAAGCTAGTTACTGGCAACTGATACTAACTTTGGAGCTTAGAAATATTCAGCACATATAATAGACCAGTAAGGTTGGAAAGAAAGTCATTTCTATTGGTTTTGGGGGGAAACCCACATGTTTTCCATTTATTTCTTTGAAGTCCCACCTGAAAACATGGCAGCCCCACAAGGCAAGGCAGAGAGACCACTCTGCTTGATAACAAGTTCAGTTTATTCTGAGATCCAACTTCTGCTTCACATGAACTGAGGCAGTGGCAAAGATCTGTATTTGGAATCAGGAAGAATTTTTTGGCAGTCAAGTCAGCCAGCGATCTGGGATGACTTTGCCTTCCCTTTAATATATGGGTTGGCTCGCTTACTTGAATAATCTAGAACGATTTTCTTCATAAACAACTTTACTGTAATTCATTTGTTCTCTGCTAATGGGATATTATGTTTTGTAAATTGAACTGGGTGAAAGCCAGGAATGGTGAAATTGGAAGGAGATGGCCTTTCCATTGGGACAAGGGATTGGACCAAATGATTCTGTGATTTTAACTAAATGCCATACATGGAACAGCTTTCCTTCTACTGATTTCCAATTTGTTAATCAGAAAGATGGCTGGTTGCCCGTGACCACTAATGCAGTTTTAGAAAAGTGCCAAAATGGAGAAGGCTATGAGAGAGTGACCTTTCTATCCAGATCACACAGTAAGGAGGGGGGAAGTGCACTAATAGGACTTGGCAATCGAAAGGCTGTTTCATCTACCACAAGCTTTTTGACAGGTCCTTGGCTATTTCTCTTCAGTCACACAGAAGCCCAGTTCTTACAAACAGCAGAAGTAGTTTCAAAGGGTCTAACTAACAGAGTTTAGCCAGCAACAAAACTTCAGCTAATGCGGAACTTGGGCCTGTGGAGCAATTTGTGCCAAAGCATCGTAAGTTGCTGCTTTCATTTTACATCCTCTGATTCAACAATAATAATAATAACAACAACAATAATAAAAACAACAGGGCTACATTTGAGCCTGGTTTAGTCTTGTCTGACATTTTCCAAATTCACAGCCCTTTAGTATCTTCTTTGTTGGAACCAAAAAGAAGCATCCTTTCTTGGTTGTTCACTAACCCATGGATTTAGTGCTAGGTTTAGTGCTAGATTATGTGATCCCCAAATTATACTACCAGTTTATTCTTTTATTTATCTTGTATCATGTTTTCAACTATTTTTATCAGTTTTACAACTATACACTAAGGACAGATATTGTGTCATTTCAAAACACACTGATTTATGGAAGCATCTCATGATCATATGAAAGGAATATCTTGGCCTTACAGCTTGACATACCTTATAAAATATTTAGCTGAGAAATTTATATATGTCCAATTAAGTCATGTTTAAACCATTAAACACATTTGACACATTTCACCTATATTTCAGGGGCTTTTTCACATATTGATCTATGGTTTCCCTGCTGAGCTTTTAAGTTCATTCTTTAGTTCCATTCTTATCTTGCAATTGACCAGCTTTTCCTGCAGCAGCTGACTATTTAGTCAGCCTTTCTTGGACCTGTGCTGCTTCAAATGCTTCCTGACTTAGGCCCTCTAATGCCAGCTGCATTTGTATTGCAATTTTCAATGTATTATGTAGCAGTACTTGATGAATGAGAATGATGACGTAAAATAAAGGAAATCTCCACCCACATTGCCACTGCTGCTTGCTTGCCTGCAATAAGGAAAGGGACATGCACAAATGACTCAAAATGGCAGCTGTGGGGAAAGAACTGAATGCATACTTTTTTCCATTGGGCAGCCCCAAATTAGATTCTGCCTTGACCAATGAAATCACTGTTACTGGGAATTTCCAAATGTGTGGTAAGTCAGAGGGCTATTCAGATTTGTGCTTGGAAGGGCGGATTTTAATGCAAAAATGGATGGAAAACTCAGCCCTTTAAAATGCAAATCCAAATGCAGAAACGGTCTGACTGTGCATCTTAGTTAGCCTGATATGTTTATATGTTTTCATAGTCTTGTAACACCCTGTAGTGCTTTCTTGTAGTTTCCCAGTACTCCTGTGCTCTAGGGAACTGAGATTTTATTTTGCTAAGTAAAGATCTTTTAAAGATCTCACCCAGGCTACCTGACTGTCTTTTCCACACACAGACCAGAAACTCCTGACTGGGCTACAGACAGGTAGCTGGCCAGGGAGAAGGGTATGAGTGAGGCTGCACACCCGCACACAACCCCAACTTCTGCCTCCAGCTGTGGGTAGAATAAGAAAGGGCAGAACTTGGGTGGTGGCAGTGGCTGAAGATGAAAGCCAGAGGGAAAGAGAGGGCTGGGAGAAAGCCAGAGCTTCCTCTCACATTCACAGATTCTCTTGCCCCTATAGGGCAATGTCACTGGAGAGGAAGGAGGGGAGGGGAACTCTTCCTTGTGGTACAGCTTGAATGAGGAGGTCCAAAAGACTAACTCCTTTCTACCCCTCCACAGAATGTAAAAAATAAAAACAAAGTTCGGGAGGGTGTTCTTATAAAGAAAATAGGGTTATAGTATAACAGAAGCATTCAGGAGGGTGCCTCTATGACCGTTTATGCACTGGAGGTTTCATGCCAGGCTGTAGGCTGGGGTTTTAGTCATGGCAGGTCGGTCCACCTCTTCCTGCACCCACACAGAGGAGTATTTGGCCTGGTGCGCCTCATCTGCCCTGATTTGCACTCCTGCACGGGAGCTGGGGCAGTGAAGTTCCCAGTGCGTAAACGGTCTATAAAAAGAATGGGATCATAGTTTATATTACACTGTTTATTGCATGCATTATCTTGCTCTCATTATAGTCTTCTACTTTTTAAATCTGTTCTGAACATTGTTTATATCATGCCTCATAATGTTTTTTTTTTTAATTCGATTGCATTGTTTATTGGATGTTTTATGCTACCTGATTACATTGGTTTTATGTTTTGTAATCTGTCTCAGGTCTCAATGGGAAAGGTGGGCAATAAACAAAGTAAGTAAATGAGATGGGATACAAACCCCAAAAACATGCTTCTAATTGAAATCAACAGGGAATGAAGAATGAAGCAAAGCAAAAAGTTAAAATTAAACAAAATGCACATTTGTACTTTGGGCATATTACTTGAAGCTTGTAGATTGAGATTCTGAACCAGTACAAGCGAAAATCATAGCAAAAAAAGGAAACACTCACAATCCTAACAGCTGTTTTTACACTGAGCTGAAAATATTTGGATTTTCTAAAAAGAAAAAAAAAGAGTGATGCCAGATTTCATGCCTACGTGTAAGCAGTAACAGCTTGAACACTGGTGCACCTGAAACAAACAAAAGGAAGCTAAAATGTCAGAGCCTCCCATTCTCCTGCCCTTTTCTGGAGTTCCTTTTCAAACTAGTTTTTAAACAAACAGATGGAGAGTGGAAAATAACACTATGCCCATCAAATCGATCATTTGAAGCAACTGAGTCCAAAGAGAAAGGATGGGCAACAAATACAATAAATAAATAATAATATTTGCTTTATGTGCTAAAGTGTAGAAATAACTGATGTTTTTCAGGGATAAGGAAGGGATTCTTTACATGGTCAGTGGCATTCTCTTCTCAAGCCAGCCTGCATGCACAGTTAAGAAATTATATTCCTCAATTTGGAATTAAACTGAGTACCTAGATATGGAAGATTCTGCTTTACTGAGGGGGAATCAGCCAACAAAGTCTCTTCTGCGTACAGACATTTTCACGCACGCACACTCACATGCACCACAGTGGCAACTATAGACCTCTCTGGAGCTGAAATTTCTGGAAAATGTGCTGACAGAGGCTAAAAGATGATCCTTCTCTAATATTTGCTTTAAAAATTCCACATTATATGTTCTGAGGAGGTCCCAGGGATTTAAGGGTTATTGAATCTGACTCAAATTAATCTGTGGGATGTCCAGACTAATGGTTTGCCTTCATCATTAGCTCTCTCCCCCATCATTCAAGGATACCTTTTAATGAGCCTGAATATCTTTTCCTGTGGAAGAGAAGTAGTCATAATCTCCAGTTTGCACACATTACAGTACAAGGAAAAGTGTACACAAGCTGAAAGTAGCCACTCTGGGAGGCAGAATCCTGAGGTAGATCAGCTATTGGCAGTTTCTGTGTTAAGAGACAAGAATGCTGGTGTACAGTATTTGGGCAGCTTTATTGCTTCCCTTTTTTACATTCTGTATAACCGATGGTTGTACCGTTAGAGAAGGACAAATGTGATAAATAACCAGAGAAAACAGAACTACTGAGATGGATATTCCACTGTAAACCATATGTCTCTGTCCAATGCCATGGCAGAGTCATTACTAAAAATGGCAGGGTATTAAACAGCAAGATTTCCTATGTTTCATGACCATCCAACATAACAAGAGCTGGGGGACCAGCCAGAGCTTACACTTAGAAATGCAGATGGAAATGCCATATTTTAACACCTGCAAACCAGGTAGTGTGGAGGTATCTAGCTCTTACTCACCTGAAAGAAATCCCCTTGTAAAATCTGCCTCTTTTCTTTCACCTGGGCCCCAGGATTGAAAAGTGATGCTCTGTTTGAGCTAGTAGGGTCAAACTAGTCTGAGGCATATGCATAACAATCTGTAAACCTGGGGAATTTTTTTTAGGGGGAAGGTGAGGTTCAGTGATAGAGCATCTGCTTGGTATGCAGAAGGTTCCAGAGTCAATCCCCAGCATCTCCAGTTGAAAAGACCAGCTAGTAGTAAAGTGAAAAACCTCTGCCTCAGACCCTGGAGAGGCACCGCCAGCCTGAAAAAACAGTATTGATCTTGATGGGCCAATAATCTGATTCCATATAAGGCAGCTTCATGTATTCATGACTGTTTGTGTATGTTTTCATATGGGCTTATGTAGAATGAGGAGTGAATAACTGGAATAGCAATGCCTTGCTCTCCTTAACACAGAAGATACACTGAATTATACTGTGAAAAGAGATCAAATGTTTGCCCATCCATTTGCCAGCAATACAGAATCCATTGGAAACTCAACGTCACCTTTCGGCAGATGGTGAATCGAGGCCTAAAGACTGGTTGGCCTCAACACTGCTTGTTTCTGATGCTGGCATTCTGAAATAACTAGAATAACATGCTCACTGCATAAAGCATAAAGCTGCCCTGAGAATCATGTGTGTGGAACCTAAGGGATATTAAACTCAAGTATTCCAGCTACAGCATTTTGTGGTTCAAATCATGTAGATGTGCTGTTATATTCTCAGTTGATCCCATTCCCAGTTGACAGCCTCAGGACCCAACCAGAGATCTGTTCATGCATCTTTGCAGTACCTTTAAAAGGGCAATAGCAGCTGTATCAAGCTCAGATTCTAATCAGGGCGGTGATGCAGGAGAAGCAGGGGTTTAAATCTGCCCTCCAAATGGTTTCAAGAATTGAATGGATCTCCCTCACCAAACTGTTATTAGGCATGGGGCAAAAGACATGGCATGTTCTTTTTTTTCCTTGCCATTTTGATGTCCCAGGGCTAATGAAGGCCTTTGGCTGAGTTTTAATTGCTAAAACCACACATAAGGAGAACTATGTCCCCCAAGGAACTTTAAGAGCAAAATCTGCTCAAGATCCCAGCCCTGAAGAAATTAAATTAGCTTCAACCAGGGCCAGTGCTTGTCTAGTTCTGGCCCTGTCCATAAGAGATGAGGGCCTTGCAGGACCTTAAACAGCCCTTCAGGGCAGTGGTCCCCAACCTTTTTATCACCGGGGACCGGTCAACGCTTGACAATTTTACTGAGGCCCGGGGGGGGGGGAGGGAGTAGTCTTTTGCCGAGGGACATCGCTGCTGCCTGAACCCCTGCTCCACTTGCTTTCCCACCAGTGCCCCTGACTTTCCTCCGCCCACTGGGGTGCGCTGCCAGCAACAGCTGCACAATGCCACGCCGAGGGGGAGAGCACCAAGGGTGAGCCAGCAGCAGAGTGGCAGAGCAGCCCCCGAGGCAGCAGCCGGGGAGAACAAGGAGGAGCCACAGCCCGGTACTCGGTGCCGGTCTTCAAACCAGGGGTTGGGGATCACTGCTTCAGGGCTTGTAAAATGGAGTTGTTCCTCAGGACCTATGGTTGAGGCCCCAAAATAACATCTATGCATTTTGCTGGCCTTCCTATCCAAGTTCACCTATCCAAGCTCACATTTTCAATTTACATCTTGGGGACTATATTTCATTTATTATCCCCATCCCTCTTCCCCCCCTCTTTTCTTTTTTTTCTTGCTTAAACAATGCACCATGGATAGATTTAATTTTAAATGAATTTAAATTGTTTTAAATCTGTGTTTTGAAAATGTTGTGATATGCCATGAGCCTCTGGGGAAGGGCGGACTAGGAATCCAATAATAAATAATGCCTTGTGTTGCAGACCAATTGAAACTGAGCCCCACATGGCTGCTGTTATTCTTAAAAAAAAAAAAAAACGGCTGGGAAGGCCTGAACATGGCTTTCCCAGCATTCATTTAGCTGGGTCCGTGGACACTTTCCTTTTGGGAATAAAGCATTTTATTTACTTGTTTTTATTTATGTATTTTATTTATAGTTCTCCTTTCTGACTGAGACTCAAGGTGGCTGAATATTGGCTGTCCGTTGTGTAAGCTCCTTCTCCTACTAGACATCCCCCCCTCTTACTGTATTTCGTTGCCTGTATTCTGATTGACCTTTGCTTTTCCAGATTTCCTCTGTAGCCATTGATCTGTCAAGTCATTGCCCTCATTCACAAAGTCACTTTTAACACTAATTGTGACAGTCCTTCTGAATCTTTGCTGTTCCATGCTTGTTTTTTTTAACCTCTTTTAAACAGATCACCAGCTATCACAACAGCCTGGAGGGGGCTGAAGGTGTTTAGAGGTGAACACTCAGTTTTTCTACCAACCTCCCATCATGCTCTTATTTCTCTGTCTCTGTGGAATTGCTTCTCTGTCAGTGTTTGAACTCTAAAAAACTATATAGGAAGGTGACATGGCATCATAATTTGTCTACTCAAGCTTGCTACCTGCTAGAGGAGAGAACACAAAAAAGTAAACCTCCGTCATGATTACAGGCAACCATCAAAAGCAAAGAGCTTGTTTATGAAAGAAAGATTCAGGTAGGTTGATCAAGCCAGGAGACAAATGGAAGTGAAAATAAATACTCCACTAGGGTAGAAAAACACAAACCAATCAGTTACTGAAGCAGCAATCCTGCTTCTACTACAAATCTCCAGGGATGCAAGGCTACAGCAAGACAGCTAGTGCAAAGAGGATACTTGATAGTTTAGTAGAATTGTCATTTGCTGTTTGTGCAGATGATTGTGCAGTGGTGTGAGGCAGATAGCCAGAAAATATTATCCAGCATATTCAAGTCTTATTCTTGAGTAACTCCTTGTTATTGATTGCCAGGCCCAGAAAGTGCTGTACACATTTCAAACCACTTCAGGGGAGAAGATTCCTAGCAAAGTTAAGGCAGGAGTTCACAAGTCACACCCTACATTCAGTTTAGCATTTGCTCCCTCAGAAAATAAGTCTGCTGAGGGATCAGGTGGGGAGGGTGTTCCGAGAGCAAAGTTCAGGGCTGAAGAACACAGGTTAGGATGGTAGAACATTGGAGACAAAGATGAGATGGGACATTGAGATAGCCCAAGGAAATGGAGAAAAGCCAGGCTCCAATTAGAAACTGGGAGGAAGATAAAATGGTATGTCATACAAGCTTGCATGACTACTAATATGCAACTCAGTCCTATTCATGATCATAAAAGGTTATGAAGAAATGCCAGTTATGCCAGCAGTGCTCATGCCAGATTTGGTGGGGATGCGTGTGCTGGGCAGAGTGTGCTCAGAGGGCCCCTTCCTTCCTCTACTCACCAGCAGAACACCACTCATACCCTTCCTGTCCCCACCCATCCATGTATGCATGTAGGTATGTATTAACACATTTATATTCCACCTTTCCTTAGGATTCAATGCTACCTACAATAATGGTGAAAACATCCTCAGTTCAAATCAAAGGTAAAATAGCAAGCCTCTCCCCCTCCCCTGCTTAAATGATGCCTGGGGGAGAATGGAGAATGGGAATGGGAGGGACCCCAATGAGGGAAGTCATGACAGGAGTTCACAAGACCTTCAACTGGTACATCAAGTTATCCTGAATAATCATAGACCGAATATGCACAGGGCCAATAATCTGGGATGGCAGCAGCAGGGCTGCTGGCCAGCCCTGGCCTCAGAAGACCCACAACAAGGGAACACGGAATCTTCCGCGTTCCCTGGGATGCTGCGGGTGCCAGGTGGGGCTGGGTCAGGCCAGCCCCATGCATAAGCGGAAGTGTCGGGCCTTTCGGCCTGTCCCTTCCCTCAACCTATGGTGTCCCTGGAGGGACACTGCATGTGGGGCTGTCATCACCCCTAGGCTCCGCTCCCAAATCTGTAAAATGGCAATGCTACTTGAGGCCCAGGTCCAATGTCCCTCCAGCCTATCCTCTGATTGGCTCTGGAGAGGTAACATTTGTAACAGGTAAAAGGTATAGGGGGAAGTGTTAATTCCATAGTATCGTTGCCATGATACACACAGGAGCTGCCCTGCAGATGGTGTTTTAGGGGCACATGCTACTGAGCATGCCAATCATGGAGGTCCAGCATCCATTGTAATTGGCCCTTTCAAACCAGCAGAAATATAAGCTGTTTTCTTTTGGGGAGGAGGGGAGGAAAGTTAGAAGAAAATCATTCTTGTCTGGGTAGTAACATAAATTACAGAATTGTATTCCATCAGATGATTGTCCAGAAGGATGGGGAATCTATTCTTCCTCCTCCCTGAAGACATAATTACTACATAATTAACGAGGTACTTGATGGAGTTTCCCTCATCCTTCTCAGCATAAATTATTGATCACTGCTGGCCCATCTTTCACAGATATTATAGACTCCTAGGCCAAAGAGCGTATTTGATGCACATTCTGATTGCAAATACATGAGTGTAAATCTGATGCCAAAGTTTGTTATTCAGGATGAACAAGGACACTGAGTGAAAGCAGACCCATTGGGCTCTGAATCTTTGTAACAGGGCAGGGGGGAGTCATAACAGCAGAAGGATATTTTTGGTTCTAGGAAGAAAAAATGTATTTTGAAGGATTCGGTGCTTTCTTGTCCAATGAATAAGGGCTCCAAACCCATATCTCAGGAATTGGATAATTGTTGAAATACTTGGCTTTCTAGTAGCTGAGAACTTCTGAGGATGTTTTATGAGCCAGTCTTACATCCACTAAACCTGGGCCATATGCTATTAATATTCAATTTTTGTTTCATGTAAACTTCCTGCAACACTGTATCTGTTGTTAGCTGTTCTTAGTGCAATGGCCTTGGTTTTGTCTGTTGTACTCACATGACAGACAGCCTTGAGTACTTTGTGAAGTCAGCCCCACCCAGAAAAAGAAGAGTTGGTTTTATACCCCACTTTCACTGCCCCAGAGTGTCTCAAAGCAGTTTACAATTGCCTTCCCTTCCTCTCCCAACACCTCTAGTTGTCTTTAATTCAGAACTAGGCTTAAAAAAATAAGGTGTTTAAAAAAAGAAGAAAATATTTTTTTTCCTGAGCTCATTTCTGACATGTTGAGAGCCAGTTACAGTCCCAGTAACAACATTTGGACAGCCTCAGAGTTTCCTGATGTCTCCTAGGATCCCCCAAACTTTTCTGATTGAGTTAGAAAACCTGGTCCTGTGTACTCCGAAACCTCCTTATCTTTTGGCTGTGGCAGGCATTGCTACTACAGTTATATCGGAAAAGGATGAGATAACCATTTCTTTCTCATTCTGTTCCCCTCCCAGAGACATGAATGCTGCTACAGAAGCACCACAAGCATCAGGGATCTTGAGAAACAGAGATTTATCTCCACAGAACACCATCACGTGCTTATGGAAAATCATATAGCCTAGTATTCTTAGCACCTGGCCCTAGTGTAGTGAGGGGTGACATCCTCTCTCCCTCCTGTGGGATCTATGTGAATGGATGGATGAATGGGTGGGGAAAAGGGATGGTAGATTACAGTACAAGACAGGGGAAGAGTTTTGTATTCTCTTAGGTTGAAAGTGAACTGCCACAGTTTGGAACAAGTAATTCCAAACAATGGCAACATCACTTCTCACCTCTTTTTGGCCAGAACTTGATGCTGTTCTTAATCCCTGCCTGACACACATCTTATTGCCATGTCAGGTTGCGGTAACAGTGTATGTAATGGTATGATTATCAGAGCAGGATCATAGAAACCAAGAATTATATCCTCACAGCCATGAAGCTCTCTGGGCCTTTCATTCCTAAAGATGGGCATGAATTAAGCCATGAACTAAATGTCATGAACTAAATGTCAGGACAAATTCTGGCTAGTTTGCAAACCAATTGTGGCAGTTTAACCAGCATGAACTTTCCATGAACTTTTAAGCAGTTTGTGGAGGTTTGTATGACTTCATGAACAGAGTCATTTCCAGACAGTCTCTGCTCAAACAAAATGTTTACCAAAATTCAAAACAATGGGGGGTCATTAGCCTTGGAAACACCCTTGCAAGTTTCTAACTAATCATGTCAGTTTTAAGAGGGTTCCCCCTTTTGCCGAAGTTCCTTTGTGTTCACTTTCCATTTTCCTGCACAGAGTATGCAAACTTCCACTCGCTCTGTTGCTTGGATTTGTGATTCTGTGCTTGGAGATCAGTACTTTTAAGTTGGCAATGCCACAGTGGTACTACATTCTACTAGGCATTCTGGACACTATATTGGTTGTGCTGGTTTTGCGACCCGTCTCGCTTGGACCATTTTTCTGTATTTCATATCAGTCCTGTTGAGCTGGCATTGCAACATGGCATTGGGTTCTGCTGGGTACATTGCACTGGTTCTGCTGGGCTTGAAAATACCTCCACCATCTTCAGTTTCTATTGCAGAGATTCTCTGGTCCTATCTTAGTCCTGTTGGGTTTGTACTACTTCATTGGCACTGGCTCTGCTGGGAATGCAAAAATGCCCCCTACCTTCAGTTTTTGCTATAGAGATTACTTGGGACTTTGATTCAGTCCTGCTGTGCTCTCATTTCTCTTGCTTTTTTTTTGGGGGGTGACTTTCCCCCCCCTCCACTTAAAACAAGGGAAGATGTGACACCTTCTTTAGGGGGCAGGTCCTGGAGATTTCCTGTGTGTTTAGTGACTGTAGCTTGCACATGATCCATTCTATTTATTCCTGAACCTCCTACCTCCTGAACCTATGCCTGTCATTTCCCCCAGAAAGCACTTTCCTGGGGGCACCTTCTTTGGAAGGCCATACCTCAGACCCTGTAAATCCAATATTCACTTGGTGGGTAGAGGAGATGCAGTCAGAGATCTCCTGTGAATTTGGTGTCTGGGGGAGCTCATGAACTTCAAAAACTGAACTAGTTCATTTAGCTCCTAAAAGTTTGTGACAGTTTGTGGTCACAAATTGGACCAGCCACAAACCATAAACTGTCACAAATTGCATTTTCCTGGTCCATACCCATCCTGAGTCATTTGCCATCTTTCAGACTAACCTACCTTACAGGATAGGTATGAGGATAAAATGAAGGAGAACCATTTACACAACTCTGAACTCCTTGGAGGAATGATCAGCTGTTTGGGTGGTTGCAGTACCCTGGAGAGTTCCACCCCAAATCTGGAATTTCCTGTTATCACTGTTTCTTCTTTTTATCATCTCAATTCACTCAGTCTTCTGTTATCATGAACAAACAGATGAGTAGTAACTTCAGTAAGCAGCAGCAAATCTCACTTGCTCACATGTCCACTCCTGTGTAGTAGTAATGAATGAGCTTTGTTACTTGAAATGCAAGTCAGAAGACATGTGTTTGAGTGGGGAATGGCTTGCAAGAGGTGGGTAATGAGTATAGGATCGAAATGCCCATGTTTATGAGGTAATTCTCCTCTTAAGAACTCAAGGCCCTCAACAGATAGTAAATAAAATAAGTAGGATTTATTTATTAACAGAAAGTACAATAAAATAGATGTCAGACTAACTTACAGCAAGCACTCTAACACACTAACAGAGAGGGAAATAACAAGTGGAAATGAATAGAGTCTGGGAAAGCAGGTCAATGGAAGAAATACCAGTCTTGGAGAGGCAGAAGGCAGAGACAGGATGACACAACAACCAGCAATGTGACAAGCAGTCTAGATGGTTCCAAGGTTCCAGAGAGGCAATTTGGATTGCCAGAGAGGAGACTTATATCCTGTTGAGGGGTGATATATGTGGTTAACTGCACATATGCAGGATGAGCTGGGGTTGAGACAAAAGGGAGATGAGTCTTAATAGGTTTAGGAGATGGCCCTGGATGGGTAATTATTGCTTAGAAGAAAAGAAATCATTGGGGTGCAATAGGAATCCTCCAGGGGTCTTCAGGTATCTAGATGGGGAAAGTTTCTTCCTGGCAAAGTGGCTAGGAAGCCCTTAAGCAGGCTCTGCCAGTAACTTATCAGCAATACAATGTAATGGGGGAGGGGGCTTGGAATTTGAGCTGAGGTTGCAGCAACTGTCCAGGTTTCACCCAATGCTTTCTTTCAGATTGAAGTGCACAGAAAATTGAGGTCCGCCCAGGCGTGTTTCCTGGCCCACAAGAGTGCCATAGTGTCTGGCTTTGCTTAAGCATAGACCGAGGGTGGATGCCCCAGGGCACTGTGTGCTAGTTCAGTGATGAGTGGTTCTGTCATACATAACAGCTTGTAGGGCCCAAAGGAGGTAAGCAAGAAGTAGGAATGACAGCTGCTACTCCTCCTTGCCACTGCCATTGTTTAATGCTTGTTTGCTTACCCTTTGGCTCTCTAGACAACAAGCAAGCAGGAGAAAGGCTCCTTCCTTGTGCCCCCCTATAAGGAGACCTCACCAAACAAGTCACTGGGGGCCTTGCTTCATGTTCAGAAACTGCTATGGGCTGAAGTTCTTCTGCCTCCTGCAATGACAAAAGAGAAGGAAGTGGTTTTGCCATGCAGATTAGAGAAACAGATGGAATGTTCGGCATCATTAAAAAAAATGTCCCAGCTTGTTGCCATAGCAACTGAGGGGGATATTTTTAATTATTATTTGAAATTCTTGTCTTCATTAAAGGTAACAATAATGGTGTTCAATAAACAAAGCATAGCCCTGCTGTGCAAATCAGTTTCTCAATAAATAACATTAAAAGTTGTCCATGTTTTGAATGCTGATTGTCACAGAAAGGGCAAGGTGAATTGCGGATTATGTAGGCATGTTTTCTTGGACATGTAGTGTTTAAAACAGGTATGGACAAAGTCAGTTTGTGCTGTAGTTCCAGCCCATATGCCTGGCAATATATCATAACAAAACTCCAGAATGTGGCAAATAAATTCAACTAGTTTAAATTGTCCAACAACATCCTTTTTTTTTGCAAGCAGATATCAGATTTATTTCCTTTAACACATTTGTGCTCTTCTTACAGTGTGGAATCTACTTCCTTGTGGCTAAATCCCATGAAATTCTGGTGATATATGAGAAAAGTACACCCTAACCTTTTCGCCATAGCTGGAGAACATATGTAATAGGAAATCATTAATGCAGAAACATTTTTTTAACGATGAGACCTATTTGGGACTGCAAGCAAGGGCAAATGAAAATTGCCAATAATGTCACAAATGTTTGCCTCATTATAGACTTTGGCTCTCAAATTCCTCATTTCTCCCCTCCCCCCAATGTATACTAAAGGAAGGGGCAGCTTGAGGGTCTCTTCCCCTACAATCTGCTTACTCTCTCATTACTTTGAGTAATCAGCCTTTAAATGTTCAGTAAACATGCCCTAGAAAACAATAAGGGAAATCCCTATTCCATTTATAATGAGCAAGAAACTATTTCAAATATATTTCCCCCCCTAGAACTCCTCTATTGGAAGACAATTTTGTTGCCTCTCTCCTGCAACACAAAGAGTGATTATGCTCTGCTGGATACCATGACCAAAACTGAGGAAATACATTCTGTTTTAAACTTGTTTTTATTTGACCTCCTCTGTTTTGAAAGCCAGATAGCTTAAAATTCATGTTGTTTTTGTATGGCTCTTATTTTTAGTACCAACATTTTCATGTACAACATCTAATAGCTGGAAACCTGGAGTATGTCTACTTGGATGTCTTCTGACAAGTTGGCCAGTTTGTCAGTGTTCGTGCTAGTACCTGTCCAAGTTGCCTGGTGTGGGTTACTTGGTCAGCTACCACTGCACTGTCCAAATGACCCCTTATAGGTAGGAGCTGCCTATGACCATTTATGCACTGGAGGTTTCATGCCAGGCTGCAGGCTGGAGTTTTAGTCATGGCAGGATGCCCCACCCCTTCCTGCACCCACATGGGGGAGCAAATGGCCTGGTGCACCTCATCCGCCCCCGATTTGTGCTCCTGCACGGGAGCTGGGGGAGTGAAGTTCCCAGTGCGTAAATGGTCTATGCTGGTGCTCATGCATCCCAGGAGAATCCCCCTTATGATTTTAGCAATATCTATTTAGCAAGAGTCTAGAGAGGCAGTATGTATGTTCTCTATACAAAGGAAAATCAATATTGTTTCACAGAGATATCATTCCCACATATCCAAACCACCTAGGCAAGACCAACATTTGAAGAATGGCAGGCGATAACTCTTTTGCATAAATAAAAATCAAACCCCATGGCAGCAAAACCAGTGAGCTGCCATCTTGAGAGGCTGGCAACTGACTGGGGATGTTATGGTTAGACAGCTGAGACAACAGGAGCTGTTAGGGTGGGTAGAGGAAGCAGGAGGAAAGAACTTTGCCATCCAGGACAAGACATTTTGGCCTTCTCATACTTTACTATAATAGTATAGGGGCCTATGTCTAACACCCATGTCATTTTGGTAATGTAAAAGTGAAATAACCACAATTTTCCAGTTTTTAAAACCTGGAGCAATACATTGGAGATGCAAGTGATTCACACTTACACTTTTTGCGGTTCCTGCTAAAAAAAAAAAAAGGACAATTGTGCATGCTTTTTACAGAGAGAGAGGTGGTTTTTGCTTAAAGACAGAGGTCATGTTTGATGATGAATTAATGAGATATCCAGGCATACATTCCCTTTTTGGATCCATAGTATAACATAGAACCCAGTGAAAGAGCTAAGAGGTGGACATTTTTATTTGTTTCCAAAATACTCTTTTACTTCCATCTTGTTTGGTTTGAATTTTAATTAGCTTAGCTGCACTGCCAGTACCAACAGCCAATGGAGTAGGGCCTGGATCAAATAAAGAAACGACAGAGCTAGAAGTCATCAACATACTGTTAATGATAACTGCTTCATATACTTCGTTATTACACAAATCCACTGATTTTCCAAATGCCCCTTGGGCCATTCGCATCAGAAGCAATAGTCTGATGTTTGACATACTTTGGGAAATTGTTTATATGGGCTATATGGTTGCTAGTTTCCCTCTTATTTGAATCCAATTACAGTCAACCAATTTCCACCCCCCCCCCCCAACAAAAGAAAAACCTGTCTAGCAACTGCTATTGTCTTCTGTGTGGTTTCCGTTATATTCATGTAGCTACTTGTTTGATAGAATAACTGGCCCATCCTTGCTGAAGAGATCTCAAAAGCGTAATGAAATAAGCCAGTGACAGAAGTACTCCCAGAATTCAAATTTTGGAGTTCTGAACAAACTTACTTCCAAATACAAATTGGTACAGTAGAGATCCTTGATTGTTCTGTAGTTTATGTGTGAATTTTGCCATGCATAAGCAGTTTAGGGCAGTGTTCAGTTCCTTCAGTTTGTGTAGGTTTTTCCTTCTCCCTCACATTATCGACAGACACCCGTGGGCATGAACACACTGCTCTATGGCAGCCCTCTGCAGATAACGTTACAGCTGTGGAGATCATTGCATGTACAAAGTGTTCTTCCTCCTCATGATTGGGCACATTAAAGGAAATAAGCAGTGCTCCCAATCATAAGACTGGAACTGATGTGCGGATACTTTATACACATGTAAATGCACCATTCATGAGCGGATGAGTTCAGGTAGTGGTGAGCAGGACCCGTCTGCTTGTGCCCACTCTTTACTGCATTCATTTCAGAGCATGTAATGGCTTCTGAGAAGGGCTACTGGGTCAAATCTATAAATTCCACTTTCTCACTTTTCTTCTTCCTCTTCTTAATCACACTTTACTTGACTTCACTTCTTATTTTCAAACCAAACTATTCTTTGGGTTTCTGTGGGTGGGGTGGGGTCTGAGGATGCTTTTTTCCTTGTGTTTATCTCTTCTTTTTTCTCTGACGGAGTGCTGTTGTGGCCTGGGGGCAGCACTGTTTGGTTTTTCTTCTGGGGGTGCTGTTGTTTTTTACAGTCTTTTAAAGCTTTAACTCAGCGTTTTTGCTGTGGGGGCTGCCCACTTTGGGTTGGGTGAACAAATAAGAATTAGGATTTAAGATTAATTTAAATTTAATTTAGTTAACAAACAGATTAAAATAGGTGACAGATTTAAAATGGGCAGCAACAATTTCTCCACAGAACATGTGCTTATAAGTGTTCCCCAAAATCAGGCAGGTCTGGGAATCGATCAATGAATAGGTAAATGGACAATGAATAGAATGAGTGAGGCCATAGATGGTAACTGAGTAGGTGTTAATTTTGGCCCCAACCAAAAGCCTGGCAGAAGAGCTCTGTCTTACAGGCCCTGCAGAACTGCACCAATTCCAGCAGGGCCCAAATATGCTCTGGGAGCCATTCCACCAGGGAGGGGCCAGGAAGAAAATGTTTTTAATGTGTTTTGTTTTATGTGTTTTATTGATGAGCTTTGTAAGGAAGAAAGGGGGTGGATATTTTAAATAAATAAATGGTAGTTGTGAGGATAAAGTGAGGAAGAGAGACCCATGCATGGAATCTTGATTTCCTTGGAAGAAGGGTGGGGTAAAACTGTGATGCACACATTCATGAAACCACTTCAACCGCCCTTCATGAGGACAAAATCTAGGAATGGTGCATTGCATTGGCTTCACTGGCAAATGTTCTCCTCCTCTGCTGCTACACCAGGGAAGGGTATCACCCTCCCACACACACACACAGCGGTTCTCTTGTGCATAGAAAGCACCCTTTGTGGGAAGGAGCCTTGCCCCCCTCCCTCTGAATTTACTGTGAGTAGTGAGAAGCAAAGTGAATGGGAAGAACAGACGGGTCCCCACGCTTCCCTTTCCAAAAGAAAGGAGCAGTTTTCCAGAGGGCAGAGCACCTGACCTCTCTAATTTTGCCTGCAAAGGTGCAGATTTATCTTTTCAATGCTGTTTTCAAAGTGACTCTGATAAGAGAACTGCCTACAGTTAGGACTATAATGATTATTCAAAGCATTAATCAGTGGGAAATTATGCCTGTTACTGATTAGCTAATTACTGCAATCAAATATTCTCTCTGCTCTTTGGAACAGTGGATATGGCATGGGGAGAGAATTGAGGAGGGAACGTAAATCGGAGGATGTGCAACATAAGGAAATGAATTAACCACTTTCGCGGCTTGATCTGAGGCAGAGGTATATACAAGAGGGAGAAAGTCTCTTGGACGTTCTCTCTACGTTCTCCCTTCTGCCTCAAACACATCTCCATGCTGTAGATTACAGTGAAAAAGATGAGATGGGACGGGAGAGATTCATTAAATGGCAAGCAAACAGCAAGCAACAGGAACAGGAAGCGATCCTTGCTTATGGCTGAATGTTGCCGATTTAATAATGCCATTTTAGTCTCCTGCTTCAGGGGCAGATCTGCCTGCCTTCTGCTTACTTGAAACTCTTGGGAGTGTCTGTGCTCCTGGTGCTCCTAGTGAGGAAAACTGAAAAGGAACTTTCCTGCTCTAGATTTACCATGAAAGGTCTATGCACTGTAGACCATGAGCAACTGGGAAGGATGCTCGGATGGGGAGGAGAAAGGTGCCCACTTGGGTATTAGTGATTTTTTAATTCCCTTAAACTGCCTTCAGTAGCAGCTTGCTTAAAAAGTGGTTAAAGCATAAATTCAACTGAAACTTTTCAAATACACTTGTAGTTCAAATCAGTGCAATAATGTGCTGCAAATTCCCTGTGTACATATTCCTAAACTGTCTATTCAGTCTGCAGCTCCTAGGGAAAGAGAATGCCAATAGGCTGGGATTTGGGAAAGACCTACTCAGTGATCCCTAAGTTTATGTTTTATGTATATGTTTTGCAAACTTACTGGATTCAACCCAACACATCATCCTAGACTGACAGCTCCATGTGGTTCCTTGCAAAGAACTTCTTCTCCCTTTGGATTTGTAAATAAGGAAAGTACGTTTGATACTTATTAAATGATTTTTCACCTGAAATAATGTTCATGGTTGCAACATCTTGGGTGGAAGTTCTAAAAGTTAGAACTAAACTTTTTTTAGCATATTTTACTGCAATTGCCTTGTTTATATATATCTTAAGTTGTTTTCTCACTTATATGTTGTAGTACTATGGAATGCCAATAAAGGTAACAAATGAACGAATGATCCCTAATGTTATTGTATGTTGCCTATCAATATGTCTCCTGGTACCCATCTTCCTCTTCCACACAATTTAAGAAAGATGTAGATTCACTGGAGTGTATCCAGAGGAGGACAATGAAAATGGTAAAGGGTTTAGAGACCAAGACGTATAGGTTCTTGGTCTGTTTAGCATGGAGAGAAGATAACTAAGAGGTGATATGATAGCCATCTTCAAGTACTTGAAGGGCTGTCACATAGAGGATGAAGCAGAGTTGTTTTCTGTTGCCCCAGAGGGTCAGACCAGAACTAATGGAATGAAATTAATTCAAAAGAATTTAAACATCCAGAAGAAGTTTCTGACATTTCCAGCAGTTCCTCAGTGGAACAAGTTTCCTCTGGAGGTGGTGGTTCTCCTTCCTTGGAAGTTTTGAAGCAGAGGCTAGATAGCCACCTCAAAAATATGCTAATTCTATGAATTTAGGCAGATTATATATAAGTGGGTGGGCAGAAGGGATTGTTTCCATGCTTGGCTCATGGCCCTTTCTTGCATGCCCAGGGAAATGCCAATTGCCACTTTGTAATCAGAAGGTGGATTTCTTCCAGGCGAGACTGATTAGGGATTCTCTTTTTGTTGTTGATGTTTTGTTTTGTTTTTGCAGGGGGTGCATCTGGGCATGGAATTGGGGTTACTGTATGTGGACAGATAGTTGTGAATATCCTGCATACTGCTGGGGTTTGAACTAGATGACCCAGGAGGTCCCTTCCAACTCAAGAATTCTATGATTCTATCTTTTCTCCAAAGCAAAGAACCAATGCTGACTATCTTCCACCTCATTAGACGAGGAAGTGCTTCATAAGACTTCAGCATGCACCGCCTTTTGCTCCCATCCTATCAGGATGCAAACTGTCAAGTTTGCAGGGCCCTGCCAGCCATTTTGAGACTGGCCCCCAATGCAGTCATTTTGTGGTGATACCCATAGTTTGAACAATGTAGAGGACTCTTCACCTACATGATCAGCCCTATCCAAATGTTTGAGATAATCACACATCCTCCCCACTGGAATGAGGAAACAAGTCCAGCAGCTGCTCACTCTCTAATTCTGTAATCCTAGTCCTATGGCATTCTTAATTGGTTATTTTTTGCTATCTGATTTTGCTGATTTATCCTGTAATCCACCTTAAGTCTCAGCAAGAAAGATGGAGTATAAATAAAGCAAATAAATATTTGGTACTTTTTGACTGGCAGGTAGCGACATTTCCAGCAACGACACGACTCCGATTTTCTTGGCAAATAACTTGGCCGCAGCCTTTTATTAACAACAACCCCCCCCAACATGGGGTTGGCCTTATGCAGGTGAAGGGAGCCTGAATCCCCGGCAGCCGTCCGGCTGCCAACTTTTTATCCGCGGCGCTCCAGCTCCACACCTCACTCCCAGCCGGGAGGATGGGACGCCTTTCGCCGCGGAATCCAAGGAAGCGGCAACGAGAGACCCAAAGGGCGTCCGCCTCCACTGGGTCCCCCTGCCGCTTGGCCCCGGGCCCCTGGCCTCCCAGCCGGGTAGGCCGCGCCCGGGTACTGCCGGTCTCTTTAATGAGACCCCTACCTCAGGGAGTCCCGCACGCAGGCGGGCTCCCTGCCAACAGGCTCCCTGCCTAGCATAACCGCGGCTGCGACTTTAACATTTTTTAAAACAAGGGCGAGGAGGGAGGGTGTCTGTTCCGTCGGCGGCCAGACGCGAAGAGGACGGGGCGCATGCGTACAGCCTATTTAAGGCCGCATGCCCCCGCCCCTTGCCTGCCGCGTGCTGGCGCGGCCCGATGACGTCATCGGGAGCCGCGTCGCCAGCTGGGCGCTCCCGCGGCGTCAATGGCGGCCGCGCCGAGCCGCGGCCGCTCTTTGGGTCTTAGCAGTGTAACGTTGTACACTGCCTCATCGTATTAAAACTGGGTTCTCAGACACAGGTGCCATGTTAGCCTGTCAAAGAGCAGGCCTGACAATGTTAAACACATCATGTATGTATGTATGTATGTATGTATGTATGTATGTATGTATGTATGTAAACACAATGTTGCATGTTATGCAAAAACCACATGTGCAAATTCTGCTGTCCATCCCATGTCACATTTAAATTAGGCCTCAAATTATGCCATTGGGAGTTTTACTGTATCACACAAAGGACAGCCAGACCTCCCCATCAAAAGGGAAAAGTCAGACTGCTGACTTGTTTGGCTACTGTGCTCAAACATGACAACCAAGGGAATTAAATAAACCATGGGGGACAGACCTAGTGAAGATTCATTAAACTCCGGCTCACTCATTGTACTCGAGCACGGTTCGTCAATGCTGGTATCAGGTGCCAAGAACCAGCATGTTACACTGACTGGAAAGTAGTTTTGTCAGAGGATGGGAAATACTTGGTTTATTGGAAAGGAAGTTGTCTGCAGAATAACGACTGGATAAGAACTAAAACAAAAATCACAACCAATAAATAATGTGTTTCATCTTTCTCTTTTATGAAGCTGCAGGACTTTACGAACCACCTTGCACAGGGTTCAGTAATGGACCTTTCATGACTGCTTGCTAATTTCCCCTGTCCCACCTGAATCGCGGCTCCATCACAGGGGGCAGAACACAGTTCTCTCTGCTCTCCTTTTAGACCTGTTGGTTCTGTTAGAGCTGAAAGGAGCACACCATAATACATTTGCTGTTCCTCTGCCTCCCTCAAGGCCCCCCCCTGCTGGAAATGGGAGGTATCCAAGCTGGTCTTCTCTCATTTCCCAGTGAAAGGAACACTTGAAGGAGGCAGTGGGTCACAGCTCTGGTTCTTCCATTAGTGCTAGCTGTTTCACTCAGCAGGATATGGGCAATGGTGTAGAGAGTAGGTCCTCTTCCTTCCCTAGGGAAGAAACTGGAGACTCTCAAAAGGTCTAGATAGAATATTTGCCCATTTCTCACTCAAGGGACAGAGTAACCACAGCTGTTTCGTACAGTCAGGTGAGTGTGATGTGACCATCGAAAGGACAAGGTGATTTGTTTGCCGTGTTGGCATATTAACTTAACTGTTAGTGACCAAGTCATACCCAAGCTAAAGAGATGCATTAGATCAGTGGTCCCCAACCACCGGGCCGCGGCTCCCTCTCCACGCCCCCCCCCA